>NC_066363.1:71980280-72283530 GCF_013377495.2 Cygnus atratus
ATAACACAAGGGTTTTTTTCCCCTTAATTACACCCTTCACACTACTGAAGGATGTCTTTTCAGTGATGTTCCACAGGATGACAGCATAAAGAAGAAACTGGTGCTACCCCAATGCTAATGCACAGTAGCTCCAAGCACAAAGCATACGCAGCACATACAAAGGGCCCTTCAGCTCATACTTCCTTCTGGCAGTCAGTTATCAGAGAAACAAACACACTCAGCAGCACTTGATTTATGCTGCTCACAGGATACCTGCTAATATGTCTGCGATCCTGCTACATAGCAGTTTGCAGTGTCAGACAGCCACAGCTCACACTTGCAGGTGGCATTTGCTTCCTAGAGCACAGCCACCTGTCCCCAAGGGAGTGAGGTGGCATGAGCACTCCCACACTTTACAAAACTGGAGCTCCAAGTGGGACTGGCTGCAATTCCTCACGGATGCCTTTAGGTGCACACAAGAAGAATCTTCATAGGACCGTCACCATGTCTGAAAACAGTTGCTCATGCACACTAGCATTTTCTCACAAACCCTCACCCAGTGAAATCCCTTTCAAAATTACACAGTCATTTCTTTCCTTTTTTTTTTTTAAATAAAGTATTTGGGCATTCTATACAACTCATGATTTTGCTTAACTCCTCATGGCAGCAAGTTCACAAACAAGTTGATGGGAGCCTTCTCCAAGTCACAATCTCAGTGTTTGTCCATTTATCTGCACTGCAAGGTACCAAATCTCACCTGAACACAACTGAGCACTGCAGGCCGAAGTTATCCTCATGCGTAACTTCACCTAACCCAAACCACGTGTACCTGAAGCACCAACAGCACTGAACAAGGAGACGTGCTCCACATCCAAGGGAATTCAGTAACAACAAAACAACTGAAGTGACAAGCTTACTCATCACAACACTACGGATTTTTTGTTGTTGTTTTTTGGCACACAGCAGCCTGAATTCCTTTCTGTGTTTTGTGAACAGCTGAATTGTGTTCTCTTACAAAAGAAAGTAATATGGCAGCCTGTGTACATCTGCTTTAATCTTAAAACAAAAGCAGTTTTGCTATCTTTAGTATTAGCATAATAAAAGCACAAAAAAGCGCAGATGGTTTGGATTTTCTCTGCAGAAAGCAAGAGAGAAGATTGACATCTTAACTATTTACGTAGCCACAGCTGATGACGTGGCCACAGCAAGCGACAGGGACACAAGGCACACCCCTTTGTCAGCAGCTCAGATATTAACTGCTCTCAGTTGGGTCTTATAAAAAGCAAAAAGCAACTCCCTACGCAGAGATAAATGCTTTTGTTCATACAGACTTAATTTACATTGTTAGTAAAACACTTAACAACAGCCACACTAATGCCAAACAAATTAATTTCAGTATAGTTAAAGCAAACAGTCCCATTATGTTTAGGAAACACGGAACAGAACCCTTGAAAACCCAACATTAAAGGAGTTATTTATGGCCACTGCTTAGCCTTCCCGCCCCCATCATCTGTGCATTAAGAATCTCTAGGCTGTTCACTTTCAATCTCCCTGATTTCTGACAAAAAGTGGCTATGCACTGGTAACTTGCATGGTAATTCTGCAGGAATAATACAATCAACTTGATCTAGCAGCCAATTTTTTTTTGATTCAACCTTTATTTTAAAATATCTCACTTCAGGATTAAAACTTTCCCCTTCCTGGGATTAATCAAACTGATAGTGGTTTTGGCAGAAAGGCAAGTAACAGGAAAAAAGTAAGGACAGCACATGTGCAACACATCTTAGAAGACATTTTATAACCTGCTCTGTATTTTTATGCAATAAATACACAGTAGTTCGACAATCACACAGAAAAAGACTATTGCCCTTTAAGAAATACTCAGAATAGCGGTCATATAAAAATATTGCTCCTGATATAAAGAAGATAAAAAGGCAAGCTGAATTAACTCCTGAATTCAGAAAAAAAAGTCTTCAGCTAAAGATACTGCTTTTTTGAGCAGTGCTAATTGCCTTTTTAACATGTCAAGGTTAAAGCAAAGAGGCATACCCCAATATTTTGGAAAAATTAAGAAACCCAAACTAATGATTTCTCCAATTAGCTAGTACTTCAAAAAAAGTAAGATAATGCATCAGAAAAAAAAATTGTTCAATTTACAAGTGTTTTAGTTTGAGTCAGCGATGAAATATTTCTAAGTAATACTTCATGTTTTAAGGAAGCATTTCTATCAAGGAAAACGTCCAGCTGCGAGGCCTACACCTGCACCGAGACCCTGCTGGACACGGAGAGGCTTCGGCCATGGCCCACGATGTGCGGTGTAGGAGGGATGGGAAGATGTCGCTCAGTGGGCTTGTGGACCCCAAGCTGCCCCACCTGGCAGCCCCATGGCTGGGCCAAGGACAGATGGATGGAGGGGGCCTCCCCGAGGTCATGCTGCTCAGCTCAGCCTCCCTGAGGCCTGGCAGCGCCCAGCTCACATCTGCCTCCAGCCATGTTTACGCATGCATCAACAGATGCTTGCGGCAAGAGAGGCTGAATGCTGACACCCTGCATGAAGATGTAAACACTTCTCCACAGAAGATAAACCCAGAGCAACAAGAGGTGCTCCGGCTGACTTCGGCTGCTCCCTAACCCCACATCACCACCACCCCTTCCACATTCCCATGCACATCCCTTAAAAAACAACAGTAACAACACCCCTCCTGTCCCAAAATAACCCAAGACAACATCCAGGTAGCCAGAGCACCACACTTCTTATGTATACTAGAAATAATCGGGAGAATTACTGCAGCTAAGCCAAATATAACTAACTACAGGATAATATGAACTTTATGATGTTTAGACAGATGGAATCCGATTTCCTGATATAAAGCTGCTGAATTTGGAATTCACCCCATACCCTGGAGGCAGGGGATCTGCTGTCCCAAACATGCACAAACGACACAGTACCAGTAGCCACAAATCTTTCTTAGTGCCATTGAATTAAAAAGTAGAAATGTCTTCATAATTTTGCAAAAAGAGATTGATTTATTTAGCACTAAAACCAGCCAATACCAAAGTTCACTGCATGTATTTGTGTATTTTTCTTAAGACACTGTATATACAAAGAAAAGCACAAAGGACTTCTTTAAAATGGTCCCTTTTAAGGGTGTATTTCAAGGGTAATAGATATTGAATTCAGGGGAAAGTCAAAAGAACAACTCTGTTTGGAAATACTGTCAAATTTTCACATGGAAGAGCTAGAAGCAAGCACGACATCTTTCAATGATAACTAAGAAAATCCTTGTCCAGAAGGATTTACTTCTCAGATGCCTGATCCCATGAACCTACACAGCCAAACACAGCGCTTACTGATAAACACTCCTACTGACTTCAGCAGCTTAAGCCAAGTAACTTCAGTGGAGTTATTCATGCCCTGTGAATATGAACGGAAGACTCTTGTTTAAAAGGACTACTCAGTCTCAAAAACTAGCTCAACGGTCCCAAATATGGGTGAGAAAGGGCACGAGGCAAAGAAAAGAGTACTTATGAGAAATGCTTAACCATTTGCCTGCAGGTTTGTGGGGTGTGTTTGTTGTTGTTTTTTCTTTCCCATATCTTTTTCTAAATATGAAAACAAACTCTACTGGAATAGTCACTGGGTAACTTCAACAGAATCCTGTCATTAACTTAAGAAAACAAAGGAAAGGAACCCCCAAAACCAAGGGAAAAAAAAGCTCAATCAAATCTGAAGTTTAACTTTTCTGAACGGAAGTCATGATGAGAAACTCTTCCAGCCCTCGAACCAGAAGAAAAAAAAAAAAAGGTGACAGCCACCATGGAAAACATACTTGAGTTGTGTTTAACAAGGGACACCTGTAGCCTCCCCATTCCTGCAATGCAGAAATGCCCCTGAAGAGCCATATTAAATTAAATACACAGGAAAAAATACTTTTGTTGCTGATCAAACCACTTACAGGTGCCTCTTATTTGAAGCAGAGGATACTGAGCAGTGCTGAGTTTGCTGACATAACACCATCCCATGAAGGGCTTCTTTGTAAAGGAAGTTCACAGAAAGCTGTTTTAACTGATGACAAAGTCTCTACTGGTGAAATCTGACATCTGTTTCTAAATAACCTACATTTTTAGGATATTACAGCTCAGCTGCTTCTATTTATAACATTTAATTTAAAATTTCCTCTCGGTCAACTAAGCAGGTATGCAATTAAGTATTCTTAAATTTCAATGTCAGACTACATAGATTGCAGCAGTTGGTTGAACTTTTACTTCCCTTGTATGAATTTCTTCACAACGGATTTCCCCTACACATACGTTATGTCTTAAATTTATAGCTATAAAATTTCCATTGAAGGGAATCAGTGTTATTTAAAATGTGTGCCATTAAGTGCTGTTCTGAAAGTCCAAAAACTCACCAGAATTGACACAGTGTTGCTAAGACAAACCACAGTTACTACTTAAACAAAGGGAATTCTGACTATACATTTCTTTACATTTTTTTCCTATATATTTTGATGTAGAAACAGAAGAAAAAACGGAGTCCTCATTAGAAGACCAGAAAGATATTCTTGGAATTAATGCCACGCAACTCAAGAAAGCTCTTCTGATAGATCTCACACACCCCAAGCTTTTTGTATTTAATCTCTCTGCTTTCCCTGGGGACAGTTTCAAGTGCATCTGTACAAGTTTTCTAGTGGATCTGTACAAGTTAAGACAACAACATAGTCCTCCTTCATATAAGGGTAAACTAAATGCTATGATTTTATTTGAAATAAGGTAAAGTTCATGTTATTTAAAAAAAAAAAGGAGAAAAAAATGGAATGAGTTTTTCCCCTCAGAATCACCGGCACTCTACTGAACATGTGCAAGTAAGGCATTTCAAACAAAGCATACAGTGACAGCAGGGCTTTCAGCATTTTATTTAACATTCACCTGAGTACTTTATAAGCTCACACAGCTTCATTAAAAATGTATAGAATATGGCAATGAGGGAATGTCTGCTGTACTGTGAATACATCCTTAAAAAAATAACTTTTAAGCTTAAAAAAAGAGATAAAAATACACACGAAGATGAAGGAAGCTGCAGTACCTGCAATGACATCTTAAATATATATATATACACACACCACACACACACAAGCAAGGAAAGATTAGGGTGCCATTTTTTTTTTTTTTTTAAACTTAGTGTTCATAGACTGCACTGACATACTTCATGCATTCACAGACATGATGTTTCCAAAACTTCAGGCACAGTCATTTACCACCTTTGTACACACACGCTAGTGGAACAAGAAAATAAAGAAAAAATGATGAACCCACCAAACGGCAAATTAGTACAGTAGTCTTCTCTTCTGGAAAGCATCTGGGGGGTGCTTAGAAAGAGAAAAACATTCACACTGAATTGTCCACTCATCACACTGTCTTGACTCATTGCAGTCATCATTGTGAAAACCAGCCTTCAGTAGATATGGGAGAGACACTCCAGAGCAAGCTACTGGCTAATGCCATGGAAGAGAGGGATTTTACAGCTTTCACCTCCCACTCCAACACGTTGGGCCACAGAAGTGAAAAGTAGCCTTGGTCTACTTTTTCTCCTCCCTGTATTTAATTAGGCTTTCATCTACCCCAGTAAAGTGCCACATTTCCCTTTCTTTCATAAAGGGATGAAACTGTTTCATAGCTATTTGCTACCGGAAACCCCAAACCTACAACCTGAAATTCCTTTTTTAGTATCACATCACATGTAGCACATATTCCACTCAGCCCATCAAATCACAGAGGATGACAGCAGCAGCAAACAGTATCACAACAGTCTTTAACAGTGATTAACAAATGAACTGCTCAACTTCAACATGCAGGTACCACTAGAATAATTAGTCTTGCTCAAGGAATAATTATATTAGCATGTGATTATCAAGAAGTGATCCAAAACCTGGTACACAACTTGTTTAACACTGAAGAGTACGGCATAGTCTACACATGAGTATTTGCATTCAGCGGCATTACTTAAAACCAACACTCCTCCAGAGTGAACTGTATGCCACAGGTTTTTGTTGCAAATTTATTTCCACTATTCATAACAAAACGAAGAAATTCAGAAGTAACGTATTTTGCTATGATTTCTTTCCATTGTTCTGCTAACTGATGGTGGCAAAGAGTTGAAACCCAAGTTTATACAAATAATCTCTGAGCACAGATCTAATAAACATGCTTTCCCAGTCCCACTGCCCAGCCAATCCCATCTTGAGAATTCATCCAAAAAAGAAAGGTGAGAACTGCAAATCCTAACAGAAGCTACTGAATTGGAGAAGATTAACTACAGTGCTGCACTTTGAGAAGGCCCCAACACTTTCATCAGTTTGTCATTAGACTTGAGCACAATTGCTTCTTGGAAGGGTCTGGGAATCAAGATGCTGGCTACCCTTCAAAAAATCTTCATCACCCCACACTTCTGCAATCTCACCCCTTACTTGCCCTGCCTCCTTCTTTAAAAGTAAACATAGTGTTGCAAGAGATCACCAAGCCATCAGAGGTCATCATCAGGTATCACCTAAGATTCATGTCTCATGCTTGCTGCCTTCTGCAGCACACAGGTAACCCAGCAGCAAGGGCAGGATATTCCAAAGGCATTTCAGAAAGCAGCTGGAGGAACAATATTAATTGGCACCGATGTCAGCTGGCACAGTTCCTCTAAATTCACGGTGCACCCTTGAAAACATAAGCCTTGAAAAGGATTAAAGTTAAAAATGCAGTGAATTGCTGATTTGCCCTTAGTTGGAGCACAGTCGGCTCAGACCCACTGGCAACATAAGAGCCACGCACTGGTTCTGACAGCTGCTCCTTATGTCCTTGGGTGTTTCACAGGATAGCATGACACCTGCTCTTAAAACAAGCAGGACAAACTAATATATATATATATATATATTTTTTTTTCCTCCTGTGATATTTACAGCACTAACATTTTTCCAAGGAAATGGAATCAGCTAGATTGTATTATGGTAGTGACTTGAGACTTCTTCCAAATTACCTGAGTTTTTAGCCTGCATTCCGTACACCATGGAAAGGCAACAGTACACATTATACACGCAAACAAGGCTGATAGCAAGCAACTTTTCCACTCGCAGATGCCAATATTAGCTCTGCCACTGCATGTTAGGGCACCAAAGCAAGCCATCCATCTTACGACTGTCACCTGCAGTTCCCATAAGTACAAGGACTGTCATGTTGAAACACTTCTAAAAGACAGGTTCTTCACAGTCAGGCGTCCATCTATAAAATTCTGTGAAAAATTACAGGTACCACCTTCAAAACTTTTGTGTCACTCCAACTAGAGGATGGATAGGGCTTATGTTTAAATGACTTGCCCGGTGAAGATGGTGGCTTGGAACATATGCTACTGTAACAACACGCACGGCAAAACAAAATGTAACTACCATGCCTTAATATGGAATATCCTTCTTTATTCACAAACAACAGAGGAGATAGTCTCAGCATCTGCACTTCATGGGACCTCAAATTTCAGCACAGCATGTTGAGGGCAAACTGTAAATGTGCAACTTCCCAAACCTGAGCAACCATAAATGCACAACTTAACATGCATCACACTGAGAACATACCAACACATACAAAGGCGCCTTCTTGTCCTGTAAGGAGGCTTTGCATCCAGCAGTAGTTCCTCTGTGGACATCTTCCCCTGTACCATATGTCTCTGGGTCACCAGTCCAAGACAGCTAGTAACCTAGAGTATGTTATACTGGTCCTTCAGCTTTCTACAACCTGGCTTTCACTGCTTGTCTACCATCTTGCACGAAGGAAAGACAAGCATCTGAATCCAACACAGCCTAGTATCGCTACCAATTAGGCAGCTCTGCATGCTTCTATCAATGAGCATCTTGTTTAGTTGATCTTGTTTGAGGAGGTCCTCCTGCCTCAGTTGAGGCCGGCCTCAAGACATTTTGTGCGACTAACAATTCCATCTTCTTCACTCCCCCTATTTAACCTATATCTTGCCTATTAAAAAGGCTGATTCTGTCTAGTTCCTTTCCTGCCTGCAAAAAGGCAGGTGAGAAAAGTAGGGGTTCCCTGGTTCTGAATGAAATGCTTTTCTGTCTTTGTCACTCAGAAAAACATTAAGTGAAGGCAGCAAGAAAAGGCAGCATGTTTTCCATACTATCATACTTTCCTCAGCCTTGTTCACTACCTGAAGCTACCTCCATCTGGTACAAATAACTAAGAAAAGGAAGCAAAACTGAGGAGGGAGCACCCTCCAAAAGTCAGTGTTCTCCTGACTCTGATGTCTGCACCAGTGTAACTGTTTGTATCTGAGTCTTGATCTAAAATATGAATTCTACTGAAATTTCTTCAAGGAAGCTGCAAGAATGGAGGTCTGGATCAACTGTGGCCTAATGAAGAGTAGAATAAATACATAAATGAAAAGTGAGTGAGAAAGCAGAGCATTTCCATGCTGTCAGCAACTGGCAGGGCTTGTTCTGCCTTCTTCTGGCCAAAGAGAAAAGAAAAAGAAAAGGGGGAGGGGGAAGAGAGAGCAGAAGTTGCCCACCAGCCTCCTTCACCAGCTGGCAGCCAGTGGTATGCTACCACAGCAGACAACACGCTGCCTGCAACAGCCCAGGTAACCTGAGCAAGCAGGATAGAGCCGCTGGGATCTAAGTAACATCCTAGACACGGCTCTCAAACCTTCAGCTCTGCCAGACACGGCTGTAGCAGCTGACCAGATATGCAACGGACAGCACGACTGAAACCAAAGTTCCACGTTCGAGTCATATAAAAGGTATGCTGCTATTCACATGCCTTAGACTTTTACATTCTCCTATGCCCTCCCTGTGTGGAAAAGAAACGATTCTGCCTAAGAGTGGTAGAAAGGAGGAAGCAAATAGGAGCAATGCACATACCTGGCCATAGTCTGTCCTGAACACGATGACTCCTTCTGCACAGGAATGAACAGTACTTGGATAATGCTGATTATTTTCTCGCAACCAGACGCGAGACCCCTAAAATAAAACAAAATAGAGTTATAGATGGCATAAGTGGAAACTCAAGAAAATAAAAGGAAAGCAAGCTAGTTGCAAGCAAGCTCACTTGCAAAATAAGCAAGTGAGAAATAAAATAATCTTTCAGCAAGTAGTTGTCATCTTCTGCCATAAGTAAAGTACGTAAACACAGGAGTACTTTTGCTTTGTTTTTAATAGAAGTGCCTAAATGCCAGCATGAACAGCTGGGGCTAATTCACTGAGTCACGTGCCTCATGTTAGCACACACAAAGTTACAAAGCAGTGTTTAAATTTACATACCATTTAAAAGATGCTCCTCAAAGCCAGCAGGCTCACTACCTGTTTATTTTCAACCCGTTAGGATCACAGCACTTCTCCCCTACCAACTTTGACATGTTTTCTAACCCCCCTTGCCCTTTATCCTGTCCTGTTCTTCTGGCTGCACAAGAACTCAGATTTTAAAAATCTGCCAGCAAGAAAAGTGACAAAGAAATAGCATTTGCTGTTTAGAGCCGAAGAGGCAACAGAAACACCATCAGTGAACCACCTAAGTCAATCTAGTGAAAGAGGGTAGGTGCAGACTATTTTAGTTTTTCATTTGGCTGTCTGTAGCCCTCAGAGGTAGATCCATCCAGCACAGAGGAAGAAAAACAGCCAGCACCAAGTGCACGTGAGGCAGATGGGCAGGGTAATCACACCTGCTTCAGCTGCTCTGAGCAGAAGATGCCTTCAAGAAGCATGAAGATATTCAGAAGCAGCACCCCAGTGGTCTGAACCTCAAACACAAACTGTACTCCTTTTTCTATACAGGGACAGCAGGCTCCATCCATATCAGAAATACAGTATTTTAGGCCTATTTAGAGAACAGAGGCTTTTGTGTTGCCTCCATCAGAACAGGCAAATTCTTTCCGGAAGGAAAGGTAAAGGCATGATAGGAAGGGGCTGGGATATACTCTGATAAGCCAAAGATGGTGACTTTGTCTGTACAACCCCTGAAAAAAACAATTCAAATAATTAATCTTGCATGCCAGCATTCAAAGATCATCCTTGTCTGAATTTGTACGCACTGAAAAAAGACTTGAGGCTTTTAAAAGTTGGTTTAGGTGCAGGTTCTTGACGAACAACCACAACAAATACAGTTTATTCCTGTTACGTTCTTAAAGAGTGGCTCACATGTCTACCGCAGAAGCTCAGCCACATTACAAGTTGCATACATTTAAAATAATGTTGAATAAACACCATTGTTGTTCCTATGTTGGGAGAACAGCAGCACTGAGAAACAAAGTGAAGTTTACAGAGAGCAAACTCTTGCTGCTGGGTTTCACTGAATGGCATGAGCTCAGCCACATACAGGGGATCACACACAAGAGCATCCATGATTTTTGCCCCCCTTCCATCTTTTGGCAAACTGCACTCCTTTTTAAGTGCCTGTGGAGCTGTTTGTCATTTTATGTCCAAAACCTTGAGCCAGACAGTTTCCGGGTTTATACCAAGTCCAAGGCAGTATGGGGTATGTCAACTCGAGAGCATGAGGTCAGCACAGAGCAGGGAAACGCGCGTAGTGCCAAAGAGAAAGCAGAGCACCAGCAACCACAGCAGGAGAGGGGGAGAAACAGAGGGCTCCCCGAGAGTGGTCAAAGTGAGAGGGGACTTGAAAATGTAATTCAAAACCCAGTGGTAGCACCCGCTTCCTTGGGTCTGCACACAGGAGCCCAAGAGCCAGCAGGCGCTCTGCATGGCAGGAGGTATTGCTCTCAGGCTTCCCCGGCTCCTCACCAGCAAAGCTGATAAAACCTCACTTCACCCCCATAGCAAATAACCACAGTCAAGCTCACAAATCACAACAGGTTGAATGACATGCTGAAGTCACCCTAGGTGGCAAAAAGGACTCTGCTCCAGACTAACTACCTTCCCAGAAGAAAGCTTCATCAAGTGTCCCTGCCAGTCAGTCTCCACCTCTGAATTCGATCCCTCTAAGCACACAAATACACAGCAAAAAACCCTGTTTGTCCAAATGCAGTCAAGTTCCTCAAGCACTTCAGGACAATCAAAACCCTGTTGTTCAGCTCGTTTATTATTTGCCAGAATCTCCGAGCACAAGTAACATGAAATTTATGCTTTCAAGGGCAATGAAAAAAGCTTATAAACATTAAGCCACAACAATATTTGCCAAAACCTCAGAACTCAAAATAGCCTCGCATAAGGAGAATAATCTTTTCCATAGTGAAATTAAATAATGAATTCTGCATTTTTCTGGCTATGAAGCAGAAACAGGGGCCTGCACAGAAGCATTCACTTGGCTGGGCTAGCCCTAAAACAAGCATTTTAAAGCAAGTATGGAACGGTTTGATTTAAACAAATGTACATTGTTAGGGGTCAATAGCCACTATTCAGAGACTGCTGGAACAATGTGGTTTGCAAAGCCCGAGGCCTCCAAAATGCAAATACAACGTGTGCTCTGGCAAGGTAGCTCAACAATACAACGTCTGTCCATGGGCAGGGTACACTGCAGGACCTCCCAGTCTTGGGGAGGGAAGACATAAAATATAAAAAATGCCTTAGCAAAAGATCCCATAGGAGCTACCCAAGTTACGGTTATCTTCCATGCCCAGCACGCTCTGTAACTACACTGCAATCCCTCTGAAGCATATTTGTTACAAGCAAGTGGCAGCTTTGAGAACAAAATCCTCAGTAGTAGTTAATTTACAGACGACATATACCAAAGACTTTATAGTCTTCAGATCTACAAAATCTTCAAATGAATCTACTTTGATCCCAGAGTTTAGGTACACTTTCATTTCACAATTTCTGACCAAGTGCAAGGGACGGCGTTTCGAAATGCCCACTAACTCCAGCGGTATCTTTTAGCAAGGTGCCACCACCTTTTGATTTCACTTCAGAAAGGTAGGTTATAAAAAAGGATGCATTGAAATAAAAATCTTAGACTTCTTCTCAGAGCCTAAAGCCCAACCTGATTTAGCCTAGTGGTCTGTAGGGTGAGTGCAAGGAATGACTACCAGGCACAGACTTCTGGACCTGCTGGATGGAGATAAAGAGCATGCAGCCAGCTCTCCAGGATACCAGCTTGGATACCAGCTGTGAGCTCTCCAAGGAAGGACTCTATTGAACGCACACATGTTGATCTCAACTTATTTTTAGGGGAGAAACTTGGTAACTTGGTCACTCCTTGACAAGCAATCTGGGACACTGCCATTCTGTCACTCTGTGATAAGGGGGAAAACAAAGCCACGAAGTGCTTACTAAAGTCCAATGGTTTTTACTTCAGCGAAGCAAAGTTGTAAAGGTACTTGGAATTGTATGTACAGAAGGAGGGCCGTATGCCATTATTTCCATAGCCAATTGATTTCTTCTGACTCCAAAAGGCAAAGGAAATAGGTTTGTAAATCTCACAGCTGTAAGGCCACCTGAAGAAGTCCTGAGTTCTTTTCCCTTGCAGATTTTACTGCTGAAATTGAAAAGATGACTACTTATCTTCCTGGGTGTCCTGTTCTTACAGATGACAAAAATCTACTTTTTAACTTTCTATTGGAAACAGCTCATGTTTTAGTTTCTAGAATAGAAGAACTTTATCTCAGATAAACAGTGAAGAATTCATTGCAAAACCATAATTAACAAATCCAGTTTTGTATATATCCAGGTTGTATGGTGAATAAAGTAACTGCCTGCATGATAATCACATTTTTTATATAGTGTAGATATATAGTGTATATACACACATATGTATGAACAAGCACCCATTGCATAATAACTGTCATCGTCTAAGACTAAATGCTACTCATTCACATGTTATAATGTAAAAATCCAGTCGACTCATCAATGCAATTGATTCAAAGCAGTTAAAACTGCTTTAAATTAAGGGCAGCTAATGTAAGTTATTGTCACAACTGCATTCAAAAAGCATTCATTGTTAGGCCTTGACAAAGCAAAGGAAACAATAGTCAATATGTATTTAGAAAACCTTTCATTTATGCACTACAGTAGCTTGGCTCAAAAACATAAATTCTGAGAGACAGGAAAAGATGTTATTAACTCAGTCAAGCCAGACATAGCTTTTTCATGATAAAGATAACTAAAACCACATTTATCTTTGTAACTCCTCTTTACTAAATTATGCACTAATCACTAGGAGGGCCATACCAATAAAAAAAGCTATGCAGATAGAAATGTAACGTTGGCAATTTCATATTAACTAACTCTTTTGTCCCTGAAAACTTGCCCTTCATTACTAGCTTAGCAAAACTGAAAACACTTCAGGTACCCCAAAATCCTAATGTGCTGTGTGCATGCCTGGCCAAACAACTCAGTGGCAAACTCAAAGTTCACTGAAAGTAGGATCTCTCTCACCAACTTCAGCCCAAAATGAAGTGTCAGACCTCCCAAACAGAAAACCAGACCTGTTCTTCCATGGGAAAGTCCAGAGGAAAAAAAAAAAAGAAATAACGGCCACTTGCCTGACATCTTAATGCATAATTCAGAATATTGTTCTTGATCTAGGTCCCCTTCTCTACAGGGACTGTGTGCTCATCAGCAAAAGGATTCCCTAGCGCTGGATTTCTGGGGTGGCTGAAATACTGAGTTAGTACTAAAGTCTGTGTATGCTACTGCCACACAGTCTATGAAAGAGAAATAAACTAATCAGTAGAGGAACTCTCTTTCCAGCCATTCTGCCTTCCCCCATCAGTAACCGGCAGTTTTCTGTCAGGAAGGCAGATTATCAAGGGACAGAAGGAGTTACGGAGAAGGACTAATTGAATCCTAAGTCTCTGCAGAGTGCGAGAGAAAGCCAGCTCTGGAAGGTATTTGAGCATTTAATCTAAATTCCAGAATCTTAAACTCAACTTCATTAAATGACTACACACTTAGATCTTGGCACATACTTAATCTAGCTGAATGAAGTAGAATTCATTTGCAAAACACCGAAGGCACTAATTACAATTTCCTCAGAGAGCAAAGTAAGCTACCAACACCTTTCCCTCAATGAGTTTAGCTCTGCCTCCTAAGCCATATTGCTTTACTTTACTGTTGTAACGCAGAACAAAACCATGAAGCAGTTTCCAGGGAGGAGAGAGTTTAATGCAGAACAAAATCTCCTGAACGCTCGGTGTTTCTCTTGTCTGTCCATCCCCCACATGAGATCAAAGCACCAGCTCTTCTGCTCCTGAGGTCTGCGCAGCAGCTGTTGATTAACCTTGAACAGAATCCATCTCCTCCTGTTTCAGTAACTGGAGATAGCGCAGCACTGACAACAGCCTGCCACTTTAAAAGCAACTAACTGGACTAAAACAGATATTATTACTATTACAGACTCAATGGGGAACTGGAATTAATGTTTACCTTCCACAGGCCTTTGAATACACCCTCCCTTCACACCACTGCCACTTTATATAGTAAAGCCTTTTAAAAAAATATATATAGTTTCCAGTTTTTCCCAACACAAACAGAGCAGAGATTAACCTTTAAACATGCAGGTGGACAAGCACACCCCGCCCCACCTTCTGCTGCTTAGCTTGAATACACACATTACCAGCAGACCTAGATCAAAAGCCAAAAACCAACTGCACTCACTAATGAAGCTCTGAAGACATGGTTACCAGCTCCTGAGGACGATGAAGTTTCCACGCCATTAGGAAACTTAGAAGAAAATATAGCAGTAAGATGCCATCAAGTCTTTTCAAAAGAGTTAGCAGTATTGCTACAGTTTGAATTATGACTTTAATGAGAAAGATTCAAGTGTTACCTTTACATTTTGTCAAGTTTTGCAAAATACTATCTTTTTGTGCTTTGAGTACTGCCCAACCTACACCATAGGGATCACAGCTACAAAAACAGAACAATATCAGAATTTGGAAGGCCTATACCCATTACCAGTCTCAGGCAGGTAGGACAGGCTGCTAGGAGACATCTGTTTCTTGTGCCTGCAAGTCTATGTTAAAAAAAATAAAATAAATTTCTAGGCAGTTGAGTCAATGGCATTTCTGATTAATTCCAAAATTAAAAATTAGCACTCTGAGTAATACTTATCAACTGTGAATAAATCTGCAAAATGTGAAATCAGGGAAGTAGGGAACATGCACAGCAATGTTTCTCTGTTTAGTGGATCCACAGTTTCAAGTCCCTCTGTAAATCACCAGCACGTACCAGAAATGGGTCCTGCACGCAGTACTGCCTCCACAGCTCTCCCTATCCCATCTCAGGTGAGTGAAAATAAACTGTTAAAACTCATAAGGAAGAGAGGTAGTTCAAAAAGACAACAAATTAGTGAGAAAGAAGAAGAGGCAGTTGTTGGTGACAGAGGGGAGATGTAAGCAACACAGAGGAAAAGAGCTTGGGGCCACTGCAAACCTTTCCATCACCAGCCATATTGGGGCAGGGGGTAGAAACAGACAGGCAAATGACAGACCTCCTGGGATGTTCATGGTCACCTTAAAAAGGTAAGTAGCATGTAATTCTCTCCCCTAATCCAAGTTCCTAAAAAGGAATATACAGTATGCTCACAAAAAAGCATAGAATTTGTCCTAAGAACCAACCATACAAACGCTAAATCTGTCTTCACAGATTTCAAACAAAGTTGCACTTGTCTTTGATGACAGCTTTGTTTTGCCAAGCATCCTTATTTTTCAAAAACAGGTTTTTTTTTTAAAAAAAAATTACAGTCATGACTACAAACATAAAAAACCTTCTTTCACTTGCTTAAAACCAACAGAATTATAACTGATCTACACACACGTACACAGTTCTTCATCCATGTGAGCCTGAGTTTTTTTTGCAGCATATAATTGCAACAAAGCGAGGAAGGATGGTGTGAGTGCATGTAGAAGTAGCAGGGGAAGAGATTTCCCTCTAAAAACTGTTCATCGAGGCTTATAACAATATGGCAAGAGCAGTTAGTTCAGCACAACTGCCCAAAGCCTCTTTAAATCATCATTAGCTTCTGCAAACAATCTTTTCTGTGTCATCTAGTAAGCTGTTACGCTGCCATGTACCTCTGCCACTGACCTGGGGAGAAAAGTGCCTGTAGCTATCCACAGCCCTCAGTCGTGCTTGGTAGTCTACAACTTTGCTCTTCTTAAGAAATTTTGCCTTTGAAATATTCCAGCTGCCAAATCTTCATTTGGCACAAGTTGCTAAGAATCTCAAAGCCATTTCTCAGAAATGTTCTAAAACACCCTAGCACTTTTTTTCCATCTTCTTCTTGCCTCTCCTGCCTGAACAGAATACAAAGTGAAGACCAGGTGAGAGGACTCACAAGCACCAACCACGTTGCATGCCTGGAGTAACACAGGAGAGATGGACTCCTCTGGAACATGGGTTAGTTTGAGGCTCAGCTTGAAAGCTGTTCCTCATTCACCACATGTAAATCCCAGGAAGAGTCTGGGAACTCCCACTTGCAATGATGTTCCGTCTCACTTCAAAATGTTTTATTTAGGAAGGACATCTCAGTACTTAAAAGCTGATTAAGTAAAAAAACCACACATTTGTTGGACACACAGGTCCTGAAGAGAGGTGTTTACCATTTATTTTCATGAGATGCGTGTCTTTTAGGCTCATCACTCAAAGAACTGGTTTTAACACCATTCTACAAAGTACCTAGACACTGATTTTTTAGAAGTTTTAATACAGAACAACTATATGGTACTAGTTTTTCTCAGATACTCATTGTGCTATAGAAGCATGGCCAGAGAGACATCATACTGGTTCAGCCTGATTTTAGTTCCCAAAGCAGATGAAATTCCTGTTCAAGATAGTTTCTACCATTGACTGCTTTTTGCCAGTTACCTAAACCTATTCTGGTAGAAGTTATTAAGGCCTTCTTACGTCAAGAAGCATCATCCATAAAATAACTGCGTTGCACCTGAAAGTACACGAGGAAGAGAACTGGGCAACGCACGGCCTTTTCCTGGTTTCTAGGACACTCATCATCATCATCTTCTTTCTTCTTGCTCTTTCCCTCTCCCTCTCCCTCCATGCCAATCAAGCAGATGACTCCAGGGAAACTTATCTTTAGCCAAGTGGGATTCTTATGTGAAAATAATTCCTATTAATCCATACACTGTGCGAGGTAACAAGCATACTTAAACACTCCCAAGATGATCATCACAGCTTTCACTTTCCAAGTTGCTAGAATCAAATTACAAAAGGTTCCAATTTAGCTCGTTTCCATATTGTCAAATTTCACAATCCTACTACAACTGTAACCATACTTGAGGGATTTTTATTTGTTTACATTTACCTGCAACTCAAAAACATCAGTTTACACATGAATAGTATTGTCCTGGGCTTGAGGGGGGACATGCGAGACAGCAAGCTATTTCCAGCCTTACCTCTGTTGCAGAAAATAGACATAAGATCATAGCCTTAAGTCAAAAACCAAACCAACCCACTCTGCCCACATTACTCTGTAAGCGTTTCTTCCCCACCCTGTTCTTCCATGCTCCATATTCTCTTAAAACTAAAACTCAGGATTTTGGAAAGACACAGTTTACAATTTGGAGCTGTAAGGATTAGCAAGACTGCATTTCAAGGCTAAGAAAGTTAAGTGTGAAAGGGAGGGAGAGAAGAGAATAATGGACCCGTTCAGTTCACAGTTCTTTCATTTACTTATTTGACTAACAGAAATGCCGATTACTAGACACAGAATAATCTTAAATCACGGAATCATAGAATTGTTGAAGTTGGAAGGGCTCTCTGGATGTCATCTGGTTCAAACCCCCTGCTCAAGCAGGTACATCTAGAGTAAGATGCCCAGGAATATTTCCAGGCAGCTTCTGAAGATCTCCAAGGAGGAGGACTCCACAACCTCTCCAGGTAACCAGTGTCAGTGCTCAGTCACCTGCATGGTAAAGAAGTGCCTCCTGATGTTCACAGGGAACCACCTCTGTTGCAGTGTTTGCCCATTGCCTCTTGTCCTGGCACTGGGCATCACTGAAAAGAAGCTGGCTTCATCTTCTTCACCCTTCCTTCAGGGACTTATACACATTGATGAGATTCCCCCCCTTGAGCCTCCTCTTCTCCAGGCTGAACAGTCCCAGTTTCCTCAGCCTCTCCTCATAGAAGAGGTACTCCAGTCCCTTGATCATCTTCATAGCCCTCCACTGGACTCTTCCAATACATCCAGGTCTCTCTTGTGCTAGGCGGTCCACAACTGGACTCAGCAGTGCTGAGTGGAGGGGAAGGATCACCTCTCTTGACTTGCTGGCGATACTTTGCCTAATACAGCCAAGAACACCATTAGCCTTCCTAGCAGCAAGGGCAAGTTGCTGACACGTTGCCCCCAGCACGTACTGGGGCCTGGGGTTGTTCCTCCCCAGGTGCAGGACTCTGCACTTCTTGTCGAACTTCATGAGGTTTTTGTCAGCCCACCTCTCCACCTGCCAAGGTCCCTCTGGATGGCTGCATTGGGTACCCCCAGTTGTGTGCTGTCCATGGATTAACTGAGGGTGCATTATACCTCGTCGTCCATATCGCTAATGAAGATGTTAAGCAAGACTGGACTCAGCTCTTGCCCTGCAAACATGAGAACCCCTTCCTTACTCTGCCCATCTACCCCATCTCAGACATCAAGAGGACCCTTCATACCTGTGGGGTAAGGCCTGACCACAGCCAACAGGTAGCAGGGTGTAACAGCCAGGAGGAAGAGAAGACAGACAGCACTGGCAGTCGGTAAGTCAGGTGGTGTTGTCGGGCCTGTTCAGCAGCACCCACAACAGCCGATGTACCTTGCCTTTCTGAAGGCCCACTCAGCTGCTCTGACTCCAGGCTGAGGAACAAATCCCAGTGACTCCCTGGCCACAAGCAGTTGACAGATCTGGGCTGCCCCACGCTTAGCGGACAGAGCTTGGGTCCTTCATCCCCACCAGCTGCAATGATTCATCCAGTACCTTTCACCACCACCACCCGCTCGACCCTATCCATATTCGCTGTAATAAATCAGAGGCACCGTACCGAATCCAGGACAAATATCTTTTCGCCACATCAACTCCGAGAGATTAGGTCACCCCACAGCCTAGCAGCCTCTTTGCACACGTGACGGATGAAAAATAAACACCTGCCCTGTCCATACCCAGCCAGGAAAATGTGGTTTTCTGGCCTGCAACAACTGACTTCAGTGACTTGGCAGCAGCACAGCTGAGGCTGGTTCTGGAAGCTCAGGTAGACATTATCAAGCTCACATCAGGACACTGAACAAGTCCAACACACGTTATGAAACACCTGGAGGTGATAGGGAACCAGTACTACATCCCCAGGGTATGAGCAACCCTAAAATCCCTGAAAAGTAATTAATTAAAAATTCACCCTAAAAATTAATCCTTGAAAAATCCTTAAAAATCAAGGACATAAGCAGCCTGACTTGGGACAGTGCACCCTTCCACATCTGAAGCTCAGCTACGGTGCTTGGCTTTCACAAGCAGGCTTGGAAGATAGGATGACCTTTCTCCACAGCAACACACGAACATCCTGAGGAGCAGAGAGCAGCATGGCACCCCTCCATGCTCTCCCTCCTTACCTCTCATGCTTCAGGTGAGCACAGAAAGAACAGATCCTGCCACTGACACAGGAAGTTGTGAAGCTCATGTTAGCATCTTCCCACACTAATTTGTTTGCTGCAAACCACAATAATCACTGAGCAACTGCAAATTACCTGTCTGGAGATCACCTGATGAAAATACAACCAATTAAGCAAAAATAATGGCACATGTTATCATTAAAGGGCAGAGCACAGGCTTATTCCCATGCACCTGACAGAAGTGCTGCGAGGTGTGCCAGCACCTCAAGGAGAGGCTCCCAACCAATTTTAACACTCAACTATAAAGTAAGATGTAAGTCACATACAATTTGATCACCACTGAATTTCAAAGTAGAAGAACCCCTCGCCTTTCTGAAATATAAAGAGAATATACCAAACTGTGCAGGATACAAACCTATATAATAATAATTTAGTATAATAAATATTGATTAATTTATTATTCAATTCAAAAATCCACTCAACATTTTAATAACTTAAAAATAGGATATAAATGTGTGCACCTACCAACCCCGAACCAGAAAGCAAAGTGTCAGTAAGTATGAAATAGTCACTCACAGGTTACTTCTCAAACTATGATCAAACACCTTTAAAGAAAAATCAACTGTAAGAGCCATTTGGTAACACTTCCCCTCACAGAAGCAAACAGGGACCTTAGGGAACAGGATGCAGTTGCAGTAGAGAAATTCATCCTAAACACACTCTCCCAGTCAATCGTTCAATGGTGCGAGCAGGAATCCGACAACCAGGGCTAATCCCAGCCTTCCTGGAGGTTATGTGGCCCCAAAGCATGCTGCACTGGTGCTGCTTTACACCCATGTGAATAAATATAGAAGGTGCAGCTTAGCCAAAACCTGTGGAATCTATACCGAAGGCACATTTAGCAACAACACTTATATTTTAGGTAAAGCTGGAAAGCCATTAAGTTCAGATAAAAGGTAGCAGTGTTTCCTGCACGCATGCTGAAGGTTCGCATTTTATCAGCTTTACACTCCTCTCAGAGATGAAGTGATGCTTTGCAAGGCTTTCCACTGCAGAGCCTCATCAATGCTGATGAATACCAATGGTATGCAGCAGTTGCAAGGTAAAAAGGCAGCCTGAAACACTGCATTCATTATATTCAGCCCCTCAAGGTCACAACCCCCTGGAAAGCAATCTCCTGCTTTTGCTTAGTCCACTCCTTCTCTCTGACGAGATACGTTTCCTTCCAGTAATCCTACTCTCACCAGCATGTGTTTTGATTTTTCTGCAGTTGTGCTACCACAAAATGAAGCATCTATAGGGCAAGTCATTTTTCCTTTGAGATTTTTTTCATAGAAAGTACATGTAGTAAATATTGACTCCTTTTAAACACATCCACCATTAGGCTGCCAGAAGGGAACACCTTTACCAGAAAACCCAGAAAAGGAGCAGGTATTTACATCAATCAGCACAAAGAAAGTCCACAGCCCTTTTCTGGTCATCAATACTTCCATGCCATACGCTGGAACAGACCCTGTAAAGCCATACACCTTTCCATCTCGCAGCTACAGGAAAACCCCCAAAGCAGGCAACATAAAGCAGCTCTCAGGTTCCTAGGATGCACACCACCACACCTTTCCTTTTGGCTCATAGCATCTTTTCAAAGAAGCTACAGATCTGTGCTCCAGCTTTCAACAAGGTGTGGTGCATTTCCTCACTCACAGGCACACCTAGAGATTTGACACATTCGCATTTTTCATCATCCTTTTTTTTCACGACAGGGATGAACATTTCCTGCATCAATGTGTTGCTGATTTATTTCATTTTTTTTTTCTCCAATGCATGTTTATACAAGCTGGTAGCAGTTAGCAGGAGAAAATATCTCCCTCAACCTAGTATTAAAAGCACCAACATGAGGCAGTTGATTCTGTATTTTTTTTTTTTTTAACACATTCATTGCACTGTATTGCAGATTGATGGAAGATTTAATCCAAAACTAAACCACAAAAGCAATTAGGAGACCTTAACAAAACAGAAGTGATTTGAAGCATTAGTACCTGACAAAATGGGCATTTATCGCAGAGATAAATGATGAGTACAAGTAAATGCATCTGGGCTGTGACTATTCTAGATTGCTACTTCCTACCTGCAAAAGCAAAACAGCACCTGGGCTAAACAGCTTAACACCCCTCAGCAGGTAAATGACCTTCTTGGCCAAATGACTAACTATACATTTTAATTCCCCAGAGCTGCACCTTCCATATCTAAAGGTGGGGATTCCTCACACCAAAGCTCTCCCCATTAGTCAAGGCTTGGTCAAGAGAGACGCAGAGCATCACTGCAGTAGATTTCTCCCTGCTTCTCCAGGATCAGGCCTGAAATCAGAGCGTAGTTTCCTACATGACCTACTCAGGCCAAGACGTTACACTCAGGTTTTTTGGTCTAAACCGGGGGAGGAGATCCTGTTTCCTTCACAAAATGACCTACCAGCTGCAACCAATACTTCACGTTGTCCCCCAGCCTGGAAGCGCCCACAAACATGGGCTGTGAAAAGCTGCGCTGCCCCGGATTACGGGAAGAGAAAGACACATCAACAGCACAGCTGCTTTTAGACTGAAATGTTCAACAGCGAATCCCAGCAGACGTCAAGGCTGGTGAGAATAACACAGCAACAGCTGAGACCTGGGGGTGTGAAATGTATTTGCACGCAAAGGACGGGTATCTCGGTGGAGAGCTGAGGACATAGCAATGTGCAGGGATTGTGCTGCTCATGGGAACGTGCCCAGAAGCAGGCACTTCTTCCCACTCTGGCCACTTCATCTTCAAGACACTGTATTATAAAGCACTACCTAGTGCCTTGGAAAACCCACAGATGAACATATGCCTCTATAAGGAAACAGACATGCAACGTACATACAACATGCAATAACTTCAAGTCTGACAGAAACATGCTTTCCTCCTGTAAGGGAAGTGCTCTAGCAGGCTTCTAAAGCTGCTCTGCATTTCTTCGCACTGCTGCCCAAAAGGTATGCTGGAAGCTACAACACACCGGATGGCATGCTTTCACAAGTCACCCTTGTTGTCCCTAAAGCCCAGGGAGCCATGTTTTTTCTCCTAGCCACCTCTAAAAGTGTATCTACTCCACAGCTTGAACCTTTCATGCAGCAATTTATTTCAGCTGACAACAAATTAACTCAGCCAGTTCTTTTGTAAGAGTCAGGCCAGACAACTCCGTAAACATCTACCTTTGACAGTACAGTGCAGATCCCCAGTTTGTGAAACCTGGCAGGACTCTACAGACTTGCCATGACAAGGATGTTGCTTAACATTATTTATAAACAAGGTGACTGCATAGAAAATTCAAGTCAAATTAGCAGGGTGCCTAAATTAAAATGCAAATGTAGTACTCAAAATGCTGTATTACTGATTCTCGCCTGCCCACAGAAGTGCCTCTTCTTAAAAATCACACCACAAAGCGTACAGACTTCATAGCATCCAAATGCCTGCACAAGCTCAGACTGGGAATTTTCCATGGCTGCTTGACATAGAGCTATTAAAACATATTTAACCTTACATACTTACAATCAGATTTTTATGGCACTAAAGAATGCAAGTCTAAAACAAATACAGATTTTTGCCTTTGCGTAAACACAGCCAGCATCTCTTACTACTTTTCATACTAGTTGTAAAGTCACTCTTCATATTACTAAACTATGAATCAATAAAACAGCTCTTTGTCTGGTGCTTTTTTTAAAAAAAATTGTAGGTAAAGTTGGGTAAAATGAAATTACACTGTCGAAAAACAACATTTCCTTAAATGTTAAAACATGCAATTGCACAAGAATCATTATATGGGCAAATCGCTGCAGAACAGAAGAGGATTCAAGAAATCCTCCTTCATCAGAAAGAGCACGTGCTTGATTTCAGCTGATAAGAGTGTGATGTATGCACATGAACACATGCTTCCTGAACCCAGATGTAGTTTTAGAAAAATGCTCCAACTTGGTCACCTAGAAGGGGACTTACCCTCGTTGAATTATTCTCAGAAGTGTCATTTAAAAAAAAAAATAAAATACTTTTAAACATGTTACTAATTAGTCAGACTGCTTTAGCCAAAATAGTATTTCTACTCTTCAAAAACCAGCCTATTGTTATTAATCTCTGAGCAGCAGAACATCCAAGAAGCCTCTTGATCATTATTACCAGAAAATCCAACCCCACATGACAGTTCTGCTCAATCTGGTGCCCCTGCAGTGCTGCTTAATGCTCCAACAGTAGGAATCATGAAAAGCTACTTCCACTTTACTGCAAATAAACGCTGCAGTAGCAGCGTGTTCCTCCACTGCCAGCTCTGTATTACCTTCTTTCAGTGGCTGGTCAAAAAGATTTGGCTTCAAATACAACCAGTTTTCCTTTCAAAGGAGTCATAAATAACACGAAATGGAAGAATAACTTCTGCTTACAGCACATACTGCCCTTATGCAGTGCATAGAATACTTTATTCTACGGGGAGGAACAAAGATTTCCGTAATGGTAAGGAAATAAATTCTGAGACCTTGGAGTTCTACTCAAGTTTCATGTCTGCAGACTCCAGTCCATGTGCCGGCTCCTTCACCAAGGAAGCCAACAGGAACTTGTCTACCTCCTGAGCTTGTGGTAGGTCAAGTTTTATTTGCAAACCAGATATATTTGTAAAACAAGGAGCTGATATTCGAAACTGCATCCATCAGAAACTGCAAAACCCTTCATATCAGAAATTCCTAAGAACTGCTGCTACTTCAGTAAGGAACAGTGCTGGTCATGTGTGACTATTTCCTCCTGCACCAGTGCGAGAGCCAGCACCTCACACACTGCACCTCACTACCTGAGGAGCTTAAAACCAAACAGGTTGGAAATGGAAAATCCTGTAGCTGTCTTTTGCAACTAGAGAACCACGTCGAAAACAGATTCAATTACTCCTTGAAGATTTTAGGTCTCTGAGAGAACCAGTGGTGAAGTTTAAGTCATCCAAACCCCATGACAGAGTTCACATGACATCACCTTCCCTCTTGCTCAAGGGCTGGCTGCTCTTCCTACAGCTTCCCCGTTGTTTCGGGTATCAACTTGTCCTTATTTTCAAGAAGTGACTGTGTTTTCATCGTAATTCTACCTACTCAACCGTTTGACAAACACAGCTAAACTTTGGCAGTGTGTTTATAACTGAATTAAGATCTTTTGAACAGAGTGCCTATAAAACCCTGTTTTGTCCACATTTTTAACTCCCTTTCATCTTTAGATAGCCACGAGCATGTTTGTTTGTTTATGCACAAATGTGACCATCAGGATTTCTATGTATATTTTCAGATATACTTATGCTTTTATGATGTTTTCTCCTACCAGGAGTTAAATCCCCACCCCCTATCCACATAAGCAAGATCCTGTTTGTAGAGGAGAACTACAGAGTCTGTATGCCCAGAGCTGCAAGTCTGCAAAATACATGTTTAGTTTTAATTCCTCATGTTCACATTAAGGCCAATCCCATAAATGCACCTGATTTTCAGAGGCAACATGCAAAGTTAACTAACTTGCAAGGAGGTTGGCTTTTTTTGTTTGGTTTGTTTCTTAGCCCACATACTGTACAAGTCTGTCCCTCAGATATCATCATATACATTTATTTTTCGCCTAAAAATAACTTATGGGCACATTGACAGAAATAAAATGTCATTACATCCAGTGGTCCTTCTGTTGCGAAAAGAAACTTCTAGCAAAATTTTCCAGCAAGCTCAGTCTCGAATATTCAAGAAAGAGCACGCACTACTAATGAATCATTCTAAGAGCACACACATTCACACCCTCTATTCTTCAGATAGATGTGTGAATAATACAGACAATACTGCACCACAGATGTTGAACATGCCCTGTAAAACTCAATTACTGCTTGTACTGTACACAATAATGAATAATGTATATCATACACTGCTTCTTCCTGCTCACTTCAAGGAGGGGGCAATGTCCTATCCTTCTTTAAACATATTTTCTACACAGTGTCTCTAAGATAGGACTTGTTTTTTTCCCTCCTAACAGCAGCTCTCATGATACCATCTGGTGCCTGAAACACACTGGATGGCATGTAATTACCCCATCCACTACTGACACAAACCAATTTCTTCAACAGAGTTACAAACCACAGAAGGCATGCTCTCCTTTCCTCTTGACTTCATACAATGCTCCGCTTCCTTTCCACTAAATTAAGAGAAGCATTACTGAAACTAAGCCTTCTCTGGGCCAGTATGGTATCAACATTTCCACTGTTTTAAAGCTGATCATCTCAAGGACAGCTTCCTAAAACACCAGAAAATCTCACGTGGAACTTCAGAGTCGATGCTGAACAACTCCACTACAAAAGTCACACGTGGTACCTGTTCTTCCCTCATCACACGCCACATTTTCCCCATTGGTAAGGAGATGGCTAGAAGGCTTCATTAAAAGAAAATGAGTTACAAAGAAAGAACTCATTTCTAGCTTTCCAGGAATGCATCTGCAATAAAAGAAGCTCTACAGTCAACGTTCAGATCAACGTAACAATACTGACATGGGTTAAAAACGGCAGTAAGTTAGACAAGTCATTTGTTAACAAAGCTGCATCTGTACAGGGAGAACAGAGAGCCAATTGTGATAGAGACTTCCTGTCTTAATTCTTTATGGTATGAACATGGGGGCAGAGACCACATCAGTTCTCCTGGCTAAGAGAGAGCCAAAGCAGCATGCAGTACGTGGGGCTATCACACTCCATTATCAGCTTACAAATTTACAAAATTACAGCAGTGATGCAGAAGAGTACTTCAGCGTGAGAGTAGCTTTATAGTAATGAACAGTAGTAGTTACCAACTGAATTTTAGTCATTTTGATCAGCTACTGTTAAGTGGAGTTTTGGGGGTTTCCTGAGTTACCCCATGGGGATGCCCTTCATCACCTCTCCCACTGGAGGCCTGGACTGTGTAGGAAGCCAAGCAACTTGTATGAAGCTAGAAGCCAAAACACAAGGGATTTCGGAACATGCTCAATCTTAAATACATTGTGACTTTTCTCTAATTCAGATGGAACTGCGTGTCCTGTGCCCATCCTGAGATAACAAACCGTGCTGAATCAGTATCTCCTTACTTCACTGAAGCAGAGCAACACCAGGAGCTAAATCTTCAGGGCTAAAATTACACATCTCAAGACGATCCAAGTCCAGGCACCAAATTTTAGAAACCTAAGCCTCAACACTCTCTCTCGCTACTTGTTTTGGGTCCGTTAGCCTGTAGCCACGATCTCATAACTAAGCTTTAGAGCAGTGAAACCCTAAAACTCTCCTGCCCCTTTAAATCGCCCCACACACATGCCTTCAGCTCGCCAACTACTTCCCCCTCATGTGCTATCGCAGCCACTTGTTTGGCAACTACCAACGTCTGCTGATAAGAGGAGCGAGGCTCAGGACGGGGAGCAGCCTGCGTGCCAGTGTGACCCCCAGTTCAGAAGAGACCTTTGTAACAGCCCTCGCAGCAGGAAGCAGCGCGCTGCCCGGGAGCTCTTCTGAAACAGGCTAGGAAGAGACGGAGCAAGCGGGACACTCGAAGCCAGACTTCACAGAGGCATAGAGTGGTTCTTCACAAACTTCTTTTGACTCAGGATATGCCTAAGTGCACTGCATCTTTTCTGGTATATTCCAAAGGAGCCTGAGAAGTGTAAGATAGCCACAAATGCACTCAGAGCTAAGAAAGAAAGAGGATAAGACTTAAAAAAGTATCAATGCTCAGTCAAAGTCAACAAAGAAGAAACATGGATCTGAAGATCAAGGTCCCAATTCTGCACAAGTGAAATCAAAGTCAGGTTAACTGTTATTTAGCTATTCATGCAAACCCCCAAGCTCCTCACTTAATTATGCTGAAACCAACCTAGTGTGAAACTTAGCTGCTCCTTTGAAAGAAGACTTTAAGCTCAAAACATAATTTGTAGGAGCAGCACTGTATACTGGACCAGGAAACAAACCAAGAGACCAGGACCACATGAGGTGTCCTGGAAGGTCCTCTTGAGGAACTTTATCCAAACACCTGAAGACTACAACACCCACATCCCCTCCAAAACTGCACCCAAACTCCCCGGAGGTCCCAGGGCTCCCCATCACAGCATGATGCTACTTGCACATGGGGTCTTGGCATCCTCGTCCCCAGTGCTTCAGTGCAAATCCCTGGAGAGCCAACGGGCAGCAGGAAGAAAATGGGCCACAAGGCAAGAGGTTGCAAACCAGGTGTTATTTCTGCTGGGAACACATGCCATTAGAAACGAACCGATTCACAAATTCATTTACCTATTTCATACTGGAGCCAAAGAGCATTTGCCATTTACGCAAGTATTCTTGAAGAGCACTGGTTTTCTTCGTGCAGAAAATAGTAGAAGAGCAGCTATTTTTAAAGCCATCTAAAAAAAGGGCATTGCCATACTGTATCTTACTTTTTACCACACAGTAAAGATGAAAAACTGGAACAACCTCTCTCTTATCCATCTGAAACCCTAAGCAAGTAACTTTTTTTTTCCCCAACTTATTTATAGCCCCTAATGGTCACCACTTCTGAACTTATTTTTTCTCCTCAATGAACCACCTTTCCAGAAGGGAACCTCAGCTGTCAGCTATTAAGAGTCTTCTGTTATTTGTGCTTGGTACAGTTTTTGAGCTGTCAGCAAACTTCACAGGACTTTGAAAAATAAACAAACAAAAATAAGACTTTTCTTTTTTTACACTGTTTCAATTGACTCCAACTACAAAGTCAGAAAGAGGGTGCATATATGCAAAGCAACAGCTTTTTTTGTTTGTTTTGAAAATAACTGAAATAACTCACTGTCATATGTTTTCTCCAAGTTATGCAGGTATTTCTCCAGCTGTGCCAAATCATTTACTTAAACTTAAGAAACAGAGAGAAGTACATGCAATATACAAGCGTGTTAGTTGACTAACATCACCAACAGCAATGAACAAGGGCATAAACATCATATTTAGATCTGTACGGACAATGAGTACAAGGCATTATTTCCCTCCGCCCCTCTCCTCGTCATTGGTATATAAGGAAAGGAAGCAACAGCACAGACCATTGCAGCTGGATGACAATACCATCCAGGAGCTAAATAAATACACACATTCACAAAAGAAGCAACAGTTTATACAGCCATAGCTTTGAGCTTTTTGATGTAGCCTTTTCTTTTTTTAAGCAGACAAAAGGGACATCCTAGCTTGCAGATATTCTCAGACTCTTCCGCGGGTGAGGATACACACAACACGTTTCCCAGGGATCTGGAGCATGAGCTGCCTCAGGTGGCAAAGCATTCACCATGCTGCCAAGATCTCTGAAAACCTCTCCCTCTAACAGTTACAAAGACTTGATAAAAAGCCAAGTGTTTCCTGAATGGCAAACGGTAGCGCCACAACTGCTCTTCTGAAGACAGAGAGCAACTCGCTGATTGCTAGTCACTCTGACACAGGGTCTGAAACAAGGTCACTGGAAAAGATGATCACATAACAACATTAAAGTAAGAATTTCAGCGTAAGTGAAACTAAAAAGGACAATTCTTTCTACAGTAACATTGCCACTGATGCAGCATACTAACAAATGCCAAAGTCCTAACTTTTACGACATAACTTACTGCAGCTTTCTTGAGGATAACCTCAGATTTCGCCAATAAGCCTCTGTCAAACTATCCAAAAGCACTCCACTGTTCAATACCACAAAAAAATAAAAATGAACTTTAAAGGGCAATGCTAAAAAGCAAGACTTTTCAGAATGCTGGCATTTATAACACCAGAGAGCCAACCAGAAGAACCACTCAAAACCTCCAGCGAGAAAAAATTCCAGTTGGCATCAGGATAGCAACATGACATTATTCTCCAATTTTGATAGGAATTGCGAAGGCAGAAGACGTTTAATTTATTCATTACAAACCAGCAGCTCTCAGACATTCCCCTCCTGTCTGACAAGGAGTCCCTCTGAGGCACAGTCCTGCTAAAGTACCCACTCCGTTTCAGAGCCTGCCACCAGCCTCTCTCCACCACTTCCCCAGAAACAACCTGCACCATCCCCCCTCAGCCACTTCAGCCCATGGTGAATCACTGCAATTGTCCCCTCTTTGCTGTCTCAAACCCTCCTCGCCCCCTCATTTAAGGCATGGATTAAGGTGCACTGACTCTCCTGTCCTAATAAAAGGTGGTGCACATCCCCATGCTCCTGAGCAGTTGCAGCTCATGCTGCAAGCAGAAGCTCTGCCACAGAAACAAAAATCCCAGGAGAACGGCAGAGCTTTTGTGTCCCCTCTGACTGCATACAGGGACTGCACACTTTTTCAAAATCAAGATTTGCAAACAACTTAAGTGAGCGTTTCAAAAGGTAGCACGCAAGCTCAAGAATTCAAAATTCATGATGGAAGCTCATATCTGGCAGACTCTGGTGCACTGTAAGTGCTCAGCCTGAAGCAAAAGGATCCCATGACTCAAAGCTTTCTGTTCGCACCCCAGTAAGAACTGCTATGGAACCAGCCACCGACAAAGGACCACTGCAAACCCGCAAGACAATCAACAGATTCAGGTATCACTTTCCAGCAGCCACTGATGGCATCTCCACCTTAACTGCACCTTACAAAGACTTCTTCCTGACAAGGGTGTAACTATGAAGTAAAAGTTTAACACAAGTATTTAATTACACTGCAATTATGTTTATTCGTGGGTTTTGTATAAAAGACCCAGGGAGTTCACCATTGTGCCAGGATGCAGTCGTTTAAGGTACTGAATCACCTAAGCAAAATGGTGCAACACAAACACGGAAATTAGGAGGAGAGGCTTAAAACTAACACAGAACTGAGAATCGCCCTTTTGCTGCAAGTGCCATGCAGCTTTGTGTCAAAATCCCATCTGCCATCTGTAACAACTTCTCAGATTTGGCGTGAAAAGTATTGGAAATGTAACTGCAAGGGTGGGAAGGGGGCTGCTGTGCAAATTTTGTTTTATAGCATAGATTTGCTGCATTGAATAGTTTGTTTATTTCTGAAAATAGATTATTAAGTATCGCATGGTAGAATGTGATTCTCAGAGTTTAAACAACAAAGAGCTCACTACATCAGATATTCTTCCTGGTATACACTTTGAAAAGAAACAGGAAATGCCATCCTTCAAAGCCCTGCTGTAAAAGCCATGCTGGTTTTCTTCTATGGAATATACCAGACTAAATCATTACACACAGCAAACAAACCTATTCATTGCACTTATCAACAGAAAGCTGTAATAAGGAGATAAACTGAAACCCCAAAGCCGTGGTCTATATTTAATAAGGGGAAATGATCCAAAAATAAGACCAACAAAACAAGAAGTCTGACCTACAGAATCTGTGTCTACTTCTTGTCCTGGTGTGAACCCCACCATCTTGCCAACTTGGCTTCTTCCTGAAGCAAATAAAAATATAGCCTAACCAAGATACACAGTTCTTTTTTGAGCCACTGAAGTGATCAAACAGAAGCGATCTCTTTATGCAGTCCTCTGCTTCTGTTAACTGGACGGATTTGTAGAACAAAGGGATTTGACTTTTCCTCGGGATAAACAACTTTGTAAGAAAAACAATCCCATACTCTCAACAAATGCATCCAACTTCATCTGAGTAAACATTTTGATGACACACTAAACAACAGCAACTAAAATAGGACCAAATAATCCATTTCCACTAACGATGTAAACATTAATGTTTTCAAAACAAGGCATAAACTTCTCTTATCTCCTGCCGCCAAAACCAGGGCCAAAAGAAAGGCATGAGAATGCTTCCAGATAAATTCTGCATTTCTGGTTATCAAGTTCCAGAAGAAAGAGCATTTATGTGTACAATGCACAACATCAAAAACACGTACCATTTTAGAATCCAACACTGCAAAAAACTCTACAAAAATGTTTTCTCTAGATGCTGCAGAGTTCATCACAGTAAGTTTTCTACAGCCCTTTGAAGGTGTGCAGGGTGCTAGAGGAAGAGGGCCAAGGGGCTTTGGGTATTAACTTCAATGACAGCTTTCAAAAATACCCAGCCTTGTAATTGTAGCTGAAGTTAATGACAGCTATGGCTCATCAACCATTTGAGCCTCAGGTCTCTACCCAAGGTAACGAACACTACAGACACCAAAATTAATTTCGCCTTTGAGACTGTGATGTCAGGCTTGGTCAGCAGGGTGCCATTCTGCCAGCATAACGTCAGTTAGTTAAGAGTTTGGAAAATAATCTCAGCACTCTTTACAACTGTCCTAGTGTAGAAGCAGACATGCCATGAGAAAAAGCCCTTCGGTAAACTTGTGGAGGGTGGGAATGCAGCTATCCCCCCAAGGGAAAAAGCCACAACGAAGCATTTCCCTCTGCTGAGGTGTATGGCAACTCCCATGAGGGCAGTCTCCAACACAAAACAAAGAGAGACTTGTATGAACACTCTCATATCACTGGCCTATAATAAAGGATTATGAATAGTTTCCCAAGAATATATAGGAAGAGGCAACACTAACACATCAAAGAGCACTTAGCCTTTTATTTCCTGAGTCTTCCAACACAGCGGTTTACCCTTGGCATGCCATTAGTCAGGATCACGTGAGAAAACACAGCTTAGCTCGAGGCCAGCTGTTGAGCTTCCCTCTCTCCTTTTCTCTTTCCTCCATTTGGGATAAAACAGAACCAAACCCCAAATAATTTCATAGAAAGATTTAACCTAAGAGAACTGTTCAATAACCTAAGAGATCTCTTCAATATTGACCTTTGCTTGGCATTTACTCAAAAATCTCTAGCAAGGCTCTCCACAAGATGAGGGTCACGTACTCTCACAAAAGATAGCCTGATATCATAAAGCAGACAAAATGCCCTACTAAAGCAACTTAAGCATATGTTGCATATATACGTGTGTGTGCTATATTTGCAAAACTGTATTAACATACAAATACAGGAACCCTATTCAACTCTGAACTATGGTAAGCTACTGAATGGTACAGGATATCAAAGTCTATCCTCCAGGACATTTCCCGTCACTTGTCAGCATCCCATTAATCTCAGCAAGAGTAAAAGGTATTATGTGGACTCCCACATTTAGGGAGCTCCAACATGCTTAAAAAAACATAAACCACACTCAGCTCCAACATGTTTAAAAAAAACATGAGCATAGGTTTGATAGAAATGTAAGTTGGATATTAGGAGACCTTTCTTCTCAGGAAGAGTGGTCAGGCATTGGAATGGGTTGCCCATGGAGGTGGTGGAGTCACTGTCCCTGGGGGTGTTCAAGGAAAGGTTGGACGTGGTGCTTAGGGACATGGTTTAGTGGGTGACAGCGGTGGTAGGGGGATGGTTGGACCAGATGATCTTGGAGGTCTTCTCCAACCCTAATGATTCTATGAAAATCACCCACTGGAGGCGGGACCACTGAAATGCATAAGAATCCAACTCTAGATACATTATATCTGAATTTTCACTGCAAGTTCACAAAACCATAAGAGTGACCACCACCTTTCACTTTTGAATACTTCCTTCCACGCAGAAGAGTAAATGCCAAGTTTTTTCCAAAGCCTTAAAAGGGCTGGAGAGCTTTCTTTTTTTTCCCCCCAATTTCTGAGTATGGTTGCTCCTGCTTTGCAAAAAATAACCAAGCACAGAACCATTCACTAGGAACAACAACAAGATCTCATACAAGAACTGTGTGTTAAGCCATTCTGCAGAAGAATTTACTCAAAATGGAAATGTTAACTTTGGTCAGTTAAACCAAACACACACTGATTTCTGCCATCTTTCAAATCTGAACCCAAATCAGGTCTGTTACTAGTAAGGTATTCAACATGGAAAAACATGTATTATCAAGTTCCTCCAACTTCACTCACATTTGAGATTTCAATGTGGGAAAAAGAAAAATCAAAGTTTTCTGCCACATGAAAAGGCTTTTACGGGCTAGACTGAAAAACAGCCACTTGGCTGCAAAGGAAAATAACACCTCAACAGAGAGTAAGTATTTATACCCAAGAGTAAAACAAGCCTCCCCACAGACAGCTGACACAAGCAAGCAGCCTTTCCCAGCCAGCCACCGGCTTGCAGTGGTGAGTTGTCCTGTCAGGCATGATTTCCCCAGAGCGATGCCCTACAGCGCAGCCGCAGGACATGCAACAGACTCATCTGCTCTATCTATCTATCCAGGGCAAGGTGTCAAAAAGCAAGCTTAAACTGTACTTGAAACTACATGAGACTATAATCTTGCTGATGGACTTTGCAGAAATGAGTCTAGGATGGGACATACATTCTCCCCCGACATACAGCTACTTCTTACAGGTACGTTTAGAAATGCCAGTAATCCGAGTGGTGCTCTACTCATTTCTTCCATCCTTTCCTAATGACCTTTTCCAATACACAATGTTCAAATTTCCTGTGTAACAAAGCAGTAATTTCTTCTTCAGTGTGGATAGAGTTTACTCCAGGAAACAGACCTACAAGATAGTTAATACCAGTTCTCATTCTGCATTCAATTTCTTGAAAGATCCATCTTTAAAAGAACTGAGCGTTTGAGATACTTAATAGACCTCTAGCCAAAAGGATAACCCGATTAACTTTCCTTAACCAGTGGCTTGCCCAAAACAAAGCTGCACTGTTGCATTATGACAGATATGACCAATGGATAATGTTCACGTTTCACACATACACAGGGTATCTTAAGAAATCATAAATAATTAAAAAAAAAAAGAAAGAAGAAAAAAAAAGAAAAACCCAAAATACCCAAACAGTAACTTGCCCAGAACCGCTGCCCCAACATCATCTAGCCATCCTCCTTCATGTCTTACTAGTGGTTTAAAATGTCACATAATGATGAACAGCAGGAAGATCAAGAGAAACAAGAATGCATAAGTCATGACCCTCTCATACGAGCCTGAAGTTATAATCAGTCTAGCCAGTTTTGAGGACACATCCCAAAACTTGTAAAGTAGCCACAATTAGTGACTTCAGGGTGGTAATTCTTTTTTTCCCCTTCAGCAAAAGTCTTAATTCATAGCCACTTTTTGCTGCCTGCCTTTTTACCAGGGCTCCACCGACAACGATGTTTCTAGCTCAGACCTCGGCCAGGTACTGTGATTCACTGAGGAAAATACCGGCCCTGCGGCTGCAGCAGTTTGTGAGATCAAACTGCCCAGAGGACACATTTCCCAGCACTTTGCAGAATGGGATGCATAGTGCTCCTGGCCTGAGATGGGCTTGCATGTACCATCTTGTGTGTGCGAAGGATGGGGCTGCTGCTCCTGCTGCAGGAGATAGCACCAGCTTCCTCCTCCTAACCCATCACAGGCACCGGAGCTGCATCCACCCAAGACGTGCACAAAAAATGCTATTGCTATAAGTCCTTTTTTAAGTGACATCAATATCATGTCCCAGTTCCTGTTCCTTTCTGCTACCCTGTTTCAAAAAGTGTCCCTCTCCTACCCCCACAGAATCACAGAAACATTGTGGCGCATTTCTGACAAAAGCACAGGCCACATACCTTCAGAAATAAGTTGGGACTGGTCATGCTTTACAATGTAATTATTTTTCACTGGGCAGCAGGGTCTGCAACAGCTCCAAAAAAAAAAAAAAAAAAAGAAAGAGAAGGAAAAAAAAAAGAGCCAAATAAAGAGGTTCTTCACACCCTCATTTCAGCATCACCCATAGACAGGTGTAGGACAACCCCACAGCACCACACCAGCGACCTCAGGATTTAGCCCACAGAGCCTGAGGGACACAAGCTCGGCTTGGACTTCTCGTTCCTACTGCCAGATAGAGGAGACAACCTGAGATGTGCCAGGTCTTCACCACACTCTTGGCCCCATCTTGCCTGCCGTGGCCACCTGAGGACCTCAGGAGACCAGAAGGCCTCAGCCAGCCCTTCCTGGGAGAAGGCTGGCTGGCACAGCAGTGGACATATCAGGGAGACAGCCCCTTAGGGCCAAGGGCAGCTCTTGCAGGTATGTGGCCTGCCTGCTTCCACACAGCCAAACAGAAAACCTGAAATTGCATCTGCATCTGTACAGATTTTCCTGCAAAACACACACACACAAAATACCAAAAACTCACTGAGTGAAAATGCATATAAGGAAGAAGATCTGATGAGAGCAAAAATAGGTTACACACAAAGCGCTAACATGAATGTACAATTATGGTAAAGACCGAAAAAAAGTGTAAACATTTCCATCAGGTATCACCAGAAGGTAAAAAAATTAGACTCCGAAGCAGCCATAATTTTCTGTAATGGTGGGGTTTTCACAGCCCTCCTATAGCTGGAGTCTGACTGAACATACCTAAAAACCACAAGCTATTTCTGTACAACATACAGCTTCTATTGCTAATTTCAATAGTTGTGTGTTTTATAGCTTTAAGAGAATTCTTGTGTCATTTTACAATGTTCGTGGTGCCAGCAGGGCTGCTAGGCTCCAGCCCAGTTATGACTATGCTTCAGTTGTACAAATATATCTTATGAAAGGCACATGTGAAATATATGTAGTAGGCAGTTGAGATTACGTGCTACCAATAAGCCAAACACGATTTCCTGAATTACAGAAACAAACCCACAAAAATTTTCTTTTCTTTCTGAGCCAGCAAGGTAGTCCTGAGCCCCCTTGAATCATTTTCTGCTCAAAACAGATTGCCCTCTAATTAACATAAAAGCAACTGTTGACAAAACAATAAGCAACTTTTTTTTTTTTTTTTTTTTTTAAAGAGACGTAGTCACAGCTCAGAAACTGCTGAAAACACAGCAATTGCAGAAGCTGAAAGAGGCACAACTCCTTGGCACAAGCATTAAGTTTCTGAAGAACTCATGAGTGCCAGAGCCACGCCATCACTTCAGGGATGATGGCTTTGCCCCACCAGTCTAAAATACAGCTGTGCTGGTGTAAGCTACACCAATATTACAATCCCAACATCACCCCATGCTTGTGCTGTCAGTAAAACACCTCTAACAAAAACTGGCAGACTTCAGAGATTGTCCTAAATTCGTAAGTTATGCTGTGTAATGTAGCCAGAGCTCCTTTATATCAATGCCAAAATCCATTATCATCATCATATTTTCATTATAAAAGCAAAAACTTTGCAGCGTTGAGGCTGTTCTGTTGCAGGGGACATCGAACCTCTCAATGCTTTCCATGAACAACCCTGCCCTGGGAAGTGGTAACCTTCCCAGTGCCACAGCACCAGAGGACTGAGGAGAAGCTTGCCTGGGGCTGCCTATCTAAACTGAGAGCTTCCAGGCTTGGCTGATACCACCTCTGACAGCCCCTGAAATTACAGTCAAAACCTCAGAACGAATTCTTATCCCTTATCCTTCCCACAGAGTGAGGTTCAACACCTGCTCCTTCAGGACATGCTGGGAGCCCTCCCCCTTAAAACAGGGTAGTGGGCAAATACATTCAGCTGTGGAGTGGAGGAATGGAAGGAAAACATCCTCAACTGGAGGTTCCAGCAGCACTGCTAAAAATAAAAGCACAGTGGACACACCAACAACAACCACACACAGCCACCGCTTTGTGCATGGGTACCTGCAAGCTCCTCTGGATCTGAGGGCATCTCAGAGGTCGGGTCTGGGTAAGGCAACCTCCCTAAGTCCCCCCCAAGACTCAACTGCTCCACAACCTCAGTGGAGCCATCCTTGGAGGTGTTCAAGGCCAGGCTGGATGGGGCTTTGAGCAACCTGGTCTGATGGGAGGTGTCCCTGCCCATGGCAGGGGCTTGTAACTGGATGGGCTTTAAGGTCCCTCCCAACCCAAACCATTCTGTGATCCACACTCCTCCTGCAAGGAGGACAGTGACTTGGTGAAACACGATGCATGAGCAGGGCAGGGTGATTTTGCCCCGCATGAGAAGAGGATGGACCTGACTTCTCCATCCACTTCCCCTTCTACCCTGGGAACTTTGGATGCCAAAAAGACAGCTCAAACTTCCCCCTTGTGCCTTTTTTCTGCAAAATTCCTTGTGTATCTTCTCATCTGGTGATGATTTTCCTCCTTACCTCTTGCCACGCAACCCCTTTTAATGGGAATACATTTCCCACTGGAAACTGAAGCCTGATTCAGCCACCTTTGGAGACAGCAACCTAGCCACTGGTCAAACACAGGAACTGTTTTTTTCAGTCTGCTTTGGGCAACACGTCCAAATGGCTCTATTGCACACACCCCAATGATCCATAATAAGAATAAAAATATTAAAAATGTGGATTTCTACAGCTTTTAATACTTTATATCTGAAGATACGACTATGTAAATACACAAAAGAGGTTAAGACTCCAACATTGGTCTTTCAAACACCAGAAGTTAGCACAGATCAATCAGCAGCCTGAGATGTTTTTAAATAGTCTCCAAAACCACTTCTCCTCCGTATTTAAAGTATAACTTCATAATTACTTTAATATCTTCCAGCAAAATTATTTTCATATCTTCCAGCAATGAAAGCATTTTGGGAGGTATGTTCCAGGGCTGACTCTTCTAGCCTAATTCTTTACTAAAAGCATTCTTTAAGTTTATTTTGTTTTCAACTGACAGAGTTAAAAAACTGGGATAGTGATGTAAATCAAGGCTCCTCTGCAGACAGATACAACAACTTGCCATCCTGTAAGAATAAAAGACAGATAAGAAATAGTAGAGGGAGGAAACTGGACAGCAAGATTCAAAAGTCAAAAAGCTGCTAAGTCGTGTATGACTGGTGTCAGCTGAGCAGCACGAGCTTGGAGGTGCCCCACAACTCAGTTAATGCAGCAAGTACCAACAAGAACACTTTCTCTGCAATGCACCCGTACATACACTCTAACCAGGTCTTACACAATTGTCTACTTTCATTCCAGTGAGAACCATAATATAGCATGAGCAGGTTACAATCAGCATCTGGCTATGAAAAAACATGGAGGAAAAAAGAGACGTGCAGATATTTTCCTGAAATGCCTTTTAGTTGTTTTTCTGCAAGAGCCAGACTTGAAGACACCCCTGCCTCCAACGTACTGAACAGGGGCACCTTGGTAACACTGAGCAACATCCCCCCTAAAGTGTCGAGTTAATTCTCTTTAAGCTAGCATACGCCCTTCCCACTTAGCAGCTTTTCTCCCAAAATGTAACGTTATCAGCAGACGTACGTCACTGTCAAGCAAGAGCAGGGCAGATCAGGCCTGATACCTGTCCCTTTCATCCAGTTTCCTCTTCCTTGCATGCACCAGAACCCATTTTAACAAGGACAATAATTCTCTCAGATAAGTCAGTAAATATTTTCATAAAGAGCAGCTGCAGGATGTCTGCCTCACACAAATTAAATTAGCCAGCTCACGTCTCGACCCAGCACCTTCAACACAAGTTTTTCTGTGGTAGCTGGGTTAGGCCCATTGCATTTCTGCTATTGTGTATGTTATGTTCTCCATGAGCAATTTCCATATGCTCCAGTGCGAGGAGAGGAAAATGTTTATACTTATGGGTGGGGCTCTGGATGCAGATTAAAGTCAAGGTGCTATATTTACTGATCTTTTAAAGTAATATCAACATGTTGAAAGGGAGCAAGAGTTCTTAAGAAAGATCAAAGTTTGCATGCAGCAACCACACATTACCATAAATATATGCTGAAATACTAACACAGACGGGCAAAATTTACTTGCTTTTTGCCTGAGGCAAGTAATTTTGGCTAATAGGGGAGTCAAAACCATTAACTCTCTTCTTCATCTTTATGTAGGGCATGCTACCATACTTTGTGTCAGAGCGAATGACTCCTTGGATTAATTTTGCAAGGCTCGGCTAATACTACCACATTGCTCATGGCTTGCAAGCTATTGAAAGACGAGGGCTACATCCTCTTCAGAGAAAAAAATCCATTATTGCTTAACTCAGGCTTCTTGAAAGTTAATCCTGCATTTCTTCCTTCTTATTGCACTTGACAGAACTTTTGTTGTCTGACAAATGAAAAGCTAACAGGCGGCAAGGTGTACGAGCTCCTTTTATTTGACTAATTACTATTCTGGTAAACACAGCACTTTTATTTATTTTTATTTTTCTTGTGGGACCGTAAACAGCACAGAGAGCACGAGGCAGCTGTTTCACAACGGCAGGGGACAGTTTTGCAGCTTAATCACCGTACCGGCAAACAGATGCCTGGCCTGCACTTAACATTTGGACACTACAACTACTTCAGCAAGGGGTGTGATTAAAATAATCACACAGGAATAATCACTGGAGGTCACAATCGAGTTGCAAGCAACAAGCATGCAGAAGTAGCCGCACTAGTGGCGAACACCTTTTATTCGCAAGGCTGTGCTGGCGTTAGGCAGGCTGTAACGACTCATTAAAACATTGCTGTGCAAAATTCAGCTGGTTTAGCGCAGAAGAGGACCCAAGTTTCCACTTTCGTCGTTTGCCACGAGCAAGCTGCAAAGCGTCTTTGGTGTGATCTTCTCGCCGGCCACAACGAAGCCGCGCGGACACACGAGGCAAGCTCCAAGCTCCAGCTCCCTCCAAGTCCTCCTTCCCTGGCGTTTTCCGCCAGCACAGCTCTCCTGTCCCCGGCACCCCTTCCCGAGGAGCAGACCGCCCGAAAGGACGGCCCGCCGTGCCCAGGCACGGAGCCCCCTGCCCACCCCGCGGCACAGCCGGGACCCCACGGCCACCGCCCCGGGTACCCCCCCCGGCGCAGTCAGCGGGTCCCACAAAGCGACCCCACAGCAGGAGAGGAGGAGGAGGAGGGGAGGAAGAGCCCGGCGCCCCGCGCTCACCTCCGCCAAGAAGTTGTCCATGGCGGCCCCTCGGCCTGCCCGCGGGTGCGCAGCGCCGGGCCCCAGCCGCGCACCATGTGCTCCGGCCCGGCTCGGCCCGGCCCGGCACCACCGAGCCGCCTCTGCCTCAGCCCCGGCCGCCGCGCCGCTCCATCGCGCCCCGGCCCGGCGGCAGCCCGCAGCCTTTGTCCGCCCGCCCCCTCGGCAGCGGGGGGGGGAGGAGGAGGAGGAGGAGGAGGAGGAGGAAGCAGGCTCCCGCCGCACGCTCCTGCCCCGCTCCCGGCCCGGCTGGAGCAGAGGCGGAGCCGGGACCGGCCGCGCCCCCGTCCCCACCGCGAGGTGCTGGCTCCCGAAGAGTGTGCCCCCCGCCGCCCCACTAAAACAGGGGGCCGTGCAGAAAGCCATCGTCGTCGAGCAGAAGTGGCTGGCACCGCTCGGTCGCCGTTGAGGAGCGTGTACCTGCGGGCTTCCCTCGGGGCAGGGCGCTCCTGGCGGAGCTTGCGGCCAGGGGGTGCACGGGGCTGGGCTCTGTGAGCTTTGTGCTCGCCTGCGTTCCTGCGGGGCAGATGCACGATGCTCGCGCGGTGGAAGCGTTTATTTGTGTTTACAGGAAGAGCTGTGCGGAACAATAAGTTCCAGCCGTGAAGAAAGTCAAGGCAGAGCTGCCTTTTGTTCTCGGGCAGGTCCTAGCACTGCTTTGGGAGCTGGAGGGTGTGAGTAGCGATACAGGAGACCTGGACATCAGAAGTAATCACGAGCCTGCGACTCATCTTTTTAAAGTGTCACAGCCGCCAACAAGCACTGCTAAAAAGTCGAGTTTAAAGGAACAGAGAGTACACCAGGGAAAAGATTCATCTTTGTTTCCCAAAGCCATGGGACACCCCGCAGCACCCCAGGCTGGGTCACACTTATTGCCAGTCACCCTCTTTTCTCTCCCCCTAAGTATACAGTGCGTGCCTTCCTACAGCTGCTCCAGACCTCGAGGTTTGCATAGGATTGCACATGAATTCGCCATCCACGCAGTACCAACACTGTGAAGTTAGCCTAAGTAGTTGTTCCACTGTAGATAATATAGTGTAAATCCCTATGTGGAAGCTCTGCAACTCTATTCCAAACTACCGCACTCCCAACGTTACTCCAGGGGAGTAGTTTTTTCCGTGATTGCTACACCAAAAAGCTTCCCCACTCAGACAAGTCCTAATTTGGGGAGGGCTGAGTCAGATCAGGAGTATTTATTTTGTTAAGTTACTTTGACTTCTCATTGAGTACTTTGACACCACGTTATTGGAATGTAACGTGCATGTCTGACTACTGTGTTGCACGTACTGTCTATAAAGAACAACAACACAGAAATTCCAGAGAATTTTGAATCTATCATCCAATAAGAGCAGCCTGTGTTTTTTTAAATGAGTATTGCAGTAAATTACAAGAAACCATTACCAATAGAATAGGACCAGATTTTTGCAGCCTAAAAATATATCACAGAAAGAATGAGTATTCTCTTGTGGCGTGAACGTATTACAAAATACTGTAAAACTCTTAAAATTTTTCTTATAACAAATGCAAAGAGGATTGAACAGGAAGGGTCTTGGAAGAGGGATTTGGGGAGTAGAAGGGAAGGGGACAAGCAGTTTACACTGTCACTTCACCAAGCTACTTCCTTTCTTATTCTTTGTATCCGTCCTGCTCACAGTTTGTAAACGCTAGCATCTGTGTTTCATAGGAAAGGAAGGGGTTTTGAAACACAGCATTTCTTTTTCTAGTGCTAAAAATGACCCCAAACTGGTTTCTTACTCATTTTATGCAATTGTTTTGGAATTTGGAAAACCCCATAGATACGCTGTACAAAACTCCATACACCTATGAACATCTGGGAGTTTGGCCATTCCGCACTGCTCCAATTTTCATTTAATCGGTAGAAATTCCTTCACTGATTGTGTGCCTAAGGTAAATTACTTCCTTTTGAAGCTGCTCACATGCATTGGGGCTCAGTTTTCAGCCAGCGAGGACCGGGAAGGGACAGAGGGCTCAGCTCTACCACGGTGGTGAGACACCTCCTTGCTGGCCGTGAAGGTCTCTCCACTTCACACTGGTGGTCAGTCGTGGGGTGGCGGCTCACCGGGCCCTAATCCCCAGTGTCCCCTTGGCTCCATGCAGTACAATTTCATCATTTGCTGGGCCAGCTTTACTCTCAGCCAATCTACCAGCCTGGTGCAGTATTCCTCACTTAAATTCACTGTCCTACATGGATCAGCTTGCATGTTTGTTCAGCTTTTCTGACCATTTTTCTCTCTACTAATAGTTGCTGAAATCCCCATATTTGATCAAAACGTCCTACAAAAGACAGACATCTCCTTCTCTCGTAGCTCTCACGCAATCCTAGCAGCTACAATTTTTGTAAGACCCTAAACTTTTAGAAGAGATTTCAACCACTCCTATCTCTATCAACTCGTGGAAATCTCCCATAACATGCAGCTCTCTTGGTTTCTGCTCTGGGGGCAAAAACAAAGTACTGACTGCAGCTCAGTTACCTATAAATCATAGGCTTCACCTGAGCCGTGTTTCTTCACAGGGAATTTCCACAAACCAAATTTGTAGGACCTTTTTAAAAAGATTTATTGTACCTGCATTTATTATAAAGTTCATAGACATAATTACGTCCCAGCAAGCCCTTAACTCATTCACTACTTCAAGCATGCTTGCTCAAATTCCAGACATCCATTTCTTACAGTAACTTTTCCCCCTGTTCTCATCTATGCTAGCTGCCATGGCATTTCAAGGGCTGGTGGCTCCCTGGGTCTGGGTGTGAGGAGCGTGGGGTGTCCCTGGGTGGGCCAGGCAGGATCCGCAGGTAGGGCCCCTCCCAATGGCCCACCAGGAGCAGGGCACCGGGGGCACCAGGGCAGCCCCAGCCCTGGGGACTGGGCACCTCCATGGGACCAGGTCAAGGCCAGGCCCGGCAAGTGGGCCCAGCTGGGCAGGGGCCGTGGCCGAGCAGGGCTGGGCTGGGGGGAGCTGGAGCCTGGCCCTGCTGCAGCCTCAATGGGGCAAGGGCTGGCGGCCCTGGGGCTGCCATAGGGCCTGGGGATGGTGGCGCACTCGGGGCCATGACAGTAACTGTATATGCGACCAGATAGGTTGTTCTGTTGTAAGTCCAGCATCTTTATCGTGTCTTAGAGTCCACGATGACCATTTCTGTGCATTTGACAAGTCCCGCTCCCTGTTCCATAAGCACTCATTCAGTTGCCCCAACCATAACACAAAGTCAGCTTCATACCAAAAAGCTTTTTAACCCCTTATAACCTTTTTTTTTTTTTTTAGAAAGTCTGATGAATTTTCTTTGCATGCATGTGATGGTTTGTTCTTGCCTGGCATACCTTATTTTTACAGTTGCCATTTTTCCACAGTGTTATCACTGAAGTGAGCAGATATTAGCTTTTTCATGCCTGACAGGGTTATTGCACAAAAGCTTTCCCTCTGAATCACACTCTTGAGGAGCTTGCCTTTCCCTATGGGCTAGGCTGGAAGCAGGTTATCTACCTCACCCTGCAGCACTGCCCCCCTTCTGTGGGACATGCAGATTGTTTTCAGTCAAAGAATTAAATGGTGATTCAGTTAATTCAGTCTTGTTAATTAAAACAAGCCTAAATTAAAGTTTTCTTCTCACCAGAGAGAGGCAGTGCATTTCTTTGTTCCCAAGTCAAGGCCTCATTTCATTCAGTACTATCTCCAAAATGTGCTCTCAGATTTTTCCCCTTAGGGTCTTTGTTTGTGGCATACTCAGAGTGGCTTTGCATCTGATCTGTATTTCTGGTACGAATTCCTGTTTCTTTAAACTTATTCCAAAAAAGGACTTTAATTACTATTTACATTTATTCTCTGGGGCTGCTATTGCCCTCGTGAGCTGCAGTTGAGTTTCAGCTAACTCACTTATGGTGTACAATATGTTTGGCATTGACATTATCCAACAAAATCTCAAAGTTCAAGGGCAAGGCGTTATTGGAGAAGCCAATAGTTCTGTAGTGGCTGACAACGTACATGCAGGCAGCTAGCACAGAGCACGGTTTGCTACCCCACAGCTCTCAAAGGATACAGTGAAATAAAAAATTGCTCCAGCCAAAATTGTCATGATCTGTGCAGAGCAAAAAAACCAAAACCCTTGCATTCTTGTCCATCAGAACTCCTTCACAAACATGTGCTTAGGTTTTAAAGCCAGTCCCAGGCCCCGGTCCCGGTTTTCAAAACGATAAATGGCTTCTCTTCAAATGAATGCCCAACAACTGGATCAGAGAGCCTTCATCTTTTTTCTGCATCTTGTTTGTAGTAAGCCAGCTCCCTCCTTGCGCTGTTCTGGGAGCTAAGGATTTGCCTCACAGTTGTGAACTCCATTAGATGCCAGCTACTTTAGCATTAGGTCCTGTTAAGCGTAACTACATCTTGCCAGGATGAGCCTAGCCCTTGAGTGTGACAAGCAATGGATCAAATCAATTATTCATGTTCACGTATGAACTTTAGTTATTAACCTCTAGGAGTAATAAACAAATAAAAAGTGAAGAGCTGGCGGATTTTTGTAACAGCTTCATTTATAGCTACTGTAACAGTAAGAAATTTCAACATTTTCTTTTTGTGTAAACAAGCTTCCAACAGGAATGAAGAAAAAAAGCTGGGAGACATTTTCCTGGCTTCTTCAACCTCCCTCCCTCTTTTGGATCATAACAACTTCTTCCATCACTTTGACATCTTTACATCCTAATTCCCCTAGATGTAGTTTCAGTGCAAGTACTTTGGGGGAGTTCTGGGTGAGAAAAAAAAAAAAGCAACTGTGGAAATGTCCCACAACAATCACAGGCACCGTGGATGTGATACTTTCTGTGCTGCTGGGCTGTCCACATATCCAAAACTACAGCCTTGTTCCCTGTTTGGGATACAGAAGTCCAAAACTGTTTTCAGGGAGCTGGATTTCCATATGACAACACATTTAACCCCGACAGCATGGGGTCTAGCAAAGGGCATTAAGTACATGTAATCCTCACAATGATTTTCTTTCTTTCTTTCTTTCTCTCTCTCTCTCTTTCTCTCTTTCTATACTTTTTTTTTTTTTTTTTAATACAATTTATGACCATCTCTACCTGGGAGATTCTGAGTTTTACTTTCCACACAATGAAGTGGCTTCTGTTGCAAGACTTTAACATACAACTTCACAGAATCCAACCTTTTTTTTTTCCCAGTGGCATAGAGCCATGTCTTGGTTTAACAGGTGATAACACACATAGCAAGATAGACAGCTTTCTAGCTCCCCATATTTTCACCTGTTTCCTGAATTCTACTCAGTCCCCAGGTGTTGCCTTTTCAGAGCCTTCCTCTCACCTGCTTTTGATACTTAGCCTGCCACTTCACTCCGTCCTTCACCTGATGAGATGACCTGATTCCTTCTGGGCCCGTCAGGTAACATTACCACTCTTAGTGGCTAGCTATTCTCTGCATTCAGCTTCTGTCCCCCTTGGCTGTCTTAGCCTCATGGACCCTTCATCTCATTTAAGATCACAGCTGCATTTCTTCCTTACCAGCATCTCTTAACTCAACTTTTCTCTTATAATCTTTCTTGTAGCCTATTGATTTTACTACAACTCTGTGTATTGGCTTGGAAAACAGCTTTTACAGAAGATGCCAGCAGAGAAAGCTGTATTGTACAAGTGCATTGGTTTATCCCATAAAAAATATCTGATGGAAGAAAAACAGAGGAGTGACAGACAAAAGCTATCAAAATGGTTAGAATCATCTAAGGGATAAAGACAGTGGGAAAGCATAAGGAAAAGGATAAAAAGAAATAAAAGTTTTTCTTATCTCCTTCTGAATCAGCTTGTGAATATATTTCTTCCTTGCCTTCTCCCAGAAAGCCTCTTTAAAGCCATGTTTTTAAAGGCAATTTATAATTCAAACCCCTCAGTCACAGCTTATGCACATGTTCATTTATCAAGTAGTTAGACCTGCATGAAATATTGACACCTGTCTGAAGGTTACCATCACCAGAGCAGAGCCCAGTGATGGGACATACGAGGGCACCTTCTGCTGTTTCAGTGCCACGCAAGCCAGGTTGCTTCAAAACACTTCCTACAGCAATTTAAACTAGGTCATCCTCATTTCTACTGAGGCAAACAAGGAACACCTACACTTTCCTTGTCGCTGGCAGTATAATGAAAGGAAAAATCTTCAGTAAAAAGGCAGCAAACTACAGCAAGGGCCAATCATCTCTTACACCACTGCAGCTGTTCAGTCAGCAAATACAAATCAGAGGCTTCCTTTGCACTTGTGTTGTCAGGCTAGTTTAAACAACGTCCACGCTCTATCCCCACCATTTATCACTCCCTCAGCTGTAATACATGCAAAGGGTAAGCCTACCTTAGCACTGTAGCTCGGCACCAGGTCTCTCCCATTTCTCACGCTTTGGTTCGCACTGGGGAGCAGTCCCAGAGCATGCAAATAAGCTAAAAACTAAGCTCCAAAAACACTCTCACCGACTAAAGGGTGTTCAGGACATAGGGCTGGATTAGAGCTAGTCTGAAATGCAGCCTCCTGGAATGCATTTAAGATGGACAATGGGTTCTCAGCATGATGTTTCACTCTATGGATACGCTGCTATTCCTTGGTGTTATTTTCTTGTATAGCGTGGCTGTTGTGCCACCATGGGTCACTGCAGCAAATGGGATGGGGGAACTGATCCAAGCATTTTATTTTGGCTTGGGTTTGGTTTTTGACTTTGTTTTCTTAGAAGAGCCTTGACAGAAAAAAAGATTTGATTCTGACCAATTCCCTGAGCAGGTTCAGATAAATACCTCACAAACAAATTTTGTTGCAACAGGGGGACATATAAAGACAAGGGCACCCTGCATTGCTGTTAGCATTTATTCCCCATACCAGATCACAGCTTCAGAGAACCAGGAGGAACAGCCTTCATAGTCCCTTGTGCTTCAGGGAAAGTTTATGCCTTTCAAATATTTAGATATTATCAGCCTGCAGGATAATTAATACTGTCCATCAGCATTCTTGTGTTAGAAGTTTCTTTCCATGCATCTGCCACAGTAAGTAAAATACTTCCCCTTGACCCTACATTCCTTCCTGCATTTGAAATCGAGAAATCACATTATAGCACAGTAGAAAACAATATTCATTTTAAAGCAGACAGAGTTTCCCACAAACCCTGAGAGTGCTTAAATGACAACCACACCGTCCTACTCAGACACACAGAATGCTGCAAATCTACACATCCTAGAGGAGGATGCTCTCATGAAGTGTGTTAAAAGCTGCATTTAATAATGCAAAAATGAAATTTCGTCATTGTATCATTTCATAAACACCTTTGTAACTTAAAAAACCTTACTTTTTTCCTGTCAAAACTTTTTTTTTTTTTTTGTAATTACATTGATGTGATACCTTCTATTTTGATAGTTTAAATTTTTGCCCAAATACATTAATTTTGCTCTAGTACCTTACTCATGAACAATTTTAGGAAGAGTTAGGTCTTGGTGGAATTATAACTTTATAGGTTTTCTTATTTACTGGACACATTCAAGTGAATAAACCTGCAATTTCTTTAGTACAAACAAAAGCAAAATTCCTGGTCTACATCAGCTTGCTGTCCCAGAATAGAATCAAAGGCTGTTGAGATAGTTTGTGTCCCTACTTAGAAATAGGAAAGCCTTTGTTTTGTGTACACAGATACTATACACTTCAACTTGAGATGTTAGAGGAAGCAAGGGAAGCAAACACAATGCTAGTTACATTCTTGGCATGCAGTCTGTCTGTCATTTGATGTTTGTGTTTACTTGCAACATATGACAATTAATAGACTGAAAAGACATTATAGTGATGTTTAGTTCCAGGCTTGTTAAAGCATACATGACAGCATATCTTCTGTTTCCATTGATCCTTATCCCAATTGCTCTACTGTATACCATTCCCCTAACATCCATAAAACTGTAGCAATGCTCATTCTTTTCTTACTCAATGAATTACAGGATTTGCACAGGATGCAGCAGTAATCTGTAAATAGAAAATAAAGCACAGAACAATTCCATAAATACTATTGTTAGCATTTGAGTAACAAACAGGGTTGCAAGATCGGTATTTTTCAAAAATCATAGAGTTACCAATTACCTTTGGAAAAGACCTCCAAAATCATCTGGTCCAGCTGTCCCCCTACCACCAATATCACCCACTAAACCATGGGATAGTATTGAGCCTCTTAATTCCAACATGCTTTCAGAAGGGAATTTGGGAAATAACTTACATTTGGAACTCCGCAAATTCTTTCTCAAAGCAGTTGACACCTGTGGTGACACACAGCCTGAACTACCAGAACCTCATGGTTTTTCTGCCCAGTTGCTGGAAATAGGTGGAGTTCTAGTTACAGTGGAATTTAGTGACTAATGATCTCGTTTTCTCTTTTCTTTTTCTAACCACTTCAGATTTCCACAAGTGGAAAGTTTCTTTGTGTTTGTAGGCAGAAGTTTGAATACAACAATGTGGTATATGTGGGTTTTGTGCTTCATTTATTATACCAGTAATTTTTTCCTTTAGAAAACTCCTGAATCTTTACAAGAGGTTTTTACTCAAAAGCTTCCCAAAGTCTTCTAGAAACTGTAACACAGCTTATTACTTCTATATTCAGCACAAATTCTACTTTAAGTCTAAAAACTCCAAAAACGAATGGAAACTTGTTCCTTGGAGGAAGCAAAGGCCAACATGCTCTTGTGAAAATCCCAGCAGAATCAAGCGAGATGGAGGGAAATCATCTAAAGCAAAATCTGGCAGAATAATACGCTGAGGGTGAGCAGGATGATGGTGTTGCTCCTAGACAGAGTTACCAGAGTAAAAACTGCAGGACGTCAAGCCCTTGCTCAGTGCATAGGCAAAGCACTGCAGCTACTGCTCATGTAGGGAGCAGTAGCCTGGCTGCACCACTCTGCCTTGGCAGACAGGGGCAGCCCATCTCTGAAGTCTGATCTAGTCTAAATTATGAGGTCGAAGTTGGCTAACACAGCAGAAATCTTCAGTTTCATTTCTGACTGACAGCAAACCTGGAGGATTTTTTTTGTCTGTGCCAAAAATAAAAATGCATGGTTGAATTCAGAGCAGCCTTTGCTGATAACTGAGAAAAATAAACTTTACAAGTTGAAAATGGATAGACGGTTCAGCTTTGAAGGTTAAGTTAGTGAATCAACTTTTGTCTAGATTTTAGCTAGAAGTGATGGGAGAAAGTTTCCTCTTATTTTCAGAAAAAATAGGTGAATACATTCTCGGTAAAAAGCTAGCATAAAAACAAAAATCAAAAGACTAAGCTGACTGTTGGTAAGAACAAAATGTGTGCTAAATTAGGTTTGTATGTTTTGTCTTTCCTGTTATTAATAGCATCCTCAGAGGATACTGACTCACTCGATGACTGAAGTACTTGTGGTTTGGGACCCGTTCTGTGCCAATAATCCTGGAACCAGGGAAGTTCTCTTTTCTTTACAAAAAGAAGCTTCCAGGCCAAGTTGCCATTTGTTACAACACCAAGAAGCGTGGACGGCAAAGCTCTCAAGCTGGAACTCTGTAAAGCAGACCAAGTTAACATCTCATGAAGTTATCCAGCCACCAGTGAGATTTTCTGACAGGGAACAACCAGGGACTCAGCAGCCCTTAAACACTCTCCTGTTCACACCCAGTCAGACCAAGGACTGGCTTTGCAAGTCATCGCTTCACCCTGCTAGGGTAAGAGGGGATTTGCCAGCCACAGATGCAGACAAACCTCATCTAAACATGAAAGAGGTGCAGAGCCAAGGAGCCACTCTGGGAAATTTGTTTACAATGAACTAGCCTGCTTTCAGATTCTTTCTCTGACGTAAATTCCTGTTATTTCTCTTGCACTACATTTACACACTTGCCATTATTTTTGTTTTGTTCCCGGGAAGAGATACATTAAAGGGCTGAACATCTCATGCTCAGTGTTGTGTTTATACTTGAGCTTTTTAGCTTGATTAGAAATTCAACTTTTCCTACTACTCATGTGGCAGAATTACTGTTCTGAAAGCACCTGCCCTTAGGGAACAGAGATAAATAACTCAAACTACTGAAAGTCACCTTCTCCTTCCACTGTGCTTGGTGTTTACTGGGACCTTCTAGCAGCCAGAATGATCCTAACATATCCACTGTGTGACACTGGCACTGCTGCAATGGGACAGCATTTGTAAGGCCTCTTCTGCCTTCATGCTGTACTAAATACCTGGCACATGGGAATGGTAAGGATTCTCCTCATCAGAGTACTTCAGTCGGGATTGTCATTTTATGTTTTCCCAGTACTTGGCCTGACCTCAGCAAGTTGGTGATCCAGCTTTAAAGTCAAAATCAATCCTATACAAGAAGTATATATTTTTAGTTTTATACATTGCCATGTAGCAACATTTAATCATTCTTTAATAGTCTAAGTGATTTGAAAAGGACACAAGTCGAAGTAACTAAAAAAACCAAAAAGTTGCAATATTTAAATGTAGTATGTTAATAGTTTGCAAATAGTTGAGCAGATTAGTTATGCCTGCCGTAAAAAAAATGCCCTCAAGATGCTCACAAGCTAGGAACCTGGGCAAGAACTCTTAGGGTTTTCTTCTCATTCCTCCCATATTCACCTCTACCTGTTTGTTATTGCTGCTAATAGGTACCCTTGATTTCCAAACCACTGCCATGTAAGTGTACCTTCTGGAACCGGCTGGAGCTTTTGTTAAATCAGAGAGTCCTGTGCACGTGCAACAATGGGCAATCAGAGCAGGGGTTTACAGGCACACACTTCACATTACACATCTGGTTTGGCATGATCTTTCAGGTGCATCAAGTGAGTTTGCACTTAAATCTTCACTGAACTTGGATCGGGTGACAGTAACCTTGCCTAAGGTGTCCCTTAAAACACCTAACTACTGTTTAATAATAAAACCCAGGAACCTGAAGTGATGTATGAGCAACCTAAAATGTTAATTTTCAAATCCTTTGTGTTATAAGCATATAAAGTAGATAACACTCTATGAAATGCACCTAATGCTATTCTTATCTAATTGGAAATTACTCCTGCAATCTAATTAGAAATGTGCAAAGATTTACAGCTGTGTAAATGAGGGACAAATTAAGTTCAAACAGCTAGACTGCATACTGAACAGCCATGAATTAGGAAAGTATCTCCAATTTCAGCAAAGAAACTGCTGCTCAAGTCTCAGTCTGCAACTGCTTGTTAGTACACTGCTTCATGGATATGGCAAATCTTTTCACTTCTGCTCAAACCATGCCCTTTTCCTGCATGGCAGCTTGGAGCTTCTTCCCCCGAAGAGGAAGGTTTTGAGCTGCACTCTGGGATCCTGTGGGTATTCTGGTATTCTTCTGCACCTATTCTAGCTCTGCGAGCTGCTCCCTAACCTGTGCAATGTAACAGTGCAGATCCACTGCAAAGTGCAGTGCTATGCTGACACAGCAAGGGATTGGATTAGTCTTTAAGAGCATAAATTCAACGTAAGACTTCCCAGTTTGTACAGATTGAGAGGGTTTTGTACTTAATACGGCCTCTACTGCTTTAAAACTCTCAGTCAGAATGGGTTTCTTTTTGGTTTTGGGGGAACGGGAGATTTTGTTTTCAGAGTGACCTTAAATTACCCCGACCGTACAATGGATGGCATGATCAGGACACTCGCACTGACCACTTCTTCCTCTGTAGTCCTCCCCCAGAATCTTTTGTCCAAACTACATCAGATCCATTCATGAGGTTTCCTTCTTCCAGTCTTACACTATTCCTAAAAAATTCACAAAGGCAGAATTGATATCCCAAAAAATAATGCCAGCAGGAAACAGAATGGAGACTGAAGCATTCTCATCTTGAGAAACAGGCCAACAAAGGGATTATTGTCTTCATTTTGTAAAAGTTTATTGTCAAATTGTTTTGACCTCAACATTAGACTTATCTATATGTTGCTCTGTAGCAAAATTTGAAATGCTGACAGAACAGCATCAGTGCTCACAATACAGAAATCTCATGAGACCTTTTGCAGTTGGTCTTTATGCTCACCATGATAAAACAGCAGCCAAAAAGGGCACATTATGTCTAGTTACCCCGACTTAATGTCATGCAATGGAGAAATACAAATCTGCAAACTTTTTCTTAACTCAACTGCTTGCAGTACTCAGCTTCTCAGATCTTTCAAAATAATCATTTATGAGGCATTTTCACTTAACAAGGTGCAATCCAGCTCCCATATATAATCCAGTTTTTCCTTGGAAATCTGCCACGAAGGGTCAGCACCGAATATTCCTGATAGTAGCACATATGTACACGTGTAGCTTGTGAAGCAGCTGGTATTTCTTAAGAGAGCTGTGCTTTGTCAGGAACACCACAGTCTACAGTGAAGGTAATAAGAGTGAGCTGTGCAGCCATGAATAGGTGACCCAAGTAGTGACAGTCAAACACCATTAGATTTTTACTATATGGTAAGTACAGACTTTATATAAAATCAGCAGATGGTCACTGTTTCTACTAAACTAGGGTGAAATGAAGAAAATGCTGCCAATACAGAAATTCTGAAACAGCCCTTAAGCATTTGCATCACAAAACTGGTGCCACCATACTTAGCACTAATGACTCAAGAGTCCGAGTCATTCTGAAGGCAAATTATGCTTTAAAAGATCTCTCATAATCAATGACTTTAGGTAATTTAGTTATCCAGTGGGGGAAAATGTGCACTTCAGAGCTGCTTCCTGGGCTGAAACTTATGCAACAAAAATGGAGAGCAACACAGACCTAGTTTTCTTTCATTTACACCCTTTTCTATGGTAAGTCTGTTCAGCTGAAGAAATCATAAAAATAATGGACAGAGGCAAACAAGATTCAATTTATTAAAGATCAAAACTGAGATTAGAAGAAATACCACTGCGTAGATAAGCTACAAGATGAACTTCATATAAAACTGTGTGGTAGTTAACAATCTTGCAGCATATTTAATGCCAGAGTCCTGGGGGACAGGGCAGAATGAACATAGCTCTTTACACAGGACAGCATGACAGATAAGCTATCAGATTTTCATTACAGAGCAGAGCTTTTTTCATTTGTACTGGATTTATTATAGTAGTTATTAAGGTCAATAAAGCAGACCGTTGACTCCAGGGAAGATGACAAGGGATGCAGCAAACAAGCTGTTATTGATTTGGCTCAGGGACAACAAAACACTCACTGACCCATTCCAAGAACAGTTATTTACTGCTTTTACTTATTGCTAGATGACATCTAGGATGACAGATATCCTTTATGTTTGTTAAATATAAATATTCTACTTTGCTGGAATGAATACTTATTAGATGCTTCAAAATCTCATGACATACAGATGAGATACAATAATTTGTGCAATGAGATGCACAGACATAGACCTGCAAAATATTAAGTATCTTGATTAGCACAGAATGTTCTCTTAGTAAATGACAGTCACAGTCAAAGGAATATACTGGACATGTATGTTTACATGTGTATCTCATATCTAAATACAAGTTTTAATTTTCCCCATATATTATGAAAAGTAGAGGATGTCAGTTTCTTGTCGAATTATAAACAATTTCAAAGTCTTTATTTTAAATTTTGAACAGTGCTGTTATAGTTTATGGTATCACTGAAAGCTCCTGACAGATTTATGTTATGAATGAAATACAACCAGCTGTGAATTATAGGGTTGTAGTTCTATCAAAAGATTCAGGTAATGTCATAAGCCACAGGAATCTGATTCATGAGAATCCCAATGGAATTACAGATCTGAAACTTCTACCTTACTTGCATTTTTACATACAGGCTATATGTGATGAAATATTAATACATTTACACCTCCTTGCCCAGATTCCCCTCTCTCAACTCATCCTGCCTCATCATTCCCTCCTTTTCATGTTTTTTCACATCCCCTCATACTGGCAATTTTGCTTTGAGTGGCAACTATAATCTGTAAACTATAAGTGCTGTTGAGCAGCACTTTTAAGGCTTAAGAGTCCTAATCTTTGTCTATTCTATTTTGAAGTGTTCCTTGCAGAAAAGTCAGCAAAAGCAAACATGGGACAAGTCACGATACACACAAGTTTACAGGCTAGTGAACTGGCTTAACCCGTCAGTGAAAGAGGCTGTGCTAACCTCCTGGGTGGAGAAATAGTATATCTCAGATATGGTATATGTCCTGTCCTGCCACTTCTTTTTATATAGATGCAGATTCCTAGGAGGCACTGACAGTCTCTCTCACTTTGGTTACTGCACCCTGGGACAGAAGATTCCTGCCTTCTACAAAGGATGATACAAGCCAGGTCATTCATAAATTTATAAATTTTTTAATGATCCATTTTACATTTTCCTGCCCAATTTGAACTGCATGGCAAGGTACAAGAGGGATTATTTCTTCTCAGCATGTATCTATCAGAGTAAGTCTTGCAGGTTATGTGCATGCTGATGGTTGCGTTATCATACAGCCCACCCATGACCCTGTAAATTGCATTTTACAACTACAGTCACGTGGTTCCTTACATTTCCCACATAGAAAGAAAATATATTTCATATACTTTTCCTTTCTGTAAAGTCTGGGAACCTGGCAGCCAAATGGAAGGACCACTGCTGGTTACGTGTAACCAGCCAGCCCTCTGGCAGCTGCAGCCCGTCCTCTGGCAGCTGCAGCCCAGTGCCAGCAAGTCATCAGTGCTCCAGGACTCCTATAGCTAGTCAGCAAAACAGTCTCAAAACACAAAGCGCCCTGCATGTCTTGTCAGTATGACTCAGACATATCACTTAACACCCTCCCACAATTTAATGAAATGTCAACAAATAAAATTATACAGTTTAGATAGTTTACACCTGGATGAGCTACTCCTCAGCTTGTCTTCCCCAATGCTCACAATTTAAAATCTGTGTAGGTTTCTGAATATGTTGCAGATTTCCACATTGACAAGGCTAAGTAAATCTAATAGCCTTCTAACCCTTCAAGGGTTAAATAAATTCAATACCTACCAATGAAACCCCCAAATCCAGACCTACAAAAATCCAGGACTTCTAGAATTTGGCACTTGAAAGCCAATTATCCAGGTGCAGAAATATGACAGCCGTGTATGATCATAGCCAGGGAGCAAATTAAAATTGCTCTTGAAATTCCCTTGCAATTAGTGCAGGGACACTGCACATCATCAAAGTCTGTGCTCACAAGTCCGGGATTTCACAAAGTGAAATAAAAGCTTATGACACTAGCTGTGTTTCAGTGTGATTAGCAGTGATTAAACAGCAGAGAAAGTCTGTGCAGACTAGAAGATCTTGGGTCCCATTTTGAAATCTGATGTGGAAAAGCATTTCGAAGGACATGCAGGCCACCATTTTAAGGTGGAAGCCACATCCATCTGATTTTCAACTGTAACCTTTCCTAGAAAGCACTTAGTCAGGCTGTAGACGTCCACAGAATAAACAGCTTGTTGGACATACTACCTGAGCCAAAGTAGATTAACACAGCTCAGACAATTTCACCGTACTGATAGTATTGTATTTTAGAAGAACACAAACTGGCATAAGAAAGTAACCTAATCTCAGTGAATTATTTCCTCTAGGGTGTGGTTGGTCAGAAGAAAATAAATCAAGACCACATTCATTTTTAATCTTTGATTTTTCAGAGGAAACATACATTCAGTTTTAAGCACTTTTTTTTTTTTTTTTTCCCCTCAAGATTCAGGTTTTTGGAAAGGATTTCCTTGATGTATATTATACAAAACCTAAACTAACTTACTGGTAAAATAACCAACTAAAATCAAATCATTTAATGCAAAATTAAAGCTCCTACTAAGATGGCCATGTGCTACACGGACTTTATTTTTTCTTGACTATAATACTAACCCTATTTGTCCAAGAGAAGAAATTGAAAAAAATATGTGGAAACCATATCTATCAAAAAGCACTGCTCACTGGCATAGACAAGGCAAAACCACCACCCCCTAAATGACCATTGTGTCAGGAGAGCGTGTTAAACAAAAATAATGGTAACCTTTTAAAATGTTCATGTCAGAAAAAAATCTGACAGCCATCTTCCCACACGCCGTCTTGTGTTTCAAGCATTGTAAAGATGTGTAAAATACATACGAATAACACATACGATCCCTAGATCATGAAAGTCTGGAATGAAAGCTAATTAAGTTGTGTGCAGCTCATAACACTGTTTTCTACGACACTGCAGAATTTTATGCCCATATTTACTGTTATACATTGTTCATAATATCATCTTCAACATGTCAAATTTAGCATAACGCATGCATTTGTATTAGGATCAGAGAGCTATTGTGCTTCATAACCCTAAGAGTGAATTAGTGTCTCCATGATGAAGTATTCCTATGTGATGTGGGATATGGAGACCTGAATTCTGCTCCCAATTTTGCCAATGATTTTCCTCTTGACCTTGGACAACTCACTAAGAAGGTATCCTGGCTTACTGCCAAACATACTTGAATCCCACGGGATTTACTAAGATGTGTGAGAGGATTAGGCTTTCAGTGCCGTGTCCCTGCATCCATTGTTGGGTCCTCAGAGTAAAGATTACCTTGTTTGTAAAGGCCTCCCTAAGAAATGTATAAGAGCTAGAAATTTTACCTGATCCTTTTTCTTTCAACTCATCCTAAGCAAAGACAGGGAAAAGCAACTTCATTTACTGACAGGCCCCGATTCTTTTCTGAACCTTCTTGACAGAACGAACAAGACTCCCAGAACAGCTGCTTTCTGCTGCGCTGGCTCCTCAGCCACTGTAAGAAAATCTGGGAAGCTGTTGCATGGAAAAAGGGGGAGAAAATTATCTTTGAGACCTGTGGCAGGACCTTTCACTTCAGGATATAGCTCTGTTTGCAGTTTTAAAGTCCTGAAGCTTATGTACATACAGATGCAGTATCAAAATGAACAAACAACAAGTTTGCAGAGCTGAGCACGGAACGGACAGGAAATGCCTGAAGGTAACCCAGGCAACCTTAATTTTCTCCATTTGTGCAGTCTTTAATTTTGTCATCACACAGTAAAGGCTCTCCTTCAGCAGACTTCTCTGCCAGATGTTTATAGCAGCACCAGCAACTGCCAGGTTTATGGTATCTCAGAGGTCTGTGGTGGAAAAATAACAAAAAACAGTGGTAAAGCCTACATGGAAGTTTACTGATATTTGAGTTCCTACAAGAACCCCATAGTTCCTGTGCATGCAATTTTCACTTGTAATACAGAGGAAAAACTGAGGGAGAGGGAGCACAGAAAAAAAATAACATGAACAATCCATCTTATATACAAATGACACTTCTAGGATGTTGAGTTTATCCAACTCCTCAATACATTTAAAAAGCAGGCAAGTTGCTACAAGCCCTCTCCTGACCACTACCAAACTCTGTCTGTCAAGGTTTCCTAGCCATCAAGTTTATTCTTCAAACAAGATTCAGCTCACTTTTCCAACCAACCAACCAACCAAACAAACAACAAACAAAAAAAACCCCTAAAGATTGATTTTCAATACACAACAAAATGTTTCTCAATATATAAAGTATTCAAACTTAAATCAAATTTCGTTATAAAATACATTTTGGGAAAAATTATCCCCCTGAAACTCTCACAAATGCGGAGGCAAAAGAACACCAGTAACTGTTATACTGTTTATACGGCTACTCTTTAAGGTGAACACAATCGCTGATTTTTTGATTTTATAAAGAGACTGAAGCTTGAGATGCAGTAAAATTGTTCTCCCCATCCCCCTGGATTAGCTACACTAGGATTTTTGTTTGTTTGTTTATTTATTTATTTAATTTATTTATTTTTAGGAGACTAACAACTGTAGTTTTCTCCATAATTAAACTATAAACAGTAATCCCCTCTTCTTCTCTCTAGCCAGTGGAGCTAGTATCAGGCTAAGAGCTTCTGGAGCAATTGAGGAATAGCTGCATCAGCACTTATGAAATATTAAGTACTAAAGAGCCAATCAGCTTCTAATTTATCCAAGATAAATACTCCCACATGAAATTACAAAAGTAAAGATGGTACAAAGAAAAAATAAAATTATCCATTCTGTCTAAACTGTAGCATTTACTGGATGCTTGCTGAATAACTAGATACCCTGTTATTTATTTGTTGATACAAGGGTTCTGCTTTTCAGTTGTACGTGGACCAAAGTTGTAAAGTGGAAATCTCTGTTTGACTCACAAGACAGTAAGAGGCAGTGATCCATTAGTATTGAAGCAAGCCTGCGGATTGCCTTTGATGCAGGAATTTGCTAAGTATGCAAGGATGAGCAATAAGTAAAACACATAAGATGAAATAATAATAAATCAAATGTAGAAGTCATCTAAGAAACTTGCAAGCTGCTGCAAAACTACTGCAAGGAAAGCAGAAGTCTGCTTCCAACATCTGGAAAATTCCTCCAAATTTCAATTTCTCAATTTATAGGCTCTGAAGAATTAAGCAGGCAGATCACAGGCATCCATTAATAATCACTCATGTCTCTTCTGGGTCAGTTATCTCTTGCAACAGATCTTAAGTTACAGTTCAGCCTGTCACCCTCAAAACTACAATCAGGTTATTAATCAAAGAGTTCCAGAAGTATTTAAGGCAAACTCTATTCTCTATTTTATTTCCCATTACAACAGGATGCAGTGGCTTTCATATCCAAGGGCACATACATTCTTGCTAACTGTGGAGCTTTAAATCAACTGAAAACATCAGTACAGTCCAAAGATACGCTGTCCATGTAATTAAAACAATAGGATAAGCATTACAAGCCACCTGATACTGAAATTTGGGTTTGCTTGTTTGCATATTTGCAAAGTTTCTTTCAAAGTTTTCCAGCAAGGAGGGGAGGACAAAGGTCTCTCAGTTCTCTGCCTTTACTTTTGCTCCCTTAAAATACAGGCTGGTGTGAGGGGCTCCTAAATGGGAAGGGGATGGAAAGGCAGCTTGTCTCGCCAAGTTTCCCCAGTCTGGGGCTTCCACCATTCACAGAGATGGGGCTTCCCCTGCCCCATTGGGTCAGGAGTACGGTTGTTGCAGATCCCCACTGTCACTACTCCAAGCAGGCCAAGGACCGCCTTTGTTCCTCAGGCTCAGCCTATCTGCCAGGCCTGGCTGAAGGGAGCCCACAGGGGAGGCTGGCAAGGATGAAAATGTTAGGATTTGAGAGTGGACCAGAGAGGCAGCTTGGAGCTCATTCCAGGGACCCTGGGCAGACCGTAGCTGAAGGCTGTGGTGGAGCTGATGTGGGGCCCACAGAGCCTGGAGAAGGCAGTGGTGCCCTACTGAGACTGCTAGCAGCTCCTAGATGTTATCCTTGCCAAAGAACCCTTCCACCAGGCCAAGCATGTGGCCACATCTTGAGGCAAAGGCCTCGGCACAGGCAAAAGTGGGTGTCTGGCTGTGTGTGGCTCACTGTCATGCACTGGCAGGGAGCAAGGCTGCCATTCAGCCTCAGGTGCAGAGAGCAAGCCACCGGGACTTCCCCTGGCCACCTGCTCCATGGGTGGCAGGGTACACGGAGGTGGGCTTTGGGCCTAACATGGCATGGGCATCCTCATGTTCTTCCTAGATCTCTGAAGTGACTGCAACTAACTTTGAAATGTAATATACCATTCCTGAAGGAATCCCTTGTCAGGATTCCTTTAGAACACAAATGTAACCTCCAGAGGTAAGCACCACTTAAACAAGAAGAGCAAGTGCTGTATTTGTTCTTCTGGTAGTTTCTGTTCAGTGCAAGGAAGTGCTAAGAGCTTTGCATTAACAAAAAACAAATAAAAAGATATTGTCCAAAGCCACCTAAAAGCATAGCTGTTCTTTTGAAGTCTACTCAGGAAGAGGTAGAGTTTTGGATCCAGCTGACTATCAACCCATGGTGAGGAGCAGAATGAGGTGGTGGTGGTGGTGTGTTTCTCCTGTCCCCTGAGCTCTCCTCCCAGGCACTGGCGAGCAGCATGGGACCTCCTATGGGGATGTGAGGAGCATCATGCATGTGGGAAAAAGGCAAAATCCAGGCAAGGTATACTCATAAACTCATTAAAACAGAGATTCACTTCAATGGTCCTAGTCAAAGGATTATAAGCCTGACAGAAGCTTTAAAATGGCACTATACAATGTTTTTTTTGGACAAAATGCTTTTTCTAAGGCATACACTAAAGAAAAAATTGTAACATATTTAATTAAAATTTCAGTGCAGAATAAAGTGTCAGTGGAAATGAGGAAGAGTGCCAAAAAAGCCAACAGTTTGGTGGTTAAGGCGGCTCATCTGCTGTGTGGGATAATAAAGTCCAGATCCCGCTTTAAATTACGGAATGTGATTTTCTTGGTATTAATTTAATTGTTTTCTTATTCATTCCAGGAGCAAATTTTAATTTACTTTTGGGAGGTCGAAATTAATTTAAAGTTCTTGCAAATAGGCTGAATTATTCATAGTGCATAATGTTAGTAAAAAGATAAGATTCTTGATTTTTTTTTTTTTTTTTTTGAAAATCTACATTTGTGTTAACTAACCATCTTTGGTTTGGGAAATAGATCGATTTAGAAACAATAAGAAATGATTTATTGACACTTAATAATTCTACTTATGTTTTTTCCAAGGCTGTAAGTGCTTGAATAATATTCAGTAGATATCAAATGCCAAAAAAAAAACCAAAAAACATGGGAAAATGAATTACCATCAAATTTACATTCATATGCATAACCAGTATTTGTCTTTCTGCATTCTTCTCCCTGTTCCCCCATGAGAATGCAGTAATTGCAATATTCCCATTCAGGTAAACACATTTTTTTTTCTTCATTATGAAAATAGCAGTGGGATTTGGACCATATAGAAATAAAACTATAGCAATACTTTGGATATTTTATGCATGGTATCGTTAATGCATTTTGACAAATAGTTTTTATTTTAGAGCTTCTATCCCAACTGCTCATTCAGCTTGTTGTCCAGGTCAGTGATTAAACTCATCAACACTTTGCAGTTTTCATTAACCTTGGTATAATATTCACTTGCTGGTATTTTCATGTTTCTTATATTTCACAAAGACTTTTCCAAACTTGTATTAAAGCTTAATGGTACTATAAAACATTTAAATTGGTTTACAACTAACATATTTGAATGCTGCTTGTAAGAAAAAAGTGTGTTCCAGTGGTGACCTCTGAGTCAAGCTGACATTCTCAGCTAACGTGGGCTAAACATTGCATCACACAATTTTACTTAGCAGCTTTGATGCAAATTCTCCCTAAAATCAGCTATGATTTTAAATAAAGTGTAAGTCGATAGGTGGAGGGCAGGGGCAGAAAGAGCCAGGGCTCTTTCCCACTTCTGCAAGCCCCACTGCAAGTAATAAGACTAAAGGCCCAGAGGCAGCTAATGTGGACCCTCATGTGAGCAGCTCACCACATACCTGCACACCCGCTGCTGTGGCATCAAGAAAACACACTCTGAGGTGTGGGAAACAGCCTAACCACAGCAATGGGACCCTCCATCTTGGCTAATTTACTGCTTTTCCCAGTGTCTAGTATCAGTTCAGTTATCTCTACATCTGTGGATACATCTCCATATACAGAGAAAAACCCTTTCAACTCAAAACCAAGTTTAGCATAAGCTGGGCTAGAGCTGATGATGTATTCCAGGAGATTTGGGGTTAGATTTTTTTTTTTTTTTTTTTTTCAGTTTGTAAAACATACTGAAAATGATTCGTAGACACAGGTGCCTGGAGCTCTTTGGTATTTTTGGAAATAAACCATACTCATGGATAAGAACCCATAATGTCCAATGTTTATAATTTTCTGCAGGGATGCAGGGGATTTTTTATGCAAGGATCTCAAAGCCTTTTTCTATTATTAAATATGCTTAAATACTTCATGAGTTACTCCCATTTTAAGGAAAAAGTGACACACAAAGAGGTTGAGTAATTTAGCAAAAAGGGACACAGGATCCAGACATCCTGAACGCATGCCTTAGTCAGAGAACAATTCTATTGGGAATAGGCATCCAGGCTACCCTGCTAAAATTAGCTAATTAATAGGATTATGAAGTGAGACTTAATACTCCAGTAAGACCTGTAAATTGAATATAGTTTCTAACACTTGAAAGAGTGTCTGGATTTTGATACCTCATGAACGTGAGTGCATTTACCACTCACCAATATATTACCACTCACATAAAAAAAAAAAAGAAAGAAAGAGTAATTTGTTTTTGTAAACAGTGAATACATGGACAGTAAGTAAACAGAAAAATCAGAAATGTTAATCACCGAGGAACCACAAGAGTTCAAGGAATCCATCCCCTGAAATGTAAGCTTTTATAGAAACGTGTTTTTTGTATTTTTTTTTAAAGTAACTTACATTTTCAAACATGCACAATGTGTTGGGTAAATAAAGAATAATACAAAACTGATATTTCATGAGAGTTTTATAATAACAGATATTTACAGCAATGTTGAACATTTAAGGTTAATAATTAAGTGATCACAAAGTGTTTAAATTTAAAAAGTAGCATTTTATTTCAAAAAACGTCCAGATTTCAAAAGTCAGCAGGTGGCTAGCCCAATATATGTTAGGAAAGATTTACTTTCCTAAATTCAGAGACTAATTTTCAAAGAAGATTTGATGGTAACAACAGGTCAAAACATGGCTTAATGATGTATAAGAATGTATCTCTTCTTTTATTCTGCTATTAACAGCATAAATTTACCCTAATCTACACAAAATATTACTAGCCTGGTGAGATAAATAACTTATTAGTAGATCAGCAATCAAACTGGCTCCAACTTCTGTCCCTGGAAAGCCTCTCTTCATTTCTCAGTTCTCTTTGGCCTTAACTTATAGTCGTTTTATTTTCTCTTGGCATAAGTGAAACTAAATTGAACATAGCCTCCTTATGATTACTTTTCAATGTACTAAGTATCTCTCCATATTATCATATTCTATCTCCCAAATTTGTCATATGCCATGCCTATATTTCTTTGTGCTAGGTAGAGTTAAGCATATAGGACTGAAGAGTAAACAACAGGTCCACATGAAGGTCTAAAGCAATAAAGTGTTTCAACTTTTCCTGGATCCAACAAAATGAAATGTAAAGCTTCCAGGATATATCTGCATCTCATGAAATGCTTTGACTGACACAGCATGCTTTCAACATAGGTGACCAGAGAGCCAAACTTAAATATGGCCTGTGACAAAACTTAAATGGCTCGTCAGGAACTTAAAGGTTGTTTTCCATCACCTAGGTTTGCCTGGAGTGAGTCTGCTGGGCTAGCATTGTGACTAATTCCCTTCGGTCGCTACCTGGCAAAGAATAATGTATTTTTTTCCATACCTGGGGCAAAACTCTGTTAAAATTAGGAGGTAGGTTCAATTCATCTCAGATTTGCATTTTGAGGAAATTTAGACTGGTGTTAATCCTAAGGGTCCTTTTACATAATCAGAACAGTGTGAAGAGGCTATGGGAGGCAGTGGCCTGGCAGGTACAGGCCTGCTACGGAATACCTTACAGGAAAATGATCATGTAGATGGTGCAAAGCTGCCAGTATGATCTTCTGCTAGTTCTCCCTGTCAGCAGATCCAAAGCTAGCACACCTCCTTTTCTCCAGCTCTTATTAATCTCAGCTGGTCTTATGAGTCTTTGGCTGTTTTTATAAAGCACCATAATTAATGTCCAGCACAGATGACTGTGATTTTTCCATCCAAACTGACAGAAGACACCAATGAATCAGAACAGGTTGTGGGAATGTGTTAATATCAATGGAAATTTAATTTGGAAAGACTTCTGATCCCAATTATACACCTCACAGTAGCCAATAAGCTGGGCTCAGTTGCAAATTACTCCTTGGTCTGACTCACCTGTGCAACCTAACCACCAGGCTGCAGGCTAATGCCGAGTGGATCTCCCAGGCTCTTGTGTTGAAATGGCCTGCTTCTTGTCATTTTCACAATGTTCTGTGGAACAAGGACCTGAATCTTAGCTCCCACCATCCCAGGTTGCAGTCCTCACGACTGGGCTTGCCCAAATATTTAATAACTAACAAAGAAAGCTTCAAAGGGAGGAACTGAAACATCCTTCCCATTTCTACTGCCTCCAAGAATAGCCAGCCCAGAAGGCAACATGTTCCCATGCAAATGAAGACACAAGAGCAAGGACTTAATTCAAGTGGCCCAGAGGATCACCCAGGCATGATAGCTATTCTGGGACAACTTCCTTCACCATCTTGGTGGATTGGAAATAGTTTTTAAAACACAGATTTGTGTGGTATAGGAAAAAAACATTCCCTCACAGTTCTAGCCCTGTAGCTATATGGATCTGCACCAAACACTCATCTGGCTCCCAGGCCTCTGAATATAGGCAAACACAAAATTAGCTTAAAATTGTACTCCTTTCCTGCATGGAGATTACTGTGAGTTGGCTCTGACTCTTTGTACATCTGCAGAAGAAGCAGTTCAGGGAAGAGTTAAAGTATACATGTGACTTGATTCTAGTTTGATTAGCCCACCTCTGCATGATCTCAAAAGTACAAAATTTAACATATGGCTCTCACTCTGCCATAAGTACAAGAAGATTTGTATTGCAATAATGCCGTGGATTGTTGATCACTGCTAAGGTCCTACTGCCCTTCTCCATGAGACCGTGAAAAGAAGGCCCCAGTCTGAAGAGCTTCCTTTACCACCTACATCCTGCACTACTTACTACATCACCTAGAGGGGTGTTTGTTTTGTTTTGTTTTGTTTTGTTTTTAAAGTAGACAAGCTATTAGACAGGACAAACAGGGACTGTTCAAAAGTGCAGTCCCTGCAGGTTTGCAGGACTTCTATGTGGAAATCTGGGCAGGAAGTAACGTATTTAGAAACTATAAGAGCTCTGTAGGTTTCCTATTCAGCTGTTACCCAGGTGGACCCTGAAGGAATTTCCTTTTAGAAGTGAAAGAAAAACATATGGTAGGATCTACATACACTATTAAAGAACTTGAATATAAAAACAACATCCCAAATTAGTTTTCATTTAGAGCAGATGGTATTTAAAAAGGGAATGCAGGGGAAGTACTTAAGATGGGATATACACTGTATGAAACAGGTGAGTCAGAAGAAACATTCCAGTCTCGTTTTGCAAATTAAATCTCTTGTTGGAAAAACAAGGCTACTCACATTCTCAACATATCAGTAGCAAAAATAAAATCTTCATTTCCAGGACTTTGTACATGTGTCAAACATTGGCACCGTTTTTATTCAGGAAATGTGAAAGACAGGACTTGTAATGATGATGCAAATCATGACTGAAGTGTACTGGCAAGGAGCTGCAGGGGGTGAAGAAAATATGCATAATGTCTGCTGAGTCTGGACCAGCTTGGTACTGTTAGTCACCCTATTCTGCAAGAACTGTGGTTGTAAACCACCAAAAGATGGGGAATATTAACCTCATGCAACGTTGCCCAGAGATGGGAAGATGGTTAAGTCTATTTTTCTCATTCCCTGACACATCACAATTTAATCACTTCACAGGACCCTTACAACAACTCACTGATAACTTCTTTTAGATCATCAACTCTTCTAACGTCATCAACATCCTATGTGTCAAAGCACTCTCTTTTTTTTTATTTTTTTGAAGCAACCCAGAAGTGATTACTTTGTTTACAGTGCAGAACTGGGAGTCAAGTGATCAATTTTCTACTCCCGGTAATACTGCTGAATTCCTGTCTGATCGTGGCTTCGGACATGGTGTCATGAGTCAGTCTCCTTGTATTTAAAAGAAACTAAAGCTTCCCTCCATCCCACAGGCCTTGCCATTTCTATGTAATTATGATGGAAGGAGTGATTTTTTTATTGTTGCAATACATAAAAATATTTTATACTTCATTATATTGAAGTCACAGCCACAAACATGACATGTTGCCTAATACCAACAGGGAATCAGTGTTTCAATAGATAAATTCTTAAGGGTGCTCTAAAAAAGATACCTCTGCTTTGTAATTTTCCTTTTACAGCAGATGTCACTACAACTAATGAGAGCTTGTCCATTGATATAATCCAGCTTTGTATCAAACAATTCAAACCATTTATCAAAAATAATCATTCAGTGCTTAAAAATCCAGGTGATAAGCTTATATTTCAAGACTTGAATAATCGTTTCAGACTCCTTTTTCTTTTATCCACCTACGCTTTGGGAGATTTTTAAAAAATGTTTTCAGGTTTTTCTTAGTATCTACAAAGACACATAACATAGTACTTCATTTGAAAATATATTCTTTTAGTTCTAGTGCTATGTCTTTGAAAAGCACCTTTCACTTCACCTATCCTTGATAACATCATGAGATTAACCTAATATTAGCACTAAGACCTGCATGACCTTAAGAATTAAAAGTTCCAGTGAGGAAACAGTCACATGATAAAAAATTGTGACATATGCCAGCACATAAATGTTTCTTTAGGACTACATACCTGTCACTTTCTCACCAATAACATATTACTTATCAATAACATTTTTGAGATTTAATGTGTTAAGACTTGTCTTTACAATAACACATTCCTTATCGATAAAATATTTTTGAGATTTAATGTGTTAAGATTTGTCTTTAGAATTCAGGGTTTGTAAAAATGTAAATTTCCACGTGTGCTGCCACGAAGTCACCCACCCCAGTAAGCAGTGAGCCCGCATTTTCTTGTTTGGCCTTTTACTGCCCATGTAGATACTGAAGCACTTTGTCCTGCCCTTGATGTCCCTGCCAGTTCAAGCTGAGCTTTAGGTTTCCTAACCCCATCCCTTCGTGCCCAGGCAGTATTTCTAAAGCCCTTCTTTGTAGCCTGGCCCTGCTTCCACCTCCTGTACGTGGCCGTTTTTGCAGCACAGCTGCACCACGAGCTCTTGGTGTAGCCAAACCAGGTTCTGGATTCATCCGCTTGTTTGCCTGGGCATTGAGACGGATCATTCTCCCATCTGCAGGATGTGGTCCATACAGACCTGGCAGCTTCCCTCATCTCCTTTGCCCTTCAGAGCTGCTCCCGTGGGATCCCAGCCTCCTGCTCCCTGGACAAGACACAGGCTGCTCGCCTGATGCCCCACGCCTGGGCTCTGTGATTCTCCTCCCTCCCCTCAGGATCGTCACCTTCAGTATTTCACGCTTACTGTGGCCAAGGCTGACATGGACCACATCTCCCCCACCTCAGCAGGGACAGCAGGTCCCTCAGTGGCCCAGCCAGGCTCTGTCAAGAAGTTGCCCCTGACCCCCCCAGAAGTCTCCAGGACCGCATGTGTCTGGCCGTGCTGCCCTTCCAGCAGGTGACAGGAAGGTTCACAGAGCCAGGAGTGCCAGGCTCTGCCATCCTCCGACTTCCTCGAGGGCTTTAAAGAAGGCTTCATCCACTCCCCACCCAGACCCCAAGTCTGGTACCATGCCCCCCATACAGTGCTTCCCTCCCTGTCCTCCTGTTGGGTCTGACCCACGAGCTCTCACCAGAACCTTGTCCATGCCACAGGACAGCTCTGCACATCCCAGCTGCTCCTTAACACACTGAGGGCATTCCTTCTCCTTTTCCTCCCTGCCTGTCATTCTTCATGAGCTTGTAAAAGCTGTCTTGCATGCTTAAAAATAGCTTATTTGACACATTAAGAGCTGTTCAAGTTAAGTATCTGTTTCTTCTGTTTCAATCCTACAATATGGTACCAAAATAATAACAAAGTCAACAACATATTGATGTGCTGTAGACACAAGTATGGCTCACCAGTAAGTCTCACTATAGATCATTTGGGAAAGGACAGAGCAGCAGAAACACTGGAGATGAAAAAGACATGCCAAGGGAAGCACTGGAGTGCTACAAGATGTCTTTCAACACAACATCCTTCTCTGCACCAGCAAAGGCCCCTGTGAGCTCACCCTCCACCCATCTTTACCATTATGGTTACGGTTCAGAGAGTGACAAAGTGCAGATCTGCAGGGACACTGGGGATGAAAAAGACATGGTAAAGGAATTTTGGGGCTGCAACAAAGTTTGTTACTCCATGCTTCTTCCTCCAGACCAGCAATGGTCCCCGTGAGCTTGGATGTTCACCTCTACCCACCCTTTAGGAGGCCACTCAGGATGAATTTCACATGGAACAAATATGCAGTTACACCCCAAATGACCAGGGGTTCCTCCCTCTCTCCCTTCCTTTCTTCTTTCCTTCTCTTTCCCTTTTTATTTTGTTTTCCATTCCTTCTTTCCTACAAAATAAACTTAGTTTTCCTTCATGCCATGAAGTGTTAGATATTTCTGTCAGAGAATCTCTCTAAATTTAGCAACTGAAACCCACATTCTTACTTTCTAGAACTTTCCAAGTAAATTTATGATACAAATACAATGACACAGAACAATGATAAACCTAAACTGAAAAATAGTCAAGTCTTTTGCAGAACAACTAGTGTCAAGCTTCTCAGACAGTCTTCCTTTTAAAGACTACTAAACCTTCAGTCATCAAACGATGACAATACTAACCATAACTCATTTTTGTGGTAAAACTAGTTCAGCAGGAAAAAGTAAACTTTACAAAAGTCAGCTATTTTCATATTCCTGTACAAATTTCTCAAAGAACTGTTGTTTGCTCATATGTTCAGCGGCCAAAAAATAATTCTGTGATCAGATACTTCAGTACTCATTTTCCCCAGTTATTTAAATTCCTTGCTCCCTGATTTGAAAGCCATGAGAAAATGTTCGGACTCGCAATATTTTGTGAACTCTATGCCTTATCTTCTACAGCATGACTGAACATTATTTCAAAATTTCTCTCTCAACTTTGGGTATTTTGGAAGCCATCTCTTGCTACTGTTCACTCAAACACATTTCTAACTGAGAAATGAGTTATGCAGTAGCTACACAAGCTCTATGGCTTTTAATTTAGCAGTATAACACTATGAATGCCAAGTAAAAAAGTTGAGTAATCATTAAAGAAGAGTCAAAGTATTACTTTTGAACAAAACTTCCTAGGAGAGAAATAAAATTATAACAAATGGTTAATTTCCATCATGACAAAGAGCTAACAAATTGGTCTCAAGATATCATACTTACTGTCATAACAGTTACTATCACTGTGCATATGGAGAGGAGAAAAAACAGAGATAGTGACATATTCAGGTGATATGAAAGAGTCAAGAACAGAGATGCAAGAAAATGTAGGATGACCTGAGTAAGAGAATAGACAACATGTTAACAAATATAATTCAGTACTGACTGGTGGGCAGAGTTTAGACTATTCCCACCTTCCTTGGTTGTGTAAAGTCAAGATACATTGGAACCATTGTTCAAGCACTGCATCAGACATATGTTGCTTCCTGCTGCTCCTTCTGTCCCCCTTCCTTCAGAAACTTCTGCCTGAGCTGGACTCAGGCAACATCAGATTTTTCCCTACTAAAGTTCAAGTTGAAACCCAGATATCTCTATCCGGCTGGAAGACAAGGCCATAGTCTGCCCCCCCACTTCCCTTCTCCCATGGAATAACATGCTATTTCTGCAGCCGTACCCCTGCCTACAGCTTTGTAAATCACTGTGGGAAGGGGAGCTAGCTACCACTTGGGCTTTGAGGACAACGCAGCAACATTCTGTGCCAGCTGCAAAGCTACTGGCAGAATATTCTGTGTGCAAGGCAAATAGTGTCAGAGAGATACAGCTGTCCATAAACCAGGGATGTAACTTCACCTGGTCATCCCATTTCAAAAAGAACGCTACACAGTGGAAGGGTTCAAAAGCCTTCAACACTAAGACTATTTAAGACTATTGGGGTAACATGATGAAAATCATGTTTAATGAACTTTTACAGAAGGCAGATAAGGAGTTTGTGTTTTCCATGGTTCCCATTATTGTGGGAGAGATGGGAAATATCTGCTAAGACATTCTTTTATTATAGTTCACAAGGATCTGCAGGAAATTCGTATTTGTGATTTTCATGCCTTTAAACTAATGCAAGGCAAGGACTGAGATGACTAGCATTTTGTACAAAAGCTCTCCTGAGGCATGCAAGTGTACAATGGAATAAGGCCTGTGTATCCTAGAGTCAGTCTCCAGAAAAGGAAGCAGTAATGATGGGTTGGAGAATTTCTGTGCTTGAGATTCAGAAGACCTTGTGTCTAAGAGGCAGGCTTGTTTCGGTTCCAGTCAATGTAATTTCAGAGGAATTGCACTGCTCCCAGAGCTGTTTCTCTGTGCTGTGTGGATACATCAGTCCACTCAGCCAGCTCAGGGCTCCTTATGCCATACTCCATGTTCTGATGAAGACATTAGCCCAGGGTTTTATACAGTGCAGACCTCTACCTCACCCACAACAGTTTTAGACTTGTAATTGCTCAAAGTCAAGATCAAAGAGGACACAGTGACTACTGCTGCAACCTGCTGTGCTCTGTTGTGCTCACCCTGCCTTGTCAAAAGGAAGAGTGGTATACAGCAATTAGGTTCGTGCTTGCTTAGTATCTGGACCTAGGGGCTTGTGACCTTCACAATAATTCTGACATTTAATGACATTTGAGTAAACTTTCCTATCAGAATGAAAACTTAAGTATGCTGTTAGCAGTTGGGAAATGATTTATAGTATCTTCATCCAAAAACTAGATGAGAAAAAAGGCGAAGTATATTCTGCTGTTAGGACTGTCACAGTCAGTGTCATATCTGAAATAGATCCTTTCAGCTTTAGTAAAACAAGTGCTCTAGTGAGTAATTTTAACCTTAACGTCTTAATGCAAGCAAAAATTACAGATTATAAGAATTTCACAGGATTTTACAAGTTTACAATATACGTGGTTAAGTACAGAAGTACCCTCAAATTCAAACTCTAAAAGCCTTCACTGGAAAGTCCTCAAGAATTTGCCAAGAATAGCATTTCCAATCTAAGACTTGACCAAATATGAGTTACGAGTTTTGAAAAGGACTAAGTCATACAAAGATATAACTATAGGAAGGTACTTTGCTCATCCTTTAAAGTCCTGAGTATTGTGTAAATAAATCTAATCATCCTTTATGCTTCTGACCTCAGATTTGGAGGTAAGGTTCACATGGATATTTACTCTAGCATTATGAAAGTTCAAAAAAAGAGACCTGCATTTCAGGACTAAAAACCAAATAAGAGTATCACTTAAAAAAAAAAAAAAAGCCCTAACTTTTGTGGCAAAAACACACGACATATATATTTATGTTAACAGAACACTGATGTTAAAAATATTGTGTTGGGTTATGTAATGCAATGTATTCAAAGAGTGCAAATTTGACACTAGCTAGCAGTGTTGATACATGGCATCAGGAAAAAAAAGAGTTCCTGATCAGAGTTTATGTGCCAAATTAGACTGAAAACATAGAAGTCATAAGCACTGGGAGAAGCTGCTATGAGTGACAAAGAGGGGGGTCTGGCAAACAAGTAGAGGACAGTGGAAGAAAAAGTCAATTCCGTGTTTATGTTTAGTTTATTTACATTAAGGTTAAGAGGAATCTTGATTTTAGTCAGAAATGTTGGGATGGAGAGATTTGATAGAGAGAGCTCATTTTCAAAGAAGTGATTCCTGATACTAAGTGGCCACAGCTGCTCACAGAGATGAAGTTCATACCACAAATGAGGTAAAGCTTTAAACTGAGATTGCCTGTTCATACTATTTCCACAGAGACAATGTGTTTTTCTCACAGAATGCTATGTTTTCAAAGAATGTTACAGTTTATGTAAAGTAGCATACTGGATTTAAATTTCTTGGTGACAGTGCAGGGCCTCTGTTAAACAGGTAATACAGAAAACAGTAAATGCTTACTGGGCAAACTCCAATTTTGCTTATTAAACTTTTTTTTTTTTAATTTAAATTAATTTTCAAAACTGTTTTCTGCACGTATTAGAAGCTCAGGGCTGGAAGTCCTGGTCTTGCAATTTTCACCAGTGATGAACAGTTCTTAAATCCATACAGGCTTGTTTGAGTCTCTAACCACTCCTCACATTCCTCTCTTTAAAACTACATATGGTAAATAAAAAAAAAAAAGAATCAGATACCAAGAGGCTACACAGACTCTTTTGAGGAGAGATAACATTCCTAACTTCATTTGCCTCTTATCAGACAGTCAGCAGTTCTGAAATGAGTCTGTGCAAAATGCCTGGTACAATGGCATCCCCACTGTGCATGAAAGTGGTATCATCATACAGATCCAGGACTCAAAACTGGTGGTGCTGGGCATATTTCAAGAGATTCTTTCTAATTACTTTCTGTCAGAAATGTCATGGAGCTGAAGTAGTGCTAGAACTGGTCAGAAAACATGCCAGAAAATAATAATAATAATAAAAAAAAATTTCCAGGCCATCTTCATACAGTGTAGTGGAACACATAACTACTTTTTCTTCTTTGTAGGACAGTTTTACTTCTGTCACCTCCAAGGCTTTGCAAAGCTTAAATCTATCTCAGTGATAAGAATGTCACAGGAACACACCACCATGGACAGTAGACAGTTGATGCTGTATTATAACAAATCAGAATCTAAGACTGGGCTGGAAGGGTGAAATGGAATCCAAACACAGACTGATTCAGAGAGGCTTCTGAACAGACTCAAGAAGTTATACCTAATTCTGATCTAAGTCATGTTATGGTTGTTGCAAAGTGTTGTAAAAACAGAGAATGCCAGCCTTTGTGAGTCAGTACCATTTAAAAGCACATTACAACCCTGGGCAACTTTCTTCACCTTCTTGCGAGCCCTGGTGCTACCAGACCCTGTCTCATAGAGGCTGCAGCAGGGCCTGGCTCCAGCTCCCCACAGTCCTGCCCTGCCTGGCCACAGCCCCTGCCCAGCCGGGCCTACCCACAGGCCCACAGCTGGGCCCGGCCTTGGCCTGGCACCATCCCCAGGGAGATGCCCAGTGCCTGAGACCGGGGCTGCCCTGGTGCCTCTGGTGCCCTGCTCCAGGTGGGACCCAGCCTACAGACCACTGCCTGCTGGGCCCCACCCCGCAGGCCTTGCCATGACCTGCCCAGGGAACCTCTGTGTTGTAGGCCTATGTTGCATCTCAGATATACTGCAATTGTTTAGATAAGCCATGTATTCAAAACCATCCCTATGAAGTGAAAAACAGTCATCCTTTATAGAAAGTAAATTATTAAAAACAAAATCTAAGAATAATATAAGTATTTGGTTAAAAATGCCAAGACAGAAGCATGACTCACTCTCGCTTTTTTTTTTTTTGAGTGGTCTTATTTTTGATATAAGTGCTTTTAAGTGGGAAAGTTACTTTTAATTTACTAAAAAAAAATAAATCTATGGTCAGAGCCCTATTAATTTTTTATTTCGTCAAGCTTTGCCACTAATTGGAAGGAGTGTCCCCATGGAGGGGAGCAGAGCCTGGGCTCCCTGCTGGGCACCCGCCAAGCCAGCAGGGATTGGGAGAGCAAGCTCGTAGCTCCAGCCTGGCCACAGCACCTCCTGCCTGCTGCCCAAGGGGGCACCGAACCTGGGAACCACGGGTTCTGTTATCTGCATGATATAGGGAACACAGAACTCTATTAGAAACCAGTCTTTTCTAACTCTGTTTTTTTACGGAAAATTTATTTTAGATAGGTCGCTGAAAACCCAGTATATTGTAACTTCTCTATAAAGTAAGCAATTTGTTCAATGCAGTACCATAAAACATTGGCAGAAACAGAAGCAAATTAGGAGTTCCAATTTCCTCCTCCATGAGTAATGAAACTACACTTCCTTTAGATCTTCTTTATAATATAAACTCTATCACTGTTTACAAAGATTACATTTATCTACCTAGACTGATGAAATAATCTTGCCTTTACTATGTTTGCTATCAGAACTTCTCACATCACAGCACTAATCTTATTCCTAGGTTACTTAAATGTTAGGGGGGGCTTAGGGGGCTGGGACGATTGGTGGAGGGAGCGGGAGTGCAGGTGGTGTTTTCGTCTATCCCTACGGGGGGAGGGAGAGGCACGGAGAGGACATGGAAAGCTCACGTGGTTAATAGGTGGCTCAGAGACTGGTGCCGGCACAGAAATTTTGGGTTTTTTCACCATGGGGAGCTTTACTCGGCACCCGGCCTGATGGCCTCAGATGGGTCCCTATCTCCAAGGGGAAAACGGATCCTAGGCCAGGAGCTGGCGGGGCTCATAGAGAGAGCTTTAAACTAGGCGAGAAGGGGGACGGGGCTCAAACAAGGCTTGTTGGAGCCGTGCCGGGGGAAACAATGGCTAGGCTGGGGAAGAAGGCGATGGCCCAGCTGAAGTGCATCTACACTAATGCACGCAGCATGGGTAACAAACAGGAGGAGCTGGAAGCCATCGTGCAGCAGGAAGGCTACGACTTGGTTGCCATCACGGAGACGTGGTGGGACCGCTCCCATGACTGGAGTGCTGCAATGCCTGGCTATCGGCTCTTCAGGAGGGACAGGCAGCACAGAGGGGGTGGTGGCGTGGCTCTCTACATTAGAGAATCTTTTGATGTTGTGGAACTCCAGGCTGGGAATGATAAGGTTGAATCCCTGTGGGTTAGGATCCGCGGGAAGGCCGGCAAGGCTAGCGTCCTGGTCGGGGTCTGTTATAGACCGCCGAACCAGGATGAGGAGACGGATGAGGAGTTTTATAGGCAACTGACAGAAGTTGCAAAATCGTCGGCGCTTGTCCTCGTGGGGGACTTCAACTTCCCGGATATATCCTGGAAACACAACACGGCACGGAGAAAGCAGTCTAGGAGGTTTCTGGAGAGCGTGGGAGATAGCTTCCTGACGCAGCTGGTCAGTGAACCCACCAGGGGTGGTGCCCCGCTAGACCTTCTCTTCACAAACAGAGAAGGACTGGTGGGAGATGTGGTGGTCGGAAACTGTCTTGGACAGAGTGACCACGAAATGGTAAAGTTCTCTATTCTTGGCGAGGCCAGGAAGGGGACCAGTAAAACTGCTGTATTGGACTTCCGGAGGGCTGACTTTGAGCTGCTCAGGACGCTGGTTGGCCGAGTCCCTTGGGAGGCGGTTCTGAAGGGCAGAGGAGTCCAGGAAGGCTGGGCGCTCCTCAAGAAGGAAATCTTAACGGCACAGGAGCGGTCCGTCCCCACGTGCCCAAAGACGAGCCGGCGTGGAAGAAGACCGGCCTGGCTCAACAGAGAGTTGCGGCTTGTGCTTAGCAGAAAAAAGAGGGTTTATAATCTTTGGAAAAAAGGGCGGGCCGCTGAGGAGGACTACAAGGATGTAGCGAGGCTGTGCAGGGAGAAAATTAGAAAGGCCAAAGCTCATCTGGAGCTCAACCTGGCTACTGCCGTTAAAGACAACAAAAAATCCTTTTACAAATATATCAATGCGAAACGGAGGACTAAGGAGAATCTCCATCCTTTACTGGATGCGAGGGGAAACCTAGTTACTAAGGATGAAGAAAAGGCTGAGGTGCTTAATGCCGCCTTTGCCTCAGTCTTTAGCGGCAATACCGGTTGTTCTCTGGATACCCAGTGCCCTGAGCTGGCGGAAGGGGATGGGGAGCAGGATGTGGCCTTCGCTATTCATGAGGAAATGGTTGGCGACCTGCTAAGGAGCTTGGATGTGCGCAAGTCGATGGGGCCGGATGGGATGCACCCGAGGGTACTGAAAGAACTGGCGGAGGAGCTGGCCGAGCCGCTTTCCATCATTTATCGGCAGTCCTGGCTATCGGGGGAGGTCCCAGTTGACTGGCGGCTAGCCAATGTGACGCCCATCTATAAGAAGGGCCGGAGGGCAGACCCGGGTAACTATAGGCCTGTCAGTTTGACCTCAGTGCCAGGAAAGCTCATGGAGCAGATTATCTTGAGGGTCATCACGCGGCACTTGCAGGGGGAGCAGGCGATCAGGCCCAGTCAGCATGGGTTTATGAAAGGCAGGTCCTGCTTGACGAACCTGATCTCCTTCTATGACAAAGTGACGCGCTTGGTGGATGAGGGAAGGGCTGTGGATGTGGTTTACCTTGACCTCAGTAAGGCTTTTGACACCGTTCCCCACAACATTCTCCTCAAGAAACTGGCTGCTCGGGGCTTGGACTGGCGTACGCTTCGCTGGGTTAGAAACTGGCTGGATAGCCGGGCCCAGAGAGTTGTGGTGAATGGAGTCAAATCTGGTTGGAGGCTGGTCACAAGTGGTGTCCCCCAGGGCTCGGTACTGGGGCCGGTCCTCTTTAATATCTTTATCGATGATCTGGATGAGGGCGTCCAGTGCACCCTCAGTAAGTTTGCAGATGACACCAAGCTAAGTGCGTGTGTCGATCTGCTCGAGGGCAGGAAGGCTCTGCAGGAGGATCTGGATAGGCTGGAGCGACGGGCTGAGGTCAACTGTATGAAGTTCAACAAGGCCAAGTGCCGGGTCCTGCACCTGGGGCGCAACAACCCCAAGCAGAGCTACAGGCTAGGAGATGAGTGGCTGGAAAGCTGCCTGGCCGAGAAGGACCTGGGAGTATTGGTTGATAGTCGGCTGAATATGAGCCAGCAGTGTGCTCAGGTGGCCAAGAAGGCCAACAGCATCCTGGCCTGTATAAGAAGCAGTGTGGCCAGCAGGTCTAGGGAGGTGATTGTCCCCCTGTACTCGGCTCTGGTGAGGCCACACCTCGAGTACTGTGTTCAGTTTTGGGCCCCTCGCTACAGGAAGGACATGGACGTGCTCGAGCGAGTCCAGAGAAGGGCGACCAAGCTGGTGAGGGGTCTGGAGAACAAGTCTTATGAGGAGCGGCTGAGGGAGCTGGGCTTGTTCAGCCTGGAGAAGAGGAGGCTCAGGGGCGACCTTATCGCTCTCTACAGTTACCTTAAAGGAAGCTGTAGTGAGGTGGGGGTTGGTCTGTTCTCCCACGTGCCTGGTGACAGGACGAGGGGGAATGGGCGAAAGTTGCGACAGGGGGGTTTTAGGTTGGATGTTAGGAAGTACTTCTTTACCGAAAGGGTTATTAAGCATTGGAACGGGCTGCCCAGGGAGGTGGTGGAGTCGCCATCCCTGGAGGTCTTTAAAAGACGTTTAGATGTAGAGCTTAGTGATATGGTTTAGTGGAGTACTTAGTGTTAGGTCGGAGGTTGGACTCGATGATCTTGAGGTCTCTTCCAACCTAGAAATCTGTGTCTGTGTCTGTGTCTGTGTCTGTTGACTGACACAACTGTTAAACAGGCAGATTTAATAATAATAATAATAAAACCCTGCAGTTTTACACTGTTTCACAATGCCTATGATCTAGGGATTTAAGGCCAGGCTGTTTGTACAGAGGAACACAATCCTGTAAGTTCTACAGCACTAAAAAAAAGAGAGTAAATAGTGTGACCCTATCATGAATCATCTAAATGCCTTTCTACCCACACTATTCAGAGTTATTTATGACAAATTCATCAAGTTCAACAAAGACAAAAATGGATCAAACAGATGTCACTGTGTTTTGGCTCCAGGTACTATCAAACTTGGCTTACAATCAAGGTGGACCTGCTTTGTTTTTCCGTACATATCATCACTGATCTGAGAAAGTGCAGTACCTACAAGTGTAATCGCCCTCCCTTTACTTTCGAGTTATACCTCTTGCAAGACATAACCATCAAAATAGCAAGACTAGGCACCTTATAATTACTCTTCAAAATGGATATTGTATACTGCTCACAAAAGTGAGTAGTGCAAAGGAAAACCCATCAAGGATGATGAAGTATTTTAAGTTTTACAAGTGGAAGAGTATAGTATTTGCCAGTTGTTTGTTTATGTGCAAATTTGAGAAATGGCTGCATTAGAAAAGTGATATTTAGTAGGACTTAGTGCTATGACCTATTTACTGAATAAGAAATGTCTCTTTCTGATTTAAAAATTAATGGCAGGAGGTAGAAAGGTACCACAGTAAAAACACTCTGTGAGCATGCAGTGTATGTCAAGAATATGTTGAGAAAAGCACATCTTACAGGCCGTGAAATACCATGTATGCCCCCTTCTCTAGCCATATGTCATGAGTCCTCTTCTTTTACCACCTTGTGATAGCATGTTTTGAGCTGGCAGTAAACGAGTCCATGGCAAAACAGCAAAAATATGTTCACTTTTTTTTTTTCTTCCAGATCGTTTTTTGATTGGTTTCATGCCTTAGAACTGGTTTACTAAAAAATCACCTGAGTGATATTGTTGCAAATGATGGGGTTGTAGCAGTGCTGGTTTAGATAAATTTGGGCTGCCTTGAAGCCACGCGCTGTGGCTGATGTTCCGAACATAGCCAACAATATTTCCACTGTATGCAGTCTTAGCTGCTGATTTCCATTTTTCCATACTCCATATCAGGTTTCTCATTTCACCAGCATTTATTTTCCTCTGATGGAAAAAAACAACTTACTATAAGAGTTCTTGGAGGACAATAACAAACATGTTACATACTGCTTTCTTTGCGGAGTTCATTACATTGCACAATGGCATATTATCATGCAATGAGAAGTACAGTACTGAGCAGCACCCAGTTTATTTCATTGTAATCCTGAAGGGATCTGCCCAACACTGCTGTTAAAAGAAAGTATTTAACTTTTGTGGGAAATGTCACAGACTCCCATTGAAACTTTTCCTTCCATAATACAACAATCACAAGCTTCATAATTACAAGCAATACAGCCCTGAAGTTCCCACAAAGAAAGTATTTCAGAACATTTTCTTGTCTGCTGTTGAAAAATGTAGCATGAAACCAGTGGTAAATGCTATTGTTTTACATTACACATGCACTTATTGTATCGTAGCATAATGTTCAAAGAGGAAATGTCTCTGACAGAGTGCCATAAGAAAGCATGGGATTAACTGCAGAGTCAGGACTGAATTAAATAAAGCAGAGCTCTAAATAAATACAATGGAGGGGTAACAACACTAGTATACTGCATGTTCAGAATAGAAGGATATGGTCCTTCACACAATATGCATTTAAACCATGTAACTACTCACAGCTTTGCTGTAGATACTGGAATTGTAGGTGGATTCAAGAAGCTCCAGACACATTTATAAACACCATTCTGGCTTAGGACAGACACGGATACTTCAGGAAAGTATCACTTATGCCTTATTACATTTTTTCCTAGGCTTCTACTGTTAGCTTCTGTCGTAGCCAAAATATTAGATGGACCTTTAGTATGAATCAGCATATGTCCTTATGTTCTTAATCAGACTCGGAATCAGATAAAATTGTCTGCCTCCATGTGGTTAATCCAATTTCACCTGTGATTAAAGAATGCTTTTTTTTTTGGCAACAATAAGCATTATGCAACAGTTAAATAATGAATGCAATTTTAATTTTGGAGTGTTAGACAGTTTCAAGCCCTAGGCAACCTTGACCACAATAAAGTGTGTTGTCTGAATGATTCTGTAATTTTAAGAATATCCTTTATAAACCACATAATAAATTTAATTCAGTGCAGATAATTAATACAAGTCTCCAGACAAGCGAGGTTGATCACAATGGTATATTTTGTCTTCCTAGAATAATCACAGTGGAAAGCATATAATAAAGTATGCTCATGGAGAACCCGTTTCAGACCAAGAGTCCTTCTCCTTCATAACCTCTCTTCAACAGTGTAAATGAACAGATGCCAGTGAACAGTAAGTACAGGGCAAGCACAAATGATAGTTACCTCAAATATTCTCCTAGCCTCCACATATTTTCAGCCCCAGGGATACTCTGGGCCTGAGATGATTTGTCTGTTTAGCAACCCTGAATAGATTTTTCCTCCAAATATATAATCCTTTTCAACTCACATAGACTTTTAGTATCCACAATATCCTTTGTAAAGGAATTCGGTATGTCTATCATCCACTGTGCCAAGAACCACTTTATTTCATCTGTTTTGGATCCAGGTCCTACTAGAAGCCTCTCTTATAATGCAAGAGACAGTGAGCTGTCAATCCTTATGCTTACCTCTACTCAATATGTGATTCTGAAGACTTCTGTCATATTGCCATGTAAGCCCTTTTCTAAACTAACAAAACCTACCCTGGTCATTCTTCTGGCATATATTTGATCATCCTTGCTGATCTTCTTTGGGCTCTTTCCAGTTTTAGTCAACCTTTCCTTATGATAAGGGAAGCAGAACTGAATGTAGCATTAATGGTATGTGCAAACAATGGATTTATGCATAGAAAATAATGGGAAGGTTTTGCTCTTCTTTCCTTTTTAAAATGATGTTTAATTTTTATTTATTTATTTATTTTTGACTGTTAATGAATAGACATTGAATCAACATTTTCCATGTCATTGCTGCCTATAATCCAAAGGTTGCACTTCTAAACATCTTTGATCATCCCAGAGCCCATTATTTTAGGTGAAATGGGGATTTTGCCTCCTTACCTTTGCCTGCATTGAACTTTATCACATATTTTATGACCCAGGTGTTAGTTTCAAAAAATCCTCCTACACATCTTCACCATGTCTCTTCAACCTTATAAACTGAGCAACTTCACATCCTCAGTAAATCACCTCACATGATAATTTATTCTCTCTGTTGTGCTCACCCTCCCAAGTCATTTCAGCAGCACAGTTTTGAGCATGACCCCCATGGATTTCTGTGACCTCTTCAATTGCTGTAACTAACCTTTTATTTCTATCCCCTGCATCCTGTCACATAGTCAATCCATGCCTGACCCTATGGCTGTTTGGACCACAAGAGCTTTTAAAGGAAACTAGCCTGACTGTATCAACCAGCCATTTGCCTCTTCACACAGAGATCCCATATATTCACGTGCCCACTAACTCAGTTCTTTCTTGTAGATTTACTAATTTGGTGGGTGTAAATGTCAAGCTACAGGCCTGTAGTTCCCTGTGGAATCCATTTTAAAGACTGGTATAACATTTGCCATTTGTCAAATCCTCATGTATCAAAATAGTTTTAAACTGAGGGGTTACACGTTGCCATGAGCAATTCAGATATTTCATCCTTGACTTCTCCAAGAGCTTTTGGGCGGACACCGTCCGTCACTGGTAATCTGTTAGTTTTTGTATTGGCAGCATTTCCACAAAGTTTATAGCCACTGGAATTTCAGACATACACTCTGAGGAATATCCTCCTTTTCCAAAGGGATCCAACATGCATCTACAATTTAGACCACAGTGAAAGCTTATGCAAAGAATTAATTTGGCTTCTCAGGAGCGGTCTTGCCCTCTCAGTGCTCCTATAATGCCATGAGCACCATTTGGTTCTGCAGTTTCTCTGGTATGCTTCCTGCTTTTTGTATGGTTGAAAGAATATTTAGTATTCATTTGATCCTTTTTTTCTCATTGTTTCTTGAACTCTATTTTGACATGCACTGTTGCATTCATACAATTAATCTGCCAGAGTTTACAACCTTTTGTCTTTTCCTCATTTGGATACAATTCCAGCTTTTTGAAAGATGTCTTCTCATTCTAACAACCTCCTTATTGTGCTGATTCGACACGCTTGCTTCCTTTTTACTCTTATTCAAGCCTTTCTTAACAGGTGGTATGCACTACTGCTGGTCTTCCAGTATGCTGTCCTTCAGTAACCTCCCTGTAGCCTGTGAAGATTTGCTCCCTTTAGGTTTGATTTAACAAAACCCTAACTTTCAAATATTTAGTGTTTTCGAAGTTGTGTGCCAGCTGGGTGGTGATGGTGGAGGGTGAGGCCTTTTTACCTCTGTAAGGATGCTGAATTTATATTTAAGATTTACATCGCTCCATTAAAATCAACAGTGGTTGTGTACTAAGCAGGGATAGGTTAAGGTTAGGACCTACTGGGCTTTAAAGGAGTCATTGCTATAGGTGTCTCAAAGCTGCTTCAAAATTGGTAATGTGATTAAGACCTACTCAAGGATTTTGGCCTAATGAAAGTCAGAGGTACTAAAAATTCATAGCTGGAGTGATTTCAACAATGGCCTAACATTAGCACCATTATAAGTCTTCAAGCGAAAGAATGATTTATATAATTAAGAACAATGTCTTTGTGCCATTTATTTAGTAGTGTTATTTTTAAACTATAATAAACAATCCCCTCTTTATTAATATTAGTATACATGTTATTTTGAGTATGTGGACCACAGCTTTAATTAGTAAAAGTAAAGGCAGCCACTAAAAATGTACAGTAATCTGTGAGAAAGCTGAGACATTAAGCATTCTTTACCTCATATTTAATCTGGTAATCCCTACAAGCTGTAGAGATCTTCTGATATGCCCATGGGACATGGTAGTTTGAAAAGATCCAAATAACTTTTATAAGAGCCATTTTCAACAAGATAAATTTATTTATTTTTATTGTAAGACTTCCCAACTTCCCTTTTTTAAAGTTCAATCCTATGTGGAAAATGAAGTAATTCTAATTTATTTCTCACAGAGAACATTTTTCTTGTTATTCAACTAAACCTTGGCCTTCAATGAAGAAATTAGTGACAAATTTGGCTCAGATTTGCATTATGGCAGGAGAGGTCTTTAGTCCTGTAATAATACTTGTGATGTCTCTAGTAGGTTCTACTAATAGTTCTCGATATATTGAAAAAAAATCTGAAAGTCTCTAAAATGTAATTCATATTAGGAAAACCTATGGAACCATGGAAGGGGAAAATCATACTGTGCTCTAGTTAGAAACTATGATAATGTATGCAAACTAGATGATCATGTTAAAACAGTAGAGATAATAATATTTCTGGCATGTTTGAAGAGAGATTGATTTTACAGATTTAATATTCTTCACGTGCAGTATTTTGTATGGCTTTTCCCAAATCTTATATTAAAAAAAATCCTAGCCGTGCCTATAAGCAGCGCTGGAATTTTAATATCATGGCACAGACCTCTGCCATTTGAGCCAATAGTAATTTTCACAGCAGACTGCTCATCTCTGTTCAGGCAGATCACTGGAGGAAACACACATGGCTTTTGCTAAGCTTCTTCAGTAGTAGAGAGCGTAGTCCAATTGCTAGTTCCTCACAGTCCCTACTGCCTTTTATGCTACTTTGCAGACTACTGTTTCTGTCTGCTCATATCCGCATCATTCCTTTTCTCTTTCTTTGCTGTTCTACCTCCCCACTCTGATTCCTGTTCCTATCCCATCCTTTCCTCTTTCTTCTTGTCTTCTCCTTAATCATCTCCAGTTTGCTTCTTTTTTATGGATAAAATGATTTCTTTTTCTCTGGCATTGTTCATAGAAACAACTGCATTAATTAAGTTGATGCTTAAAGAACATTTTTTCTTAGACAAATCCCAAAAGAAGTCCAATCTCAGTTACATTTGGCAAATATGAGCATTTGGTGAATAGGAGGTTATGTAAAGTCCTAGCTACCAAGATGTCAGTAACAATTAACTAACCCTTTACCAATGTCAGGAAAGCCTGTAATAAAGAAGACCCTCTAAATTTAGCTTGGAATGCAATTCCTAAAAATGAACTTTGAGAGCTAACCTCTCCCTGCATTGCCACGTCTACAGCCTGGCTCTCCCTATCATATCCAGAGATGTCTGTGCAATCCATTATCTTCTGTGGAGAAAGTGGCAATTCAATAATTTTTCCGAATGGTAAGTTTAAAAAACAAGGGCAAGCAGTGGCATCCTGCAGGTATATATTTTGTTGTATATTATTTTACTTTCATACCAATAAGCCTTCCAAACCCAAAGCTAATGAATGACAGTTGGATACATGGGTTAAAAAAACCAAAAACAACAAAACAAAACAAAAAAAAAATTGATGATTTTTGCTATGAATCAAGACCTGCATTACATTGAACACTGCAGAGTCAAAATAATCATGGACACTCCCTGCTGTGGGAGGGAAGAATAACCCAGACTAGTGCTGTCTTGGGAAAAAATACTTTGAGAGCAAACATGTGACCAATCACATTATCACCCCTTATTAATTTCTTTTATAACCTCTGACAACCTGAACATTTCAAATTCTTTCCTAGTGACATCTGTATTCATGCGTCTAACTTTGATTAAAACCCACAGCAGCAACACTACACTTGTGTAAGTAAACATCACTGTCAGCATCGCTCCCGTACTCACTGAAACTCACTGCCCTTTGGAGCCCTGGTATCAGATCTTGAATATTGACCCACTTTGCATGACCATGTATAAAGAATGTCCCACATCCACCTGTAAAACCTGCACCTTCTAGTTTCCAGCTGAAAACTGTCCTGCTCACTCATTATTTCTCTGCTCTTTCCTCACTGACTCCAAATAGCTATCAAACACCCCATTTCTGTCCTTTGGTTTAAAACTGAAGGAAAAGCAGGAAACACAAATAGATGTGAAAAAGTTTACTTGGAGTTATGCATACTCCACCTCCACTCTACTTAGGCTGAACAGTGCAGACTGCTTAAAGCATCTTACACAACATGGCAGGGATAATGAAGATCAGCATCTCGAGTATACCGAATTTGTTCCCATCATGTGAATACATTTACTGTCTGAGCTAATAAGTTTTCACTGTAAAGTTAAAAATCTTTTTCATGTTACACTGAAAAACATGCTTAATTTAAATATTTTATTTGGGTCAGGATCTTAAACTGTCAGCTTTTTATACTTGAAATGTATTCTTTGGACTCTTTCCAATTAATATTTAAATAAAGTGTTTTCACCAGCACTTAACCTGAATATTAACTGCAAACTAAAAGAACTTGTCAGGAACAAAAATGCAGACTGTGCAAACAAGTCCACAAAATTCACCAATTTTTGCAAAAACAAAATAACTACCCTGAAGACCACTGGAATTGTTCCAAGAAAAAGGGGGTATTTAGACAGTTTTAAATTCACACTTAATTTTAGATGTTGAACTTCCCTGGGTAGACTTTACCTTTTGTAAGCACTGTAGATAAGAACATCAAAGCTAGCAAACTTTCACAGGAAAAGAGGCTTCACAGACTGGTCTGAGGTACTCAGCAGCCAACCTAATTTAACACAATATTCAAGTGTGCCCCAGACAAGCACTTGAAGCTGGATACACCTCCATGCTCCTACTCTTATGGACATGACTACAGTTATTACTTCATCAGTCATACATCAGAGACTATAACTCTTTTGTCTTCCATGTGACAGTTTTTAGAAGCTGCCAAATGTCATAAAAGTAACAAGGATAGGCAAACAAAGGGAGAACATGTTTTTTTTTAGGAAAGACGTATTCAGGACTCTAATTCTGTGCTCAGTGACTGATGAAGAAAAAAAAAAAAAAAGGAAAGAAATGTGGGAACAACACACATTACTATTCAGACTTACCAAATTTACAGGCATTTCTTATTCTTTGCAGTGGTATGGCCACATGCAATCCTAAGTAAATTTTCCAAAATGCAACTGCTTTGAGTTACATCTTTTTGCTACGTGTTCAAAGCTCTCCATGACAGTCTGACTCATTATATTCTGAGTAATGATTATCCTGTATAACCCACAAAATCATTCTTCTTGGGAGACACAATCAAAGACATTCTCAAGTGCCTAAACCTACTATTGTCACCACTTCACAAGATTCACAGCCAGGACATTTTGAAAACACCACAATTCCTAACTAACCATGTGTTGTGGTTTAACCCAGCAGGCAGCTCGGCACACAAAGCCGCTCACTCACCCTCCCCAGGTAGGACAAGGGAGAGAATTGAAAAGGTAAATGTACGAGAACTCATGGGTTGAGATAAGGACAGCTTATTAGGTAAAGACACTGACATTCAAACACCCAGACACTCAAAACATAAAGCTTATTGTCCTATCTCAGCAGATGACTACCTTCTGCTACTGTATCTGATCCCAGTTCTTGTCATTCTTCCTTCAATCCTTTCACAAAGCCCATTTCCACATGTATTCATCTTTCTTCTGATCTGGTCACCATTTCCATTAGGATTCCCTGTCTTTGGGCTATGTTAGCATTGGGAAGGCCAGAGGCTTACTACGGTAATGATGTATAGATGTGCCTATGGTTCTCAGCATGCCCTATGTTCCTTCCCTGCCCTTAGAAGTAAGATAGAAGTTTATGCCCTTTACGTGGTTTTCATCAAATTAAAAAAAGACACAACTCACAACATGGTATGAAGTCCACTTTAGGACAATGGTCCTAATTCCACAGCAAATATGGAATTGAAAACTTTCCCAGGGATGGGATGTTTTATAGAATATATCTAACAGAAAACTTCATTTGGACTCGTTTCCTATAAAAAAGAGTAGACTTCACTTTTTAAATCTAGATTACCTGCAGAAATGCCATCATATTAATAAGATAAACTGTATCTAGCATAGCAGAACACACACTGCCAGAGCTGCTTTATCTTGGTGAAACAGGGTGCTGCTCTCTTATTATTTAGTCTAACAACTGAAGGAAGCGAAAGACCAAGCTTTTTTTTTTTTTTTTTTTTTTTTTTTTTTTTTTTAAAGCAGGTCTTACACAGATTGCGACAGGAGTATCTTGTGAAAGACACTCTCACGTGCTAGTTGCAATCAGTTCTAGTCAGGGAAGGAAGCTTTTTCTTCCTTTTGCTGCTGATTAAGAGTCTGGGGCTTAAAGGGCAATTCCAGACAAGGAAGGAGATCTTTATCACTGCCTTTGGAACAGTTCCCACTGTTGTACTCAATTTTTCCTCTTTTAATCACAATTTACAGCTGAAAAGCATAGCTCAGAGAATGGTACCAGAATGCCAGCTGTTCCATGAAGATGCCAGATCACTCAGCATTGTTATGTTTTCAGTACTTACAAATGTTTCTAATAATATTACATAGTTTCAGTCAGTAAGTAATATTTAAGAACTACCACAGCTGTTTTCTGAGTAGCTAAAGTAGATCAGCTTGTAAGAAAGCAGCCCAGAAAATTCCACCTCTAAAAATACAGTGTGGGCTGAAGCCATCTGTTGAGTATTACAGGTCACCTTCTCTTCCTTGCAATATTCACCTAAAGTCCAGTATGGACAGGAGAGATGTTTTACAATGTTTTACAGTTCAAACAGAAGGAGAGCTTAGAATCAACTCTCAGCATCCAGATGTAGCATATCTCCTTAACCAATCAGTAAAGTAAGCTGGGCAAGGTATCCTCTCCTACAGAAGCCATTGGATAGCTGAAACAAGCACTAAAAATACTAAATAATAATTAAGAAAAAGCAGCAGAAAAATTTTGGGGTTGATGGTTGTAAGCTTTGTACTATAAAAGAGCTAGGAGTTATTGTCAGGAGTAACTAGCTGGGAATGACAATGATATGCCAATTAAATGCACCAAAGCCTGGTCTTAATGTTTCAGCAGGTAAAACATTAATTGTTAAACTGGAGACAGCTGACAGATTCTGGAATTTAAACATACCTTGTAGCAACCTGTCTGCCATCTGGAATAATGAGAGATAGGTAGCAAGTAGCTGTCTCTGCCGCTAGTAGGGCTGTTGTACTGGAGGTGTTTTTTCCCTGCTTTGTGTTCAGGTTTCTCAAATCTTGTTTATCCCCATCCATCACCTCTCCTAGTTCTCTTTGTTTAAATCCTAACCAATGTTTTAAGCAGGGAAATATGATTCAGTTCCACCTCACACCCCCTTTTGTTTGTATGTTTTTATGTGATTTAAATGGATAACAAGTGCAAGATGTTAAATAATTCACTCCTTGCTATTGCCTGACAGCATCATTACGTATAAACTCTGTTCTGGTTTGGCTGTCAATCATCCAGAACACCACCAAAAATGGGATTGAAAATTCCTCCAACACTATTGTAGAATGTAATAGCAGCACTGAAATCAAATGTGATATGAAATATTTTGCTAATACACTATCAGACATATGATCTAAAGGATGATCAGCATTCCTTGCCACAGCACCCAAGACAAGGTATACAGTAAAAGATGGTCTTCTCATTATGACTTACATTTCCAGATGTAACATCACCATCTTTACCTGTGATTACTTCTATCTGGTTTCCTGATAAAACATAATTTCCCTCAAAGGAGAGTAATGGCTCCAACATCTTCATCCAAATCCTCCAACAGGATTATTTTCAGCCTTCAGCACAAGACGTGATATATGTTGGTGTGTTACAGCTCATTTTCTCAATGGTACAAGTTCAGCACTTCATTTTACTATATGCTAATTTTATGTCTTTCTAAAGCCTTTGAATAAAAAGAATGTCAAATTTTAAAACAAAACAAAACATACTAAAAATTGTAAATCACAGGTTCCAGCTTGAATAATAAAGAACAGAAAGGCAGTTGATTAGTTTGTGACTCTAGAAGATAATTTGATTTAAAGGCTAAAACTCACTTCAAATTCTCTCACAAATATTTATTTCCCCTTTCTTTTATTAACTGTCATTAGGACTACATTGAAAAAAAGGCATCAGGAGAAAGGAAATAAATGAAAAGAGACAAAGTCTTAGTATTCACAACATAACATACACAAAGCTTATACAAAGCAGTCTAACAATCTGTAAGTTTGATCCCTATCCACTTTTAACTTTATTCGTGAGAATGGGATTTCCATAAACAATTTTGCTTTGGTTCAAAACCAAAATTTGGATAAGAATTTACACTCAGTTCAAGAATGCCTGCATCCATGCTTAGTCTGAGACTATAATATCAATGAAAGGTATGTTAATTTAAGAGCACTAAAAGGAAAAACTGTACAAAAATCTAGGATACTCTGGGTAAGAAGTACATAGTGCTGGGAGAAGGAAGGGGGGTGGAAATCTTGGTTGCTTAAGTAATGCTTAGAGCAGTAACCACACTTTCCAGTGGGAATAATATTACTTGCAGGGTTAAAGGTACAGTATAAAATTCAAACAAGTAAATGATAAATTCATAGATTCTCTGCAACTCCACTAAAGCAAAAATGTTGTCCAAAAGGAATATCAAGTGACTGCTGGAAGTCTGGAAGGTATTTTCTAGGGCTGTTTATATTGGACTGCACAGTGATGAAAGCTATTTTTGTGTTAGGATTGTGTCAAAGCCTTTAGAGGAAAATATCATGCTCTACCAGAATTAGAAATCTTGCATAGTGGAGAAAAAACTAGCAGGGGTGTTGGGGGGGGCTCTAAGGGAGAGTCCCCTGCCCTTGGAATTCTGCTTTGTGATGTCACACATAAAGTAACCTCTCACAGAATGGAAGAAAATAGTTTTGGTGAGAAAAAGAACATCTTACACTCTCAAAATTCACCTGTTTGCTCACTTTATTTTGAAGTAAATTGTAAATTTCTGAAAATCCAGACCTTTTACACATCAAGTCTTCAAAATTGAAAAGGAAACAGGATGATGGCCATAGTTCTCCTTAGAACAAGGAACAAGACAAGGAACTCTCCTTAGCTATTTTGCTTTTTCCTTGCTAGCTCTGACCTTACTCAAGAAGTGAACAAAACCAAATACTGGACCTTGGTTTCATTCTGTCTTTCTTTGTTTCCTTGTCTGACAGGAATAATGATATAATTAAGATATAATCAGGAATAATCAAGAAAAGAAAGAAGACAAGATCTGCAGCATCTACTGCTAGCTGTTGCAGAGTACCTTAAGAACAAGTGGTGTTGTAAGCAACAGTACTAATGAAGTCTAATTTCTTTCAGGTGTGCTCCTGGTCCTCCCAGCTCTGAGTATTTCTTCTTGATGGGTTTCATGATGTCTTATATGGAAATAAAAAAATATAGGAAGTATCTGAGTAGAAGCATTTGAGTAACTCACTTTTATGAAGCTTACAGTAATTGTTATAGACTTCTTAATCTCTGGTAAATTTGGTTGAAATCTGTCAAAGAATCAAAGGGAGAACAGGGACACAGCTAGCTGGGGACAGTGTAATTATCTATGGCTTATTCTTTCAGGGAACTAAACAGGGCATACTTTGAGCAGGCAACAAATTAAAGTACACATTATCACTGTGGTCTGGGTAGACCTGAATTGATAGAATGACAGAAGGCACAGGATGACTCCTTGTGGTTTGTGATGTCAGCAATCATTTGGTTTAATCTACCTACCTTTATCTAATGTTGGTAACTACAGAAGACTCATGCAGACTAGCCAAATAAAATAAAAGACCCTCCTCCATAAGACCTTTGCAACACAGAATATTTTCATAAAATAAGCCAAAACCTGAAAGTATTCAGCTGATAGATAATAAAAGCAGTTAAAAACTATTTGGCCTTGTAAAAGCATGTTTAACATATATTTAGTATTACAGGGGATCAAACAACCAGTTGTGACTAATACTCTGTAACACCATTCCAAACTAGGAAAATCTTTTCCAATGATGCAGTTTTGCTGTGGTTAACTTTTTATGCTTTTTCTCCTACTGAATAGAGCAGGTGGAAATATATTTCATCTTGCTGTTGTAAGTAGTCTTTTCTTTAATGGACAAGCAAATCCAGATGAGCAAAGTGTGACATGGGTGTATGTATATAGTATACCAACAGAAGGGAATTATGATCCTCAGCTTAACAGCATTGTTCGAAATAAAGTGAGTTGTTACATTTTACAATTGCATTTTTATTCTGCCTAAATTTTTATTCCAAGATAAATTCCAAGCTAGTCTGAATTCCAGTTCTCACCAGTGACCAAAACTACTTTTTATCTAAAAGACTGAAACTACATGTACTGTTATTTCTACTGAGCTAGTTTAATCACTCCATACTGTAGACTTGCAGAAACCTCTGGGAAGGAACACTTTCTTCCTCATCAATTCCTGTAAAGCAGAAGACTTCTGACATCCAAGAATAATATTATAAAAGTTAGTACTTCTGAAGACATGCTGCAAGCTCAAGGAAACTTCACTGTGACATGACACCAATAGATCCCCACCCTACGGAGAAATATTGGTTCCCTTCAAAAACTAGCATTATAGGCTAAGATACAAATCTATGATATTTTCTGTCAGAACAGTGAAGCAAAGTCCAAAGAAAGTCTTTTAATGACTGTAAGGTTATAGCCGTGCTCATGAGTGAGTATACAAGACAGCTCAAGAGAAAGTAAGCATGTGAAGGAGGTGAAGATATATTAAGAAAGAAAATCAGAGGCTGAATATATTTGTCCTCAAAATCTTCTCTTAAAATACTCATAATGAACAGCTGTACTAGAACTATATGAAGGCTTAATGATCCAGGTCAAAGCACAACAAAGGCAGTAGTAACATTACCACCATCTTACAGAGGGAAGGAAAATTGTTCAGATAATATAGGAACCAGTTTGAATTTTCTCTGAAGCTTAAGTCCCATCATTATTTTTCTGCCTTTAAATGTTTAAAATTGCTCATCTTTTCCAATTCCCTTTTGGCAAACACCTCATCATGTTCTGTGCTTCTGGCTCCAACCAAAATTTACTACTTAAATGTCCATGAAAAGACTGTTCTCATGGTATTTCCTCCTGAGCCAGAAGCCACATATTATTGGAAATTTTGCAAGAAACCTAAATCTTGCAAGATTTCCAGACTAATTAGGCTTGGATAAAGAAAACAGACCAATTTCTGATGATCTTGACTCCCACAGTTTGTCAGTTCAGGTGCATCCACAGCTTTCCCAACGCTACAGTTTATTTTCTTCACTGTCTTTGCCATGGAGAGATTTATTATTATTTTTTTTCTTTTAATACACAGCTGCAGCCATGGCTGCGGAAGTTCTGTGCTCCTTACCATTTCATTAGCCAAAATTCATGGCTAAGAGCAGATCTTATGTGCTTAGGCATGGCATTGGTCTATCGTGGCTATCCAGCTTCTAGATTTGGTCATGTGGCTTAGAGAACAGGAAGATGGAACGTGTAAGTAAATTTAAGTAAATTTAACTAGTCAAATACTCACCCAAGTGGTCTTCTTAGCCTCAAGTTGTCAAGTATGTTCAAAATAACTGAAAGATTCTCAAAAATGTTCTCCATCACTTTGAAATCTCCTTCTGTGGCAGAAAATAGAATTAGATTAGTTTCTTATACCTCCAACATACTACAGTGAAATGGATAACATTATAATGAGTCAGAAGGCTCCAGAAAATCCTGAATTTTGGACAGCTGTATGCTGCTACACACTGGAGAAGCAAGGTTCACATTTTGTTGGTTATCAGACAAGTCCCCTGCCTTAATCTTACAGAGCTGAATGATGACTGCCAAGAAAAAGAAAATGTGGTGGTGTGTATATGATTTATTAATCTGAATTTGGAGAAGATAATCTTTTATTTGCATTTATTTGCATTCTTGCTTTTTACCTACCAGTTTATCTATCCAGTGTATTTTTCTTTGTTTAACATCCTTTTCACTCTCTTCCTCTGTGAACAAGATTTTCGTTCTTTTTAAGTTTCATTCTTTTTTAAGTTTCTTCACTCACATTCCAATGTCTGTAAGTCTCTGCTCTTCAAGTTATTGTAATCAAATGTATGAAGCTTCTCCACTGTAACTCACTTGAAGGATTAGGCTTCTGGCCTCATCTATATGCATGGAACTGCATATAGAACTACAGAAGGGATTCCCAGGGTCACAAAGCCCCCTTACACTGCCGGCAACAACACAAGAGACATTTAGCCCAGAAGACATGAGACTGTTTTCACTACCCATTAAAAAACTTAATGCCTGGAGCAAGAGATCAGCAGCCACAGTCATCATGTACTGCAAGAAGAGAACTGGCAAATATTTATTAGCACATTGGACAGTTTCTAGAGAATATGGTCTTATACGATTTCAAAGCTTCCATCATGGAGTGAATTTAAGATGAATTCTTTCCCCGAAACAAGTTAAAGAAATGTGTGCACGTTCACTCTGCAGCAAGTTAACAGCATTCAATTATTTTTTTTAAACTAATGTTCAGTCTCTACAGAAGAATCTGTTTTTAGCTAGTTGGCTGTCTTTTTAGGTTGCTGGAGGTAGATAAGCTTGTAGGAAACACACACACACAAAGAACAATCAAGAGTAAACAGGTTCTTCTTTTTCTAAGCAAGAGCTCCCATCCTAACAGAATAGCCCATCCACCTCTTCTTACAGCTACTCTGAAAATGTGTTGAAAATTTTCTTCTTGTAATAGGGAATGATACAGTGTGGAAGACCTTGACAGACACTGTGGAAGGTCAAACTTAGACTGCTCTTCTCCCTGAGGGTCTCAGCAATTTGGAGGAAAAGTTCCCTTGACCATAAAATTAGTGGATACAGCCATACTAATCACCTCCAGAAGAGCCAAGCAAGATAAACACAACTTTCTAAATATGCATTAACTGTCAGGTTTTTATTGCTCACTTGCTGTAAAGTGCTGTCATAATACCCAAATATGAAATATTTCGTGGGTAGTAAGTATATGCATTTGACCTTTTGGAAAATATCACACTGCACACCTGGCTTCTGAAATTCCCCAAACAGCAGAAATCTTTGACTTATGAATCTCTCTGCCTCTCCTGTGCCTGGAAACTCTACAGACATAATTTCTCCTATTAATAAGTCATACCCGAGGATTTTAATGCTGAGTTTTAAGAGACAGGAAAAAAAAACAAAAGGAAGCATCCAAACTGCGTACACCAAACGTCCAGACTACTTGGTTGGTCCAGTGACAATAGGAAGTGTTCAAGATGGATTACTGGACAGAGCCAGCTTGATCCAGCATGATTTTGCTTATGTTAGAGTGAAGTATACCACCAAACATCATTATTGTGTGTACATAAATCTATTGGGAAAAATCCTGCAGTCAGGGATAAATAGCTAAAAATAAAAGACTTGTGCAAAATTCTTCAGAAGAGGAATGTATTTGTAAAGGGACATGACACAAGCTCTTTTAGAACAGAGGTTCTTTCCTGTTAGGCAGCCCCAGGCATGGCACGGTATGGACCAGGGCCGGGATCCGTCCAGGAGGTCCATCCTGGAGCAAGAATGGACGAGGCCAGAGGCAGGGCTGCAGCACGGATTTGTCCAGGAGGCAGGGCCACAGGCAGGGCTGGGGGCTGGCGCAGCTCCAGTACAGCTCCAGCCAGGGCTGGGTGCCAGGGCTGGGATGAAATGGGGTCTTGGGCGAGGCTCCAGGGGAAACTAGGCAGGGACAGTCAGGGCTGGTGGTGTCCTTAGAGCCATCACACAGAGCAGATTCTGCCTATTTTTTTTCATAAATCTGAGGATTCAAGACCAAACAACCAAAGAGCAAAGAAATTCCATCCTTTTCATTAAAGGCTTTGGAACCCCTTAATATGTCCATACATTTATGTTCATTAACAAATACATACTACGTCTGGCTTTCCCAGTGAGTTCTGAAAACTGTTGTTTTCTGGGCTGTATCTATCCAAGCATTTCCCAGCATTTGCCACTCCAAATTTTGCTGGACCAATCAGTTTGGGGGTGTTGGCTTTTCGTTGCCCAGCCCACTTATCCAAGGGAACAGAAGGAGAAAGCAGAAGTCACGGGGATTTATTCAGCACAAAGTAATGCTGAGAAGTAGGTCACATTTTTTCCCTTATCAAAGCCACACTAGATGCTCAAAGCATTAAATCTATTACCTGCTTGAACTCCCCAGTTTCTGTGCACAATGAGGTCAAATTCTGTCAAAACCAGCTTACTTTTATGGTAAAGTAACTGGAGGAATATTGCTTGTCTACACTTCTCCTAAGGTTCTGTTTCCACACAAACATACTGAGAAAATCCTTCCATCTATTGTCTCCATTCATATGTAAGAATCTCATATTATTCTCTTGGAGGAACAGCATGGCTGAATCTTGCATTCCCAACATGCTAATGAAGCTACCAGACAGCACAGAACAACCCCACTCCCACCCAGATAAATACATGAGAATCAGATTTCTTTCAATCCACTGAGCAAGGATTATAGATTGTGGGACAAACATAATGTAGCAATTCCCAGAAGAGTTAATTCTGAAGGCAAAATTAACTTTTCTAGTCTTCTTTCTGATCATCAATTGCAGGCTGAAAAACAGAATCCTTGTGCTGCCTATTACTCCCAATACAGTCACTCTGACTCGAGGACCAAGGCAAAATTTGACAGCCTTATTTTTGTACTTGTAATAGCAAAATATTTTGAACTGAGTCTCAGCATGATCTTTTCACTCTGTGTAAGCTGGTCCATCAGCCTTTAGCTCCATGCAGGTGCTGTGCACAGCACTCCAGTGTGTAACAGCACCTCTCCCAAAGATGTACAAAGGGAAGTAGTCTTGCATTCCCTCAAACAAAAGCTATTATACCTTCCTCCCTTTACATTCAACTTGTTTGGCCATTTTTCTCATTATGACGATATCCTCAGGCCTTGGAAATCCCCAGCTCACACATTTTATTAGACTAAACAGTTATTCATTCTTTTATCTCCATTATTGCATTGATTAACAATAATATTTTACATAGTGAGCCATCTCAGTCCCACATACTTTGGTGTCAGCAAAGCTTGCTAAGTTCTCTTTAAGTCAACCTTGCTCATCATGAAAAACGTGTTAAATTCCTTGTGCTATTGAAGGGGGATAAACTGGTAAAAGGAAATAAAATTGCAGGGTTTGTCAAGGCAAGGACCCCTTGGAAAACCTGTGCTAGAGAAGTTGTCGTAGGCCTCTTGCTCTTTGCCCTCTGCTCTTGCATGCTCTGGACCAGTACACAGAAGGGATAGGGTACAGACCAACAGACTGCTGGACAAATGTAGGGGCTTCCTTACAGCAACTGAATTAGCAGGGGAGGAGTGGGGGATCTCTCTCAGCTTGGAAGTGGCAAACCACATGGGCAGTTCTCTCCCCAAAAGAGAAGAGACTCATTTCGCAATCTCACTTCATTCATTTCTGTGCATCCAAAATCTATTTTGTTATAGCTGTAAGGTCACACAAAGTATTAACTACTGGAAGAACATAAGCATATGTAATGGTGCAGTTATTTATTATGTGGCAAATGACGCTATGCTCCAGGGATTTGCTCTGCTTTATTACTTTATTTCATTCTCTTGGAAAATGTTCTGTGTGGATCAGGACAGATGAAAGCAGGTTTTTAGTATTCCACTCAGCTTCCATTACAGTGGCCACTAACTCATTTCATGTGCATGCTCATACAGGCAGACCAAAATTTAAGTGTCTAGAAGCAGTGTTAGAAAAAGTAAACCAAAGCAATCTATAATGGATTTTGGCATCTGCTCTGCTTTGCATGCTGGCTGTTCAGATATATTGTCAAATTCCTGATGGTTTAATCATTTCATGCAATATTTTAAAGAAATTCCTTGTGTTATGATACACATTGAAAACGTTTTAAAAAAAAAAGTAAAAAAAAAGTAAATATTCTCTGTTTACACATGAGAGAATAGGAAAGAGGACATACCTTCTCACCCAGAAAGTGACACCTACAGTCATCAATCCGATGTATTTGTATTTAGTTTCCAATAATTTTCAAACATTATCATGCACTTAGCAACTTCAACAAAGGTTTGCATTTTTGTTATAACTATTTAGTTTTCATATATACCAGAAGTGTACAAATAAGCCCATTACAGATTTTGAGGGGCAAAGACAGTTCTGCAAACAAATGATGTTTTCACTTCTATGCATCATTAGTTAATATTCCCAAAGTTAGCAAGAAAGACAACTACAAACACTAATGCCCCACATGTCTTTTAATTCCACTCATATGTTAAAGTTTTCATCAAAGGGGAAACAGTTTATGTCATTATTTTTTTCAATGCATCCTAATACTGACAACTTGCTATCAGTTCTCCCTCTCTGTTCATTCAGTTCTAATGAAACAACCCAGAGGAAACACTGGTTTAGCTATACAGGTTTATATACCACAAAATACTATGACTACATATACTTAGTTTTCACTTTGTAACTTTGCTGTCAAACAGAAGCTTTCACCTGCTTGTGCTATACTGAAATATCTATCAGCAATCCAAATCATCAAGACTCTTACTAAAAAGCAGAACATGTAAAAGATTCTTTAATCCTTTTCAAGGGATTTTCCCATATAAGACAGTCCATGCAAGCTTTCTGCAGCTAAATTTTCCATCAATTTCTCATTCAAAGACCAGTAATAGGTACTTATTCTCAGATGCTCCAACTCTGGATGCAATCAGTGTGCTGCCATGCAGAAGTCAGTGGTGAAATGCAACTGCACTTTGAACTCAGGAGCAGGAAATAAAGTAGGGTTTGGCGTTAGAATATTTCACCTGCTCTCAAAACTAATGAATATCTTGCCTTTAATTTCTGAATTGAAAAATAACTGATGGATTGCTACTAAAATTTAGTTAGTTAAAAAAAAAAAAAAAGAGATACTGTCTTTAAATAGGGGTTCATGATTTCAGACTCTGTGGTCTTCTACCCATGTGTGGCAGTTTGTATCGAACAGTCAGCAATGTTTTTGCATTTAGGGATGATTACTAGCAGTCCCTGTTCCCAGCTATAATCACGTAGTTCTGTAATATGTTTTCTTCTAGCTGCTACTTACTAACACAAAGTATGTCCTTGTGAAGAGAATCTCTCCCTGCTCTGCCATGTGGGACAACTCCTCATCTTTTACCTCATATAGCTGGCAATGATCTTTTCAGATCTGGAGCCTATACCGTCAGCACAGGGAGCTCTTGCCATCCATTGCAGAAACTGTTCAAGGCCTGAAAATAATGACACTTTTATTTTTTTTTATGTTTTTAACAATAAGTTTTAGTGCGAAGTGTGAACTTCTGAGTTTGCTATAAGCCTTGGAGCAGCAGGCTCCACAGTTTACAAAATCAATTAAGCATTGTGTTTGCACAGAGCAAAGAACAAGTGCTGTTTGAAAAGGGCTGCTCTCTCTTGGCAACAACAGCGCATGTCATATACCAGCCAGAAAAAGAGATCTTAATTCCTCACTGTTAGCAATGAGAAATGGAAACAATTTCAGGAGACAAAAGTGAGGTGTGAAGCTGGGACAATACAGCAGGTAGAGGAGGGCAGCATAGCTGCTCAGTTCTGCTGCAGAGCCCAGGCAAGGAAGGCTGGTGCACCTGAGACACAGACCACCATTGTCTTTGGAGAGCTGGAGAGGCTCTGCTTGCCTGCAAAAGCAGATTTTTTGTTTGTTTGTTTGTTTGTTTTTAAGGTAAGAAACAAGAGAGAACCAAAAAAAGATCCACTTTGATCCTGGGTCGCTACTGTAAGGTGAAAGGATCTTTGGACAAAAAAACACATCTGGAAAAAAAGACAGTCTCTCTCATGCCTCCTCATCACTTGGCTAGTGAGTACAAACTCTGTCCCCCATGAGTCAGAGGGACTCAGCCAGCTTTCCCCAACATGGCTAAAAGGCATTGCTGTCCTCCAGACTTTTCCTGGTTCTTTTTAGCCCTTGCTTCCAGTTGCTCTTTTCTGTTGATTAAGTCCCCGCAGGGCAGACAGGTAGATCTGAGTTCCTTTCCAGGACCCTCAGTTTCAAAAGAAAAAGGTCACTAATTTTCACGGTCTGTGATAGTAGTTAGTTGTGTGATGCAGACTAGGGTGCAGGCTGGTTAGAGCTACATATTTGGTGCTAACTTCCCCTCCTGCCAAGCTACTGCAAACCCACAATACCATGGGAACTGCTTGCATGTAGCCTTTGATTCTGCAGTACTTAACAAAGCACTCTTTATTTGCAGGGAGAAGGAAAGTGAGATCATATGAGCCACTGGCTGAGAATGATCATATGGTCCAATGCCTCTAGCAGCTCCCACCTCACTTATCTGATCCTCTGAACCCTGGACAGGAACCACAGGAGCCTGGCTTCCAAGTGGGAGATACAGCAAAGCTGTGGTAAAATGTACAGAATTCAAAGGCAGAGGGAATGGGCACTAGCTCTTGATCTAGGGAGATGAGAAATATGAGAGATGATCTCCAAATTGATGTGGTTTTCAGATGCAGGCATTTAGCTCAACCCATGCACCCAGGGTCAGAGATAACAGAGGATGCCAAGTCTGGAGTCTGAACTCCCAACATCTGCAGTGTTTGCAGCTACTCAGACTCAAACTTAATTTGAAATCCACTCTATTTTATGTCATTTCCTTAGAACAGCAGCTTTGCAAATATTGGATAGGCAACGTCATTTTAGCCATTCTTTTCAGCCTATCAGCAAGATTATATTAATTTGAAATATATTGAATTAATTTAAGATCGGGCTTTAGTCAGACAGCTCGAAGCACTTCTCACCAATATGCTCAAGAAGCACTTATTTCTATTGCTTGGATCTAGAGGCAGAGCTAAAACCTCAACTACATGTGGTAGTTTAACATTGGTAGGTAGCTCAGCACCATCAAGCTGCACTCTCACCCTCCTCAGAAGGACAGAGGGGAAAATGTGATGGAAGAAAGCTTGTGGGATGAGGTAAGGCCAGGGAGAGCACTCACCAGTTACCATCACAGGCAATGCAGACTCAGGAGGAAGCCACCACTCACAGATGGCAGTGGTAGTGGTGGCAGCAGTCGCTTTTAACAGAGTGCAAGGCTTGTGAGGTCCTGGAGGTGTCTGAGAGGGTTTCTGAGCCCTGACACTCTTGTCCTGTGTGCATGGAGGTGCCAGCCAGTGAGTGAGCAGTGTCGTGAGAGGTCCTGCCATGAGCTGGGCGCAGCCGGCTGCGCACACGGCCAGTTCCCCCCATGGTCAGGGAGCTGCATAGCGCCCAGCCAGGCCCAGGGCCTTCAACATAAGCAGGGCGGGCTCTGTCCCACTGCCAGCGGGTGGCCTGCTCTGCTGGCCTGCTCAGCTCTCCAGCAGGCATGGGCCACAGCCCTGACTGCTCTGCCTAGGGGCCAAGCTTCAGGAGGAGGTGGAGAGGCTGAGAAGCATCTGGGAGTCCAAAAAGGTGGTAGCTAATGGAGCTGTGCTCTGCCCTCTCTGGCACGCATGTGCCAACCCACTGCAGCCACTGCTGAGGCAGGCCTGGCATCTGATCTGCACCAGGATAAAGGCAGAGACTTGAGGGACACTGAGGAGGGGAAGCAAGTTACTGCACGGAGCCAAAAGAGGAGCCCCTGTCTGCCCGCTCAGCTTCCACTGCTGGATGGGTATTAGGCTCTGGGTATGGCAGACAAGGGATGTGAAAAGAGGGAAGAAGAGGCATCCATGCAAGTTCGCCCTCTAAGGTCAGATCAACCAAGGCCTTGTAGCAAGTGCAGCATCAAGAGCAGTACCATGAAGAAACGGCAGTGGGTTGCAGACAGTGACTCCCTTCTCAAGTGGAGTACCATTAGGAACACCAAGGTTAAGCCAAGGGATGGTGCGGCACTGTCTGAGGGTGACAAGGCTAATAGGAGCATCTGTGCCACTCCAGAGTGTGCTGCAGGTTCAGGAGCACATCTGAAATGCTTGTATACCAGCGCATGCAGTACAAGGAACAAACGGGATGAACTGGAAGCTTTAGTCCTTTCCCAGAGCTAAGAAATCATTGGTATTAGTGAGACTTGGTGGCATGAGTCCCACAGCTGGAGTGCTGGGATGGAAGGCTGTTGTTGGCTGTTCAGGAGGGACAGGCAGGGCAGGCGAGGTGGAGGTGTTGTGCTGCATGTAAGGGAGAGATTGCACTGTACAGCCCTTACTGTTAGAGATGATGCAATAGAGAGCCTCTGGGTAATGGTTAAGGGGGTGGACAGCAAAGCAGATATTGTCATGGGTGTCTACTATTGATCACCCCCTCAGAATGATAGCATTGATGAACTGTATTATAGTAACATATAACTATTTATAGTTTTAGTTAATAATATGCCTTAACTTTTGGTTAGCACTGAAGTGGCCAGGCATTTGGACTTGATGATCTTTGTAGGTTCTTTCCATCTGAGCTAATTCTATTCTATATCTGACAGACTTCTCATGATGCAACATCTTCTTGTTTCCCATAGTGTTACTATGTAAATGCATACACATACTCCCCAAAAAGGGGATGAATTTATGAGACTGCGCTGTTAGAATTAAGAAGGCTAAACTGACAAAGCTAAAATAAATACAGTCTTATTTCTAAAAATAAATTATGGCAGTATTGCCACTTTCAAATAAGGAAGAGAAAGCTGTATAGTACAATAAAAGAGGTTTTGATCTCTCAGTGTTGCATAGTCATGCCCGATACCAAAGAATAAAGATAAAATACTACCTACTGTTTCAATTTCTTCATCAAGAACTCCAGGCGTCTTACAAATATTAATGAAGCAACCTTCACAGTACCTGATAGACACAGACGTATCATTACAGGGAGAATATTAATGGAAATAAATTTAACTGATTACCTAGCCACAGAAATATTAGGATAGCTTTGCAGCTCACACAAATACCCTGCATGTTACAGTTTATACACCAGGAATATATCCTCTGTGTTTCTTAATTCACTGTAAGCAAGTGCTTTCAGAACAGCCTCTTTCTGCCTTCTGTGGCTAGAAAATGAACTATATATCACAGAATATTTGACACTTTTTTTTCAAGGTTATTTACCAAGAATTCATTTTATTGGATTTGTGATTTGTAGTATTAAAATATGATATATGGTTGATGAATATTTTTCTACAGATCAAACAGCAGTAAGTAGTACTTATAATATTAAGTATTATTTTGGAGTAATACTTAATGCAAATCTAAACATGTTCCAGTTTTCTCTGGAAAAAAAAATTAAAAAAGTCCTTACACTCTGTGAACTTTGGTGTTGCTACATAGTAGTATGCATGCATCTCCAGCTGAACTCAAGTGAGGTGGAAATTTAGGGCAAAACGGTGTCTGGGCAAAAACTGGAACTAAGGAACACTCTACTGGGTTCATGACATGCAACACAGTGAGTGCAGTGCTAGCATTTTGAATGTGGCTTTCTGAAGCATTGCATAGAATTAAATTTTTTTTTTTTGAATTAGCTTAATTTTCATATAAACTAATAAATGTGAGAACAGCCATCCTGGTTGAAATCAAAGCACTCTTTAACAGGGATCTAAGTTGAAATCACCACTATAGAGGGACTTATATAGCCATGCTACCCAGTTCACACCATTGTAGTGGCAAAGGGGAGACCCCAATGTATTATTGAGAGTATTGAATACTTCAGGTTGTAGTCTTTTCTTCGATGCCAAACCCTATTGTTGACATTCCGGGGGCATTTCACCCCTCATTTTTTTAGATACCTGCCCCTTTTTACTGCTAACCAAGTCCCAAGGCATCCTGATCCGCGTCCTCCTTGCTCTGAGCAAACTGACAACCCGCTGCATTGGAAGAAAGCAGCACGACAAGGGGAGACCAACAGAGCAGCTGTGGAGCTGTTCACTTGTCCTGTTATGTCTCCAGGCAGAGAACCCTGGCAGCAACCACTGGCTCCTCAGACATTTCTGTGGAGCAATGTGCACTGTTGGGGTCTCAGCTATGAGACACCTCCTCTGGCTTTTTTGTATTTCTGATCCTTTAGTCCTTCTCCCCATCCTTTTTCCACTTATCTCCTGTGTGATGACCTGTTCTTTCTCCTGAGCTTTTTGTCTCTACTTCTACCTTTTGTTCTTGTATCAGGAACATCGTCAGCTCTCGGCTGTCCCAGGAAGATGGTAGAAATGAACAACACCTGTTGGTTACCTGAGGTGGTGGTGTCCTATGCTTTCTTAGGTGTAAGAGTTATAAATGGTATAAAACAGGCCTGATTTTTACCCAAAATGGAGCTCCTTTCGTCTGAGAAGTTTCCTGTGCTGCTCTGTGGAGAGCAGCCCATTCTGGAGCAGTTCACACCAGAAGGACTGCACGCTGTGCTATGGCTCCCGGGCTGGCAGTTCTCAGGCTGGCAGGCATTTTCTCCTGCCCCAGGCTCAGGAGACTTTTTCTGTCAGCCTTTTTCCCGTTAGGGTATGGTCACCTTTATGGCTGCTGCCCTCACCCATTTACCCAATCCCATGATAATTTCCCATCCCCCAAATGATTTCCTTCTGGGTTGCTTTTTAAGATTTATTGTTTTCTTTAAATGTGGGGCCTGGCCTGGCGGCCTGCATGGTTGCCAGCCCACAGCTCCTCCTGCTGGACCCTTTGCATCCACAACATGTCCCCGGCGTTGGCATTTGCTGGGGGCCGGGGCCATCTGTGCCCGTCCTGCTCGCAGTGCCAGGAGAAGCTGCGGACGAGCTGTTGTGGTGTGGTGGGGCTGCGGTCCCTGCACCTGGGTGAGACGCTGTGGGACCTGTAGCTGGAGGGGCTCCGCCACCGCTGCTGCTGCCGCTGCCCTGGACCCGCGTTACGTTGGGCCCTTCCCTGTGGCCGGCGGGCCGAGGCTTCACACTGGGCAGGTGGCACCAGCTTCATGATGGCAATGATGGGCCGCCGGCAGAGCAGGAAGGTGGCTCTGGGGGCAGCCCATGGCTGGATGTACTCCCTGCAGAAGGAGTGCCCGCAGGGGTCCAGTCATGCTGCATCAACCAGCGGGCCCAGGCAAATGATGCAGGTCTCTTCTCTGGGTGCCTCTGCTGGCAGCTCCTGGCGTGGCTGGCTCATTGTGCCTGTGGCTGCTCTGGCATGGAGATGCTTGTCCTCCGCGGGACGGTGCTCTGATGACAAACGGGTATCAAGCAGCTCCAGTCCTCAGCACCTCCCTCGCAGGTCAACAGCAGAACCTCAAAGACTCGCTGCCCACCAGCAGCACCTCAACGCCTTGCGCTCCACCAGAAGGACCTCGATGCTTTGCCTGCAACCAGAGAGACCTCAGCATCTGACATGCCCCCAGAAGGACCTTGATATCTCAAGTTCCACTGGAAGGACCGAGGTACCTCACCTGCCACCCAGAAGGACCTCGTGTCTCTTGTGTCACAGGAAGGATTTTGACGTCTCACGTTCCAGAGGAAGGACCTCGACATCGCACCTTCCACTCATGTTCCAGCAGTGGGACCTCAACCTCTCGAGTGCCACCAGCCGGACTCAACGTAGGCTGGACGCTCAGGGCACTTATGGCTAGCTGCCCTTTGTGAGACCATAGGGTGATAGTGACTCTGTGGTGACATCACACGGCTCTTGGGGTGCCCCTGATGGCAGCACTGATGGAGGTAATGTGACTGTTGTGAGAAAAAGCTGATGTGAAATGGCTGCTCCATGCTGACAGGAGCAACATCTGCCAGGCTGGGGTCCAGGCCGGGCACTTGGCCTTTGGCCTGGGAACTGTGCCTGGGAGGCAGGGACGTCCTTGATGTGCAGCTGGACACCTGAGCACTGGAGACGTCCTGAAGAGACCATCGAGGAGGACACAAGAAGAATCTGAGGGACAACATATCACCTGGGAAGGTGAAAAAGAGCCTGAGCATGAGGAAATTGGCCCAAGAAAGTGGGAACATGCATGAGAAATAGAGATGTTTAAAGAATATCAGGAACGTCATCAGCTCTTGGCTGTCCCAGGAGGATGGTAGAAACAAACAGCATCTGTTGGTTACGTGAAGTGGTGGTGTCATCACAGATTCATCACATAACCACAGAATAACAGAATGGCCAAGGTTGGAAGGGACCTCTGAAGATCACCTAGTCCACCGCCCCTGCTGAGCAGGATCACCTAGAGCACATTGTGCAGGACGGCATCCAGGTGGGTTTTGAGTATCTCCAGAGAAGGAGACTCCACAACCTCTCTGGGCAACCTGTGCCAGTGCTCTGACACCCTCACAGTATAGAAGTGCTGTCTTATTTTGAGCCAGAACCTCCTTTGCTTCAGTTTGTGCCTGTTTGCTTCAGTTTGTGCTTGTTGCTTCATCGCGGTCTACAGCTTCCTCATGAGGGGGAGTGGAGGGGCAGGTGCCCATCTATTCTCTTCAGCGACCAGCGATAGGACCCGCGGGAATGGTGTCAAGCTGCAACAGGGGAGATTCAGGCTGGATATCAGGAAAAGGTTCTTCACCAAGAGCGTGGCTGCGGACTGGAACAGGCTCCCCAGGGTTGTAGTCACTGCACCAAGCCTGTCGGAGTTTAAGAAGTGTTTGGGCTGTGCTCTCAGTCATATGGTCTGAATATTTGGGTAGACCTGTGTGGAGCCAGGAGTTGGATTCGATGATCCTTATGGGTCCCTTCCAACTTGGGACATTCTATTCTATGATTCTATTCTATTCTTTAGTATTCTGGGGGACTGGTTCCTATGCTTAAGTGAAAACAAATAACACACTGCAGGCATATGGGGAATACAAATGTGGGGCCATTATGTAATGATGCTTCTTCTAAATGCTCTCCCAGTCCCCAGTATTTTGTGGCTCAAAGACTTGCTGATCAGAAAGACACACCTTTTTTGTTTGTTTGTTTTTAATAGAAATTGACAGATTTGTTTTCCATGTGCTTGTCCAAAGAGTTGCTTTATCAGCATTAGTGGAATTGTGGCCACAAAGTAGGAGCAGTTCTTGCATATATTCAGTATAAACTCTCAATCTAGGGTCTAGCTCTGTTGGTGATAACTCCATAGCTGCTCTCAGATCCTTCAGGAAAATTTTGAACCATGCCTTAGAAAATCACCACTCCTAAGTGTTTTTCTTAAGATATTTGTAATTGTAGTTTGAAGATTGATATGCATAGGTTTGTTTCAGAGACAAGAGCTTAAGTTGCCAGTAGATGATGATAATGGCTAGATCTCTGGCTGGTGAGATGATATATTTAGATTGCCTGGAAATCTTTTTATACTTGGCAGTTTGTCCCTGACCATATTAGTTCCCAGAACAACAGCGGCAGATATTCATTGTTCCAGCATATCAGAGAAATACAATAAAGACCTTGCCAAGATTAAAGCTTCCATTCTCCATTGTAAATCCCACTGAAAAGTGTTACTTATGTATTAGTTTCTGTAGTCCTGCCTCACTGATCAACTCCCCCTGCAACACTGAAGTCACTTGATGTTCATTCTTTGCAACAGTATGCAAATGAATGCAAATTTCAAATCATGTAACAATCTTTTCAAATTGTAATCACACTTTATGGGTTTGCACTGGTGAGGCTGAGATAACATAAAATATCATTTTATGTTGCTGTATTTCCACTTTGTCAGTGGCAACAACTGGCATTCTAATTTAAGTTATGAGAAGGATCTCCAAGTGACTATGCTTCAAAATAAATGTAGACATCTAATAATCTTCTGTTCAAATCAGGGTGCCCTGAAGAGCTCTTGCGGTGTTTGGTCAGCATTTTTGCAAATGTTCACAAAGCCTCATTTACAGGCTTCTGAAGTGTCTGAAACGCTGCCTGATCAAGGCTTGTGGGGTCTTGTGATCTCTGATGATCTAGCCCCGGTGCTTTGTTTTCTAATATTATAGTTGTAATACAAGATGAAGCATATCTGCTTCACCAGTCATTTACCACTTTATGTTGTCTTGCATCCCCATACAGCTCAGGGGCACCACAGGATCCCCATGTAATCAAACGTTAAGTGAATGAGTTTTCTGTCTCACAGTAAGAAGGGGAAATAGCGAAAGAGTTATCAACCCCAGCTGATATACCTGTTTATAAAACACCAATTATGGATAAACATGAAAAGTCTAATGCAACAGTAATAATCACTGTGGATGACGACTGACTCCCCTAAACCATATATTGGCTTCTGAGAGTCTTTTACCCACTTTATAATAGCTTTTTCTTCATTTTCACGTTCTGCTTATAGTGCTACTGTCAATGAAGAATAAAGCAGAAGAATTTGAATGCCAGTGTAGTGTTTTCATGAATATAATCTGTAGAAGATTTCAGCAAGCAACCTATAAATATCTTGATTTGTTTTGGCTAGGATGCAGATTTTTGCTAACATGTTAAAATTATCTGGATAAACTTCCTTGACACTTCTACTAAAAAAGATTCCAGGGGAGATTCAGGAAACTATGAGTGAGTCTGCTGATTCTGCAGAGCTAAGTCTGTAGAACCAGTAGAAGAATTAGTGCATGTATAGATCAACGATACACTTCAGAAGAATCAACATGTTGTCTGTAAAGGAAGTCACGTCTCATAAGTCTCTTGGAACTTTTTGAAGGTGTACTTAAATATGTGGTTGATTTAGTCTGCCTGGATTTCCAAAAAGCTCTTAAGGAAATGAGGCAGGCTGTGCATAAAATAGAAGATAATTCCATAGATAATTAAATAGTTAATATGTGTGCATAGGAGAAAATATTTAATTTTCACTGTGAAGGAAGGACATTAGCAGCATGTTGTATTGAAATGCGATAAGACTGATGTAATGAGATCTGTTCAGCACAGTCAGAAATAATTTGTACAGTCACGAGCAGCAAGGTGAGGAAGTCTTCCAGTTATGTTAGTTTATATAGAACAGGAAGAATGAATTGCATATAGCCCTTATTGGGCTGATTGACTGAAATTTCAAATGCTGGATGAAATTCAGTTGTAGATAAATATTAAGTGGTGGTCACAGAAACATGCACTCACAAGTTAAATATTAACTGATAGATTCTGAGGAAATGATTATAACTCACAAATGAGATTTTGGTTGTAAATGCATGGATACATCAGCTCAATAGTGATCAGAAAGCAAGGAAAGTTGAAAGTTATTAGGAAATAAATAGAAGAATGATTATATCAGAATGTCACTGAATACTTCGATGGCACACCACCATCTTGAATATGGTATACAATTCTGCTCTATCACCTCAAAAAGGATGTAGCAAAATTAGAATAGGTCTAAAGAAAGCTGGAAGGTACAAAGGAGCTTCCCTACAAAGACCAGGAATGGTCCTGGTCTCAGTTTGGAAAAACTTTTCCTCCATTTGTTAAAGAGGTGACTAAAGAGAGAGATGACTGAATTCCACAAAGAGATTTTGAATAAGTGAAAGCTGTTTGGTAACTCTTCCAAGACAAGAAGAGTAAGTCATCATGCCAATTAGATGGAGGGAGGTTTGGAATAAAAGGAAAAGGAGGTAGATCTTCATCCAATGTAATTAAACTGAAATTTCTTGCCAAGGGGTGGTGTGGATACTGGGAACATGCATGCATTCAAATAGCAACTGAACATTCAAAGAAGAGTATCTACCAAAACATATCATATACAAATCCTATGGCATCTACCTGTGGAAGCTAATGGACTGCAAATTGCTAAAGGATGGGAAAGTATTCTGGGAACTTGTCAAAACACGAGTCCTCTACAACATTCCTTCCCAGGTATTAGCTGTTAGGCTGGTCCTACCTTTGGTATAACCCTGTAAAACTGTTAGACAATTTTCTGTCCTGGAAACCATGGGTATGGCCCCTTACAGACATCCCTCTAAGGTTATCACAAAGCTCTCCCTCTTATCACTTTTTTTTTTCCATTTTCCATCACGATGTAGAACAGAATACAAATTGAACAGCAAACCGCTGTTTCATTTTTTAGTGCAAAACAGATAATTTAAAAATTGTAACCTCTGTTTTCCTTAGTATACTGAAATGTCAAAAGCTCTGCTGTTCTGCAAATGCAGGGTCACTCATTAGCCACACATTGGCTTTCTCCACTGTGCAGTTGTGGACTATTTATGTATGCAGCACACAAACTATGCACAGCAGGTGTCGTGTTAAGCTCTTCTCTAATATGTTTGGATGAGCTGTTTCTAATTAGCTATCCTTGCAAACAGAGTAAGAAAATGTGGTAAATACGGTCACGCAGGCTGTCTACCTAATAGACCAATTAAGTCTTTGTTCTGTAGGATCTGGCTAGAAGTTGATGTCACATGTAAAACAGAAATAGGCTATGCACGCTTTTTTAAGGACAGTCCATAACGAGAGTTCATACATTCATGTGCAGACTGCTGTGTATTTTTGTGTATGTAGCTGATATTCATCTGTTGTACAAAATATTTGATATCACATATTAATGTCAGAGCTGCAGCTGGATGTATTGAGTAGCAGTCTAGAGACTACCCTCACGGGTGAAGAAGCTCTGAGCATTTCAAGGATCAACACCTCATCTAAAAGATTCAGTCATTATAGTCTGGATCAAGCTGAGAGAACAACAGTGAACACAATTAATGAATACTGATTAGGCAGCCCAACATGAAACATTTTCATCTATATGGAATTTGTTGTCCTTATTAATTTTCTTGTAACACAGTTCTTATACATACCAGGCTGTTTCTCTGGCACCCCTGCTCATGAGAAAGCTGGCTCAGCATTACAAATGTTAGTAAATGGGCCCAGTAGTCTTGTTTAAAAAAGATGGTAACCCATTTAAAGCTCTTCAGTCCATAATTTAGATAATGACAGGTAAAGAGTGAACAAATGTCTGATCTTTAGCTGGTGCTAGCCTCAATGTCACACATTAGATTACTGGCAACCTGGATCTGCCCTAGTGTTAGACCTGCAGTGGCATAGCTGCAGCTTGAGTTGAATTCACACCTGCTTGAAACCACACTAAGCTCCAATGGTGCCACAGAGTGCAGCAGTTTGTAACCCTGGGGGTTTGTGCTGATGCAGTTGTGCCAGATGGTGGCTATGTATAGCCTGGGGAAGGCTGACATGGCATCTGGCTTGAGCTACTAAAACCCTAAATATGCTTCACTTTAAAATAAACATCTGATATGAATAACATCTAAATTCAGGGTCTTATCCAAACACGGTATCAAATGATGGCCTAATCCTATGGCTATTCTGAATTACTGAAAATTCAGGGTACATCCTTGTCTGGGATGCTATACTGGAAAGTCTAGGATTCTTTCTGTAACCCCTGAGACTAGATAGCTCCAAGCAAAGGAGCTTTAAAATAGCAACTCTAAAATTGCCAAAAGCATACTATTGCTAGCTAGCTTTACTGGAGTCTATAAAAGCAGTGATGACCTAGCTTGTGGCATTGGCATAATTTTAGAGAACATAGCAGACAATAGGTGAAACTATACCAACACTATTATCACATTTCTAAGAACTGTTTGAGCGATATTTGTTCAAATTAATTATATGGTATTAATGAGTACCTAATTACTCATTAGTACCATTTACATGAAAACAGCAGTGAATCAAAAATGGACTAGCAGAAGATATATTAAATTTTAAAAGTTCATTCTGCTAAATTCTCCCACCCCATCCAGATGAAGTTAGTGGGATCTCCCCAGAGGAAAAAATAAATAAATAAATAAATAAATGTGACATAGTGGAGAGGAAGCAAGTCTCATGTGTGCAAAACTTTCACTCCAGACTAATTGGGTTTGGGAATTCCTATATTCTTGAGTCAGGCTATCAGAGATGGCATCCAGAAGCCCCTACATGAAGACATCTGATCGTTAAAAAAGACCTGCCGATCTGTCCTGTGTGTGGATCTTTGTGCACGCTCCTTCTTTCCTGGACTAGAACATGAGGCTTTGGGCTGCAGTGTATGCTGAAGGGCTTGGGTTTCATTCCTTTCTTTTTCATCTGTTTGTGGAAAAGTGTCCTGGTGTGGCAGATTCTGTTTCAGAGGTTTAGTCATTGTCTTCTGTGATAGAGAGGCTAATGGTTTTAAGATTGCCTCTTAATATCTAGACAAAATTGAAGAAGAACCTTTGTGCTCATGAACCTAAAGCAAAATGTGCTATTAAATGGAGAAATGACAATGTATACTTGGTTCACACATACACACACATACACACAAAGCCCAAATACAAATGTCAATCAAAGTAAGCATTTCAGTTCATGTTTATAGTGAGAAGTACAAACTCTGTTCCTGTTGGTTATGAACCCTCTTGTACAAACAGCTATTTAAGGTACACAAGGCAGTGGAATCTTCTGATGAAAACGTGAAATTTAGAGGAACTGAATTGCTCTCTAAAGACTTTTTCTTTGTAGGGGTTTAGTGTAATGCATGCAATTTTCATTACAAATCTGAGAAGACAAATTTTGCTTCCTTGTCTGCTCTTTTAGTTAATGGCTTCCTGCCAGCGCTCATGGTATTTCTAACATATTTAAAATACCAATTATCTGAAGTAATGGTGACCCTCTGCCCCTCTAAAATTTTTAACTTTGCACATAGGGAGTGAAGTTAAAAAGCAGATGGTGAAACTGGGAAACTGAATGCTGCTGCTTACCTGACTATAATATTATCTAACTCTCTCTCGGTGCTTTCTTCTGATTTTTATTTTTTTATTTTTTATTTTATTTTTTTCACGAAATTCATCTGGAGTCTGTAATTTTGCTCACAGGGAAAACCTAGAGAGCTATAAATCAAAATAGCTTATGTTTTCTTAAAACATAAACAGTATACACTGTGCTCCAGTTCCTGTTGGAAGTCTCTTAAACTAACAAGCCATCTGAGTCATTCATTATAATAGCTTGAGGGAAGTGCATGGCCTGCCAGTCCTTCCGTTTTCCTGCAGAGTCATTCATCTTTTACAAATGAGTTTTTGGCACCCAGGACACTTCTAGCCAAGTGAACCTGTCTTCTAGGAAAACATTTCTTCACTACTAAACTCACCTTTCAGTTGATGGTCTTCGAAACTACGTTCCTAATTGCTGTCAAGGTTTTATTTTTCGGTGTTTATCTAATGGAACTATCCAGTGTAAATCAGCATGTGATTAGGGACTTAAATAAGCACTTCTTCATATGTAAAATGGCTTTAGCTACACAGGCCTGAGATCACAGTTACCTGGCTGAGCATTCCCACATTCCTGTCTCTGCTTCTGAAAACAAATTGGCATGAGGACATGAGGATGTGAGAAGCACTGGAATAAGATGAGATCAATCCTAATGACCTTGCTAATCTACTCAGTTCACTCAGTGGGTCTCAAATGCTGACAGATCGCTTAACTGAGCAACCTGTATGCAGCCAAGTAGGGCAATTGAAAGCGCAGATCTGGGTCTGTAATCAGCCCGCACACACCGAAGATCACCCTGTGTACACCTCAGTCAGAACAGTGCCTTTTTTTTCCTTCCTGGTGAACAAGACATGGACTGCTTTCACCTTCTGTATTAAGGACAACACTAAAATCGCCAAGTAGGAAAAACTGTGGATGGCAAAGGCACATGAACACTGTTTCCAGATGAGGCGAACTGTCATCCTTCCCCTTACCACATTTGTACAGGAGACCAATTCATCCACTGTATCTACTTAGGGACTGAGTCTGTCAATACCTGTTGCATAAGAAAGCAAAGAAAATCTAATGGAGAGTTGTGGCTTCTGATTTGTGATGTCTTTCTTTCTTTCTTTTCCAAAATAACTTACTTTTTTCCTTTCTAAAATGTCTTTAGGCTCTATGCCTTGGAGATAATATTTTAGCATTTCAACATGAGCTTTTTTAAATTTGTAAAAACTTTTTAAAAGTAAGCTAAGTGATAAAGGACAGGAACTCCTGAGTGTTTGTTCCCTCCTTGTTACCTCTTGGGGTACGTGAACTCAGTTCTTGACAAATTCAGGATATATATATATATTTTTTTTTACCAGTTTCAGGTAACACTTTTTTTTTTTTTTTTTTTAATGTAGAGCTCTTCCTAGTTCATCCAAGACTGACTTTGCCTGATGTTCACCATTCTCACTCCAGAGGCACCATAAGACAACTGTAAGGTCACTGAGGCACTCAGGTTCACTTTGTCTTCTAATACTGATGAACATGCTGTTCTAAGAGTCTCATTCCAGTGTAATAAAGCTGAAGAAAACATAACAAAAGCAGAGTCAGGAACAACATCAGAAAATGATTAGTATGAATCCTGACACTAAACAAAATATATCTAATTACTCTTGTTGAAATTTTGTTTGCAAGTACTGTTACACTGGGGTTTTTTATATGTGGTAGAGGCAGTGATTAAGTTCTGTAGACTTAAATTCACTGAGCAGTCTGAATTTACCCTTCTCGTTCCAAGCCATGGCTTTCAGACTTCAAATCATGCATGTAGGTCTCACTTTCCAAGTTAAAATTCTATTTTTAAAAGTGCTCAAACAGGTCTGCCAGTAGCACAACCCAAAGTAATATAATCTTATTTGTTAGGGTTTTGTTCTCTCAGCTGTAATATACTCAGTGTTCATTGTGTATACACCATGACTCTATTGATATAAAGCAGGACCTGTATTCCAAGGTAAATTAATCTAAGAGTAAGCCACTTTTAACACTGTTAAATGGAAAATCAAATATTTTTCCTCTTTCTAATGCATTCAGATATATATATTTTTTGAAATTTCCTTGCCTTTTTCATAAAAATGTCATGTTTATCCCAGTTACTGAGACCTTATCACACTTTTAATCACATTGTGATGTTCTTGATGTTCTTACAGAAAATGTAGAGAACATTAACAGCACCTAAAAAATGTCACACACCACCATAATGATTCAATCAGCTTTTGGACTCTGTGAGTAGTAAAACTTACTATATGCTGCAGATAGCTTTGTGCTAAGTGTGTCACATCAAGTTTTGTTAGTTTATTTGCAAGAATACCTCTTACTTAAATAAACTTTTTTCTGTAAACTTCATTTTAAAGATAAGGCCATTGATCCTACATTATTCCTAAGCACGTAAGTGCTTGCTTTTAGTCTACAGTTGAGTACTCAAGTTATTGAAAAAGATCTTGTCCTGCCATCTTGAGATCATAGTTTTTCCATCTTCCATTGCTATTTTCAGCCTTTTGTCCACATTATTGCCCAACATACACTGTCCGACTTGTTCTGATGTGACGTTCACTCACTTGTCCATCAACTTTGGTTTCCTTTTGCTCCCTCATGAACCTTCATTATTATAGGCTTTCATTATCCATTCCGCTTCATCTGCCTGGGAACTAATCTTCTTTACAACCATAACCACTGTTTCTCTAATACAAGCTGATCTATTGTCATAACTGAAATATGACTCAAACCTACCAGTCTTATTTCCACTACTGCACATTAAGTCTGACTCAGTGCCAGCTGGCAGTGGATGGGAAAGCCCAATTACTTCACTGAGCTTCTGAGTAAGCCTGGAAAATGGTGATTTGCTCACATATTAAAAATCCTTGTATTCAAGTAAGAATAACAGCGGCCCTCATGTTCTATGATACTTAGTGTTTTGTACGTTAGAAGTCCTGAAATATTTCTTAGACTAGTTTGGTTACTGCTGACTCTCTCTCTCTCTCTCTCTCTCTCTCAAAAAAAAAAAAAAGAAAAAAAAAGAAAAAAAAAGGAGATTTTTATCACTGAATTTGATCAAATCTGCTTTGGACCTTATCAAGCTGTCACTTTTTGATCTTTGGGAGAAGAAGCCTTAAAACTAATAGCAGTTTTGCCTTAGGTTCCTCTTCTTGAAACAAATACCAATAGTCCTTCCCTCAGGTTCAAAGCAGCTGGATTCTACTCTTACGGAATTAAAAGGGCTTGTGACTGGATTGTGAAATCACTTCCCTTAATGCTTTTGATACATAAGGCAGAAAAACATTCTAAGTCATGCATGTGGGACTGTGGCAGGCACCAAAGTGAAAGGTGATCTCAGGGGCGGGGAACACATGCTATGCTGCAGTCAGCATACTCTCATGAGTTCTCTCTCTGCCTCCTGCTACCACATTGGCCACAGTATCAGTACCCTTAGGCTCCATGATTTGCACCCTGACTTCATGCAGGTGCAACAGAAGCAGAGCTGGGAGGATAGGCTGTGTTTACACTTGAGTGCAGCATAAGATCAAAGGATAACTTGAGCTGGAGGGACTTCAGGAGGTCTCTAGTTCAAGGTCTTGCTAAAAGCAGGGTCAGCTGTGAGATCCGACAAGATTGTACAGGGCTTTATACACCCTGGTCTTCAAACTCACCAGTGCAGCCTCTCTGAGCAACACGTTTCAGTGCTTGACTTTTCTCAGAATGCAAACCTTTTTCCCTTTTCCAGAATTTTCCTTTTCTAGTCTGAACCTCTCTTGTTTCAGCTTATGTCCATCGTGTCTTGTCCTCCCATGTTGCACTGTGAAGAACCTGGCTCCATTTGCTTGATGACCTCCTTCCAGATAAAGCAGGCTGCTGCTCAGTCCCCCTGAAGCCATCTCTTCTCCAGGCTGAACAAGCCTTGGTCCCTCAGCCTTCCCTCACAAGGCAAGTGCTCCAGGCACTGGGTGCAGTATTTGAGACGTTGTCGAAGACATGTTGAGTAGAGAAAATTAAGCCCTTTCCTGGATATTCTGGCTGCATGTGGGTGAAAAACTTCCCAGGGCATGTTGCTGGCTTGTGCCCAGCTTGTGTCTGCCCAAGCCCTGTGCCTTGGTTCCTGCCCCCAGCTCCTCCAGCCCAGCTATGTCGCTTTGGATGGCAGCACTGCCCATAAGTGGATCAGCAATTTTCCTGCAATTTGGTGTCATTTGCAAACTTGATGAGAATGCAGTCAGATCATTGATAGATATTAAACTGGACAAGTTGTACGATAAGCCCCTTGCTACTCCACTTGTTACTGGCTTAGAGGTAAAGTATAACCCCTTTTTAGCCCCTATCCTTAGAGCCTAGTGAACAAGTTTTTAACCCATCTAGTTGTCCATCCATCCAAACTGTAACTTCCTAACATGGGTAAAAGAATATTGTGTATGACTGTGTTGAAAGCCTTGCTGAAGTCAAGGTAAATGACATGCTTTCCCTTCACCCAGAAACTGAGATCCTGATCACAGGAAGCAATCAGGTGGATCAGGCATAATTTATCCTTGGCAAATCCATATTCCATGACTTCCCCAGAGACCAATCATCCCGCAGTTCTTCATCTAGACCTTCTGGCCTTCTTTTGAAGATGGCTTTGACTTCTGCTTTTCTTTAGTCATCAGCTAACTTCTCTGCGTCTCTGGGCATATAGCTCTGGATAGGCCTTGAGAGGGAGGTCTTGCCAGGTAGTGTGCTTGCTCTGTCTTTCCTTCAGACACTTTGTCTGGATGAACAAAGTTCGTTTGGAACAGAAAAGAGTGAATTGCTTTGGGTTTCTCTTTTTAACACAATGGTAAGCTTCCATCAGGCAGAGAGCAAACTGAAATTCTGCTGCTGTCAGCACAGACAGCACAGACCGAATGATGCCCTTTGTGTGTGGGCCGGCTTGCACTTACGGGTAATGTTTCAGAGCATTTCTGTAGAACTGAGGAAAAGTAGGGTTACGATGCTGGGCTGGGGTGTCGCCAGATTACTCTGGGCACCCAAATTCCCATTCTTCTGCAAAACTTCCACATCAAACTGAAAAGACTCGAGCAACTTTCTCCTGTGACCTCTACAGAAAAAAAAAGAAAAAAAAAAAGGAAAAAAAAAAAAAGAAAGGCTCAAATTTTTCCCTCTGTTTATTTATATTTGAACACAACACTTTTGGTCAGAGCATATGGCAGTGTTTCTTCTCACTTGCATAATTCAAAAATGGCTCAACAGATTTCACTCAGACTTCCAACATAATCACTTTTGGGCTGAGGTCAAGTGTGGAAAATTGAAGCCAAAAGGAATGTGAATTATGAGCAATGGGAAAAGGGACAGGAAGGCAGGAGGGCAGATGGATTTCTAACTACATAATTCTAACTGCATCACAAAGAGCCTCAACATCAACTGCTTCCCTGGTCCAATTTCAGATGAAAGAGCATATATTTGTATAGGTAACATGGGAAGGACTTTTCAAAGTTGCAAGGGGAAGTAGCTGCAAACATCAAAACATCAGACCATGCCTTGCTTATGTGCAACCAACCACTAAAGGGAAGGGAAGGGCAAAGTGAAATCTTTCGAGCAGGTTGACTAAACAAATAGATGCGGAAAGCTCACATGATTCATGAATTGGAGTAAATGGTGTCACCTAGCTAACTCAGTATGTGGCAAGGTCTGCAGAAAATGGGGAGTTGAGGGTGCTCTGTGTGGTACAGGTTAGCTCAGTGACAAGTCCATGAGATGGTGACACGGCTGATGCCGCATGGAAGCAAAAACTTACCCTACAACATACCAGGTTTATTTCTGAGAAAAAATAACTAAGGGGGAGGGAAAGCCACCTTTTCTGAGAGGGTTTCAGTGTAGCCTGAGGCATGCTTCCTCACAAATATTCCAGATTTCCTGTGTTAAGAAAGAAGACTGTGAAAACAACTAAGCAGATATCGTGACAGCAAAGCAAGCAGTAATGTACTTCCACAGAAACTGCTGCCCCCTGTTTCTGTGGTGGTCACTTTATCCATGCCTAGCAGGGAATACCTGGTGATATGTAAATTATCGCTTATAACTAAAACCAGCTGTCTTCCCCTTCAATGTCAGTAAGCCTCAGACTCACTGTTGCTTAAAAAAGCTCCTTGTCAGCTGTCTATATGAATTTGAAGGACAGCCTGGAAAGCTGAACTTGAGCATTTTCTGAAGTCATTCTGGCAGGCAGCCTGAGACAATAGCTCGGCTAAATGTGACATGCTCCATTTTCTGTTCAGGTGTCAGAGACAGTTCAGAGTGGATTTTCCAATTGAACTCAATGGGAATCATACCACTTCCAAAGGAGCCTTTGGGATTTTCATCCTTTCAGCTAAGGCATACAAAAATCCTCAGCACTTTTTATGTATAGTCACAAATGAAAATGTTGTTCTAAATAAAAACACAAGAGCCTACTGACTTTATCCAGTGAGATTGCTGTAAAAATGGAATGTGTGCTAGTGTTCATCTAAATGCAGATGCTTGCTTTTAACAATGGGGAGGCAGGAACTTCAGTTTATTCAACTACTGGCTTACAGAAAACCGCTCAAATGCCCAGGTCAGGAAAAAAGTGATCAAAAAAAAAAAAGCAATTTCTAACAAAACTCAGAGAGGTATTCTCTAGTGTAGCCATTTGGTATTGAAGGCTCCTCATTGAAAAATAAGGGTGGTTAATTTAGCATGTGATCCAGGGGAAGTTCTAGTTTCCTGTAGACTAAACATTTAAATATATTTCTGAAACATTGCAGTGACTTTTAATTAGTGAAATTTTATATAAGCTTTACTACACAAATACACATTAATGAAATACATATGCACATAAACATAACAAAATTCAAAGAATATCTTCTTTTGCAACAAAATACTTCTTTCAAGCTCAATGAAAATTAAATCTATTTCCATTTTGAAAAGGGCTTTTTAAAAACAAACAAACAAAAAAAACAAACAACAAACTAATAAATAAACAAAAACAGAAGAGGAAGAAAAAACTATTCAACCTTTTCCAGATAAAATATATTTTCAAATGTGAGGACAGGAATCAATGTATGCAAATGGAATTTTTTTTCTACTTCTGTGCACTGCAGGCATTACTAGGAAAATAACATGTGAGACACAGAGGAAAAAAAGTATCACCTGTCAGTCTGAAACCAGGGTGTTCCTGAAAAATTATTTATTCCCTTTCACAACGTGGGTTCCAACTTCATTTACTGCGCTTTCTGAGGATACATCAGTGACAGAGAAGTCAGAGGAAGTGGTTAGAGCTACTGGATGTGTTCTGGTCCAAGATGGTATTGGGTTGGAATTGCCATGTCCCAGAAGCGTCTTGAATGCAGAAACTGGCCTGGTGCATGTATGTAACATAGAGAGAGCAGCTGTGCTGTCCTCTGCTCCACCATTCCAGGAAGCTTGAAGAGATTCTCAGTTTAACAAAGGTAGTGTTTGTGCAAGCAATTGCTGCTGCATTTTCACCATACCCTGTCTTGTCTAGCTTGCTTCCCATATTACTTAATTCCCTGGAAAATGAATAGCCTAATGCTTGTATATTACTGCAGTTAAGACCATTATATTTTCTTGAGAAAATAAATCCACCTCATCCTTGATGAGAATTCCATACGCACAGTTATGTTGTTTTGATGATAGAGAAGTATGTGTTTATACATACTTCTTGTACACGGCAAGTAAAACTTGCTTCTATCCTAGACCGGGAAGGGGAAGTACAGAAAAGAAGTCAAACTCCATTGTTAGACTACCAAAGTTAAGAAGAAAATACTATAATTTGGTTTCTTATACGTTGAAAACAACTTAAGACCAGCTTGATTGAATGCCCATCATGTTCTCTCTCTTTGAGCTTGTGAAGGATTGTAAGTAATTATGTCAGCTCTCCTGCAAGGAGCATGGCTTACTACTTCTTTTGGATTAAGATTTCATGAATGCCAAGCTCCTTAGAGCTTGTTTTTTTTCCATTGGAAGGAATTCAGGGCTCTAAAGTTTCACTGCCCTCCTACAAATAGATCACAACCTGCAGTAACTTGTTCAATTTTCATTTTTATTTTTGTGATTTCATATGAAATCGTAACGTTTAAATTCAGGTTACTACTTGCTGTTGAACATGCATTGTATACAAGAATCCAACACTGCATTTCCAAGAACAAATATTTCCAAAGGAGCATGAAAATTTCCCAGAATTACCAGTGATTCACCAGGTCTGCAACTTTGGCTGATTTAAATTAGTACAGCAGTAATGAATGAGGTTATGCCATCCACGTCAGCAGAGGATGTAGCACACTGCACAGCAATGTGAAATTTGATGAAATAGTACACATTTTATGTTCTTAGTAATGGATCATATGGGCTACTACTGACATACTTTGTTACTGTTTCCTTTGTGAGTTTACTTGGAAAGGTGTAGCATCTGTGGGCCACAAACAGAAAAGCAAAAGACCAAAGCATCTCTCTGCTAGCTACTTAGTAGATGACCATCAACCAGACACAAAGACTTTTCAAGAAATGTGCATTAAAATCATGAGAGTTTCCAATCTGAAAACAATAACGTGTTCTGGACCAAGTCTACTTCCAGAAATTAAACAGTAAGTTACAAAACAGACTGGTTCTCAAGCATTTTGGAATGACAACAGTTCAAGATTTTTGTGGTGAAAGCATAACCTTTGAAACCGTTATTTCACAAACAAATGGCAATCCCTGTCCTTTTTCACACAAACACAAGACTTCATTACATCTGTAAAAACTGACCCCAAAGCATTTCCTTTGGCTGATGTGGAATGCTGACTATTCATTAAATCAGACACAGAAAGAATTTTTTTGGCCCTATGAACTTCTGAAGCTTTGGGGTTTAACAGCTGCTTATCTTGTGAACACTATTTCCTGTTAGTACCCTTCCAGCCTATCTGGTCACCAGAAGCACAACAAATGTCAACAAAAATAACACACACACTACGTTCCAGTTTTTAAAGACTTTTGAGAAATCTCAGATGTTTTACACTTCCCAAGTAGGCCCCGGTTCTATTAATGAACGTACTATTGTGGCCTTGTTCAGATCTCATTTAATTCTGATGACTATTTGTTGAAGTGTGATTACAAAGATGTTGAGGGTCTGATTATAAACACCATGTTCTTGTAATGTACAATGCACTTCTGATACCAGTACTAGCAATCATTTTAGAAAAGATTAAGTACATTTTATGGTAAAAAAAAAAATCTCTCCTTGCTACAACAGTAAAATTCTGAGCAAATCTGTTGTTCTGACTCTCTGCAGGTTAGCTAATTAGCAGTGATTTTGGCTGACAAAATGAGGTCTTACCTTCTCTCTCCTCTGTGGAAAGCTGCCCTGCCATATCTTCCTCAGCTAATTCCAGCTATAGTATCAGTGGAGGACCTGTGGAGTAACTCATTCTTGGAAGAAAATGCAGCAAATGTTCAGTGCCCAATAATCCCAATCCTACTAACTATACAGCTTTCATTTGGCCAAAAAATAAAAGACAGTAACTGTTATTTAGTTCCTACGTGTTGAAGATTGGATGGGCAGGACAATGGTTTTCCTTTGAAAGATAAAGTAGGGTGACACTGGGTATAGCAAGAGCCCAGGACAGACAGACAATATTCATTTGTGCAGCTTCTGTAGTCATCCCAAAACTGGGAATTGGAATTAGGAGCATAGGTCCACTGCTCATCCCAGCAGGCAGTCTGGGATGTTTGAATTACTGGAGAGCTGATTTTGGCCCCACTTGCTTAAGTCTAAAATGGGGGGTGGGGGGGAAGTATCAGGTTCTAACAGAGGGAAATTTGGAATCAATCAGTGGCTGATATTTTTGTAGGACCTAAGGATAAACATGTTACTTCTTCAAAGGTTCACTTAGATTGCAGATAGCTGTAATGAGTCATTCCCCTCCCAGTCAAAAATGGTTCTGATGAGATTCTGCATGATTTCTTGTTTGGTAAATGAGCAGAAGCATGCTGCCTTCTGGTAATGCCATTTCTAGCAGTGCCTGCTGCATAGAACTACACTGATCTGCTCTCTCCAAGTGTACTTGTCACCAAGATCAGATTATCTGTGCAGATCACCAGTTTCCACTGGATTGGGACACACGAGTGCAGCAAACAGTGCTGCTCTGCTTATTCTCAGGGAGGTAATCTTAAAGCTATGTCTACTTTCTCAGAAGGGGGACCAAACACATGACAAGTCATTTTGCTTAAGACACTACTGGAGAGCATTCACATGCTACAGAAAGCCAAGAGAGCAAGAAGACCACCCGCCATCCAGGACTCGGAACTACACTGACCTCCTTTGACAGCATTGGTTGATATTTATAGCACAGAAGTTTGTGCTGCTTAGCGATCCCACCCAAAAAGCAGGAGCCAATTGGGAAGCTCTGAGAATTACACACTACAGAGCTTCACAGTTATTGAAGGAGATGATCCTTCTTCTGGCCTTGCTAGATTAAGCAGGGGAAACAGCTTTGTGCAAGAAAGCAAGGAGATCTGTGAGCAACTGAAGTTGCTGTAACAAGTGGAAGCTTGTTTTCCAGATCCCTGTAGCTGATGCTCATTGCCTACCACACACGTTACGGTACATGTGCACACAGCAACTGCAAAGCACATGTGTAGTAAAATCAGACCATCCAACATCTGTGCAGCACATCTGGCCTCATTTATGTGAAATGTTGACTTGCTATGTACATGTGCCACAAGAAAGCCATTCTTAATGTGCCCTTTATAGCTTTTTGCCTTGTGATTCCTCTCTCTATCTAAAGGTGTGGACAGTGTCCAGTTTTTCCTAAAACCAAGGAATTTGTAATACTCACGCAAGCACTTTCTAATATCCCTGTGGTACAAACTCACATTGCAACCATTACCTAGAGTGGAGGGTCAATGGAATCCCTCTAGAAAACCAGGTCATCTCTTTAATGTACACGTGCAATTTTTTCATGTAAGATCTCTCACTGTTGGATGAAACCGTCCAATATGTTCAAAGTTGTGGAGGTGGTGGAGGAAATAATTTTAGTTCTTGCTTTTCCCACTTGCAAATGCTGCATTTTGCATACAAACCCTAATGTGTGTAGAGCATCAACAGTGGCACTGTCAGTGTTGTCCTGTACTCTTGAGTCCAGAAAGCTCTTTTTATCATCCCAGTATGAATTCTTGGGCTTTCCAGTGAATAGCAAGTATAAAAACCATGCATTCTCCATAGATGTCATTCACCCTAATAGTGAGCCAATAATTCCAAAGTCATCTAAAATGCATTTTTAATTGGCATTAGTGATTCTTATCTTTTCAGGGAAAATGTGCTTATTCACACATATATTTGCACCTTTTCCATAAGGATGCTGCATTCTTCTTTGTGATGGTGAGGAAATTGGACAGTCTTCAAGGTTATGTCATTGCAAATTCAAGAGGGATCCACAAGCCACATCCAGTTTGACTTACAGTTTATTGCATGAAATAAAAGTATAATTTTCCCTGGTTGTAGCTGAAATGTATTTTAAAGTAGCTGCTTTTGAAATCTAACAAAATCCACATGAGTACTAACCTGAAAGTGGCTGAAGTGGCTCTGGATTCCCACTGAGAAGCTCTACAATCCAAAACTACTAAGCTTCCCAATGAAGAGGGATAGTCAGTTCTTCCAAAGCATGTTTTCCCCTTATTAAGTGCACAGCGGTGTCTTGGGTTATGAAGAACTGATGCATTTCATTCATTAGCATTTCAAAAGCATTTAACTTGACTGAAGCTCTATATAGGATTACTGTGAACTGTATTGCTGTATGTATATAGGCACTACTGAATACAATAGGAAATGGGATATATTTACATTTTTATTAGAGTTTTCTGAGTTAAAGGAATGTGCTTACTACTTTGAAGTTGAGAGCAAGTTCTCTTTCTGCTCTCTGTCAACCTGAACAGTCCTGTGTGCACTATAGTTGTATTATCACAGTGCAGGTGAAGTCATAGCTGTTCTAAATCATTCATGTATTTTCCATGGGTGCAAATTCATGTGTAGGCAGAAAACTGAATCTGGGTGCTGGGGTTTGTCTGGTGGCTCGCTTCGCACCCTTGGCTGTGCTTGTGAGCCATGTCACAGGGAAGAGCTCTGTTGCCCCCTTTAAAATCACAACTTCATCTTCCTGTCTTTACAAAAGGGTAAGAGGAGAGGTCCAAAATATGAAACAACATTTAACACAGCAGGTTTCGATGGCATGTGAAAGTGAAGTATAAGCTAGCTATAAACAGACATGAAGACTGGGCACCTTGAGTGAGCGTCTTGGATTCTCTTCTTGTATAACATGAATCCCTGGTGAACAGGGACTGAAGTCTGTGGTCAAGAATGAATAAAGGGTGATTAGCTGAGAATGGGAAGGAAAGAGGAGGAGGACTCAGGGAGAATTTGACTTCCCGGTGTTCCAGTATAAAGTTGAGTGTCGTGCTCTTTGAGCATGTTTCTGGGTCAAGAACAGAGTGTGGAGGTACACTGAGGATGGGTCTGTAAGGGCTGCCTAACCAAGAGGACACAGTGATGAGCCCTTCTACAAACAACTAGTAAAGGTCTTCAGTTTTGAGGCTCTCATCCTCATGTTGTTTTCAACCCTCTAGATATTGATAACATGGCATTTTGCAAGAAATCCAGGAAAACCCTAGGTGGTGTTGGTGATAATTTCCTAACACAGCAATGTTACGGGGTTGCCCATAACATACTCTCTGCTCACAGTGAAGTGCTATTGGAAAATGTAGTCACAGTTGGCAGCTTGGTTTGCAGTAACCACAGCACAAATGAGCGCAGGATTTGAAGGATGGCTAGGAAGGAAAGCAGCAGGGTTAGGACTGAATTTCAGGAAAGCAGACTTTGGCTTATTTTTAGGGAATTGCTAGGCAGAGTGCCCTGGGAAACAGCCATGAAGGGGAAGGGTGCCCAGGAAAGCTGGCTAATTTTTAAAGGAAAACTTTTTGAGAGCTCAGGAACAAACCATCTTGTTGTGCAGGAAGACTGGGAATTTTGGCAGAAGATCTGCCTGACTAAGCCAAGGGCTTGTCAATGAACTAAAAAACAGCACCACCACCACCACCAAACCAAAAAAAAAAAAAAAAAAAAAAAAAGAATTGTACAAGAAGTGGGAACAAAGAGAGGCAATAAAAGAGCAGTGTAACAATATTGCAATGCATAAGGTCTAATGCTGTATGGGTGAAACCAGGGTGGTCAAAACATAAGGTGGGGCTGGAGCTAAAAGTGCCTAGGGAGACAGAGGGTAATAAGAGATTTTATGGGTATGTTAGCTGGAAAAAGAAGTTCAGAAAAAAGTTGGGTTGGTGGATGAATGAAGAGACAGCCTAGTAACAAACATGGAAATGGCTGAAACACTCGAGTTAGTCTTTTTGCTTCATCCTTCACAAACAAAACCTACTCCCAGATCTCTGTGTGAACGCACACCTATCAGGGAGGAAGCGGATGTAGCCACAGTTTAGGGACTACCCAGCAAAGCTGGAAGCATTCAGTCCGTGGGAAGAGATGGGTGCTTACAGAGCTTGCTGGTGTGATTGTGCTGCGTCTATCAATGGAAAATAATAACAATCAGCAGAGGCTGCTGAGGCATGACCTCTGGATGTTTGCAATCCCACAAAGGACAAGAAGGTAATGAGAACTATTCAACACAGACATCCAAAGAGCAAACCATCCTTGGCTAAACAGATTACCTTGTCTGGCAAAATGACTGGCTATGTAGGCAAGGGGAGAGTAGTGGGTCTAGCTTACTTTGATTTTAGTAAAGCATTTGACACCACTTATCCTATCCCAAAGCTCACTCAGAAGCTGAGGAAGTTTGGGCTCAGAAAGTGGACTGTTGAGTAGGGTAGAAATTGGGGCTCGAAGAGTAGAAATCAATGGCTTGAGTGGAGTCCCTCAGGGATCAACACTACAGTCCATATTATCCAGTGTTTCATCTGCAGCTTTGATGATGAGGCAGCACTTACTCTCCACAAATGTGTGGATGATGGTAAATCAGGAGGAGTGACTGAAATGACAAATAGCAGAAGTTTAGTTCCAGTGACCTGAGAAACTTGGGGACTGGGGCAACAGAAAACTGCACAGCTGGGGCAGAACAGCCCCATGCACCAGAACTGGCTGGGAAGCAGCTGGCAGAGCAGCAGCCCTGCTGCAAACGACCCAGGCACTGCAGTGGGTGTCAACTGCAAGCTCCCATCCTGAACAGAGGTTATGTGTTACCATAGGGGTAATGTGACCAGCAGATCGAGGTAGGTTATTATTTGTTTTAACCTGCTGCTGAGGTGGCCATAGTGGACTACTGTGTCTGCTTCTGTGAACTCCCGCACCCACCCGCCTACCCTTCAAAAAGGATGTTAAAACCTGGACAGAGTCCTGTGGAAAGCTGTTAAGATGGTCGGTGACACAGAGCACATGAGCATGAGGAGAACCTGAGGAAGCACAGTTTATTTAGTCTGTCAAAGAAGAGGCTAAGGGGAGATTGAATAGCATACTATGACTACACAAAGGAAAGTTACAGAGATGACAAAGCCAGACTTCTCTTCAGAGTACCAAACAAAAAGCAGACAAGGGTAATGGACATAAGTTGTGCCTTGGACACAGTCACAACTTATTTCCTAATTAGACATTAGGAAAACATTTTCACCAAGCTGGTAGTACAGCACTGCAAGAAGGTACAAGAGATGTTATAAAGTTTCCATCCTCAGAGGTTTTCAGGACTCAACCAGATGAAGCCATGATGAACTTAATTGAGTGTTAATGATTGTCTGTTTTTAAGCAGAAGGTTGGGCTATAGACCTTCCAAAGTTACCTCAAAACAGCATTTGTAGTATGTTGTGAAATTGTCTCTGGTCTACACTGAATACTTGCATATCAAGGAGTTTATTTTGCACGTGTTGTGTATATCAGTTAAGAATATACAACTTGGATTGTCAAAGAAAACTTATGGCTAATGAAGTCATTTCAGTTTATGGTCCATTTCCTCCCTCTATCTCAAAGCAGGTATTTTTTATAGTTGTTTGTTTGGAGAGGAAAGAAAAAATTACATTCATATACTATGTTTTGAAAGGTCTGGGTAACCAATAACATTCATTTGCATGTAAATCCAGAAACTGATAATTAAGCAATTGCATGGAAAGCAGCCTCAAACTGCTAACATTTATTTTGTGTTTACAGTACCAACTCTAATGTACTCTGGCTCACAATAAAAATGTTCTAGTTCAGCCTCTTTCTTATAATGGGGAAGAAGCTTGCAGTGTGTTTTTCCAAGGTGCTTTCAGCAGAACTGCCTTGTGGTGAACTCAACACTCCAGTTATTTACAGGTTAGCAGAAGTAAATCTTGTTCTGTCTCTTTTTGGTATGAGAAGGCTAAAAAAAATGGAGGTAAATCTTCAATATCTTTCATTTATCTCATAGTATCAGGAATGGGCAGTATCAGTTTAAAGTGTCTTTGCAGTATGAAAGCAGCTTTACAAATGTGGATGGTTACAGGATACAGGAGCAGAAGACAGCTGTCTTTCAAGCTTCCCATTTCTTTATCTGGTTGGGGCATCTAGTGGCTCTTCTGACTAAATTTCATGGCTCTGAAATAAATTGCTGGCTACAGGTTAGTTCCTCCATACAAAAGCCTAGGCTGTAACTGGTAATTGTGGCAAAGGTTTTCAAAATTATACTATAGTAAAGGTGAGCATGTGCTTGCCTCTACAGATAGAAGGAAGTGTCTGAGAAAGCAACATGGGACAGTTATCCTTTTGTCCTCCAATATTACATATGATCTGTGCTCAGAGGCTTGATTATTCCAGTCAGAATACACAGGTAATTGTGTTTAAAAACTTTTTTCTTTTTTTCTTTTTTTAAAGTACATGTAAAGAAAGAAGGCATCAGGATTTGCTTTAAGCTATATTTCTAACATCTACAAACAAAAGAAACAGACATTGAGTAGAAGTGGCAGAACAAGAAAACCAGATGTCGATTGTAGACTGAACAAGACTGCAGCTTCAGACTGTGTACACGGCTATGCATCTTATTCATACATATCACTGCAAATTCACCACAAAATTCTCAAAGCTAAGCCTATTGCATCTGCTGTGGAAAAGCATATTTACACAGAAGATGACTGCCTCAATGTGCTCTGTTCAGCTTTTCTTTCTAAATGCACCAGTAAGAATGTTTATTTTTGGTAATGATGGTTTCCATGCCAAAACCTGGGCAAAGGTAAGCTTCTTCCTGAACTCATTTCTTCTTCTCATAGCTTCTTCCTGAACTCTAATCTTCTTCTCTTTCTGTAAGGAGGAAGTTTATGCTCTAGGTGTAGTTCTGGTGTCAGTAATCCTACCGGATGCATAAGTTTGGGCATGCTGGCTATGTTGGGGTGGTGCCTGAGTGCCCTGCCATCTGCATCATCATTAGCTACCCAAGCAACAGAGGGCAACAGCACTCAGAAAATATAGATTTCTCGTCTCCTGCGCTCTTTTAATCCCACTATGTGGACCTGGTTCATCCTTACACTTTTTGTGATCCTTATACTATAACAGGAGTCTAACCAGCACCATGATCTTACTGATCAATATATTTGACTTGGCTGAGACCTACAATGCAAAGGTGTCTATGAGCTTTAAAAGTTTCTGCCCCTGCTGCAAAGACCTAACATTGCAACAAGACAAGACACGTAGATGGAAATCACATGAAAGACCAAAAAGCAAGGAGACAGTGATGATTTCGTGTTTTGATTATGACTTGATTTTACTTACATTATGAATTTCTGCAGATCCCTTACGGTCCCTTTGCATTGGTGAAAGACTGTATGAGGTCCTACTGTAGCTCTTCTGAGTACTTCAGCCTTTCTGGCTAAGAAGCCAAATGGATGGTGTGTTAGGGAAGGAAAGGGAAAGGATGGGCAGGGAGAGCACAAAGAAGAGCTGAAGCATCTCTTAAACTCTAAACAATTCATCATTCAGCTAACTGGCAACTGTTTTGTACTATGCCACTGCCCAGTTTTCTTTCTCAGAACAATGAAATGGCTGTCTGAAAGTCCTTCTGGTAATGTTGTGGCTACCACCTTTGGAACAAAAGCTGTTTAATGATTTCTCTTGTAATCTTTGCATAGTAATATCTCAGCCTTGGGCTTATGGAGCTCATGGAATTCAGGATACATTTAATAAAACCTGACTTCCCTTCAGGTGTGGTATTTGCCTTGTTTTCCCGAGAGGTGAATTAAAACACATAAGTTTGCTTGAGACTACGCAACTGATGTGGACACTACAAGCTATTAGCTATGAACTTCACTAATTGTCATTAAACCCATATGCCTCTTCACAGGAGTCCCATGGGACAACAAGTTCAGGAAGACTTGGCCATAAGGTCACACTGTGGACTGCTGGTCACAGCTCTTCTGTAAGGTGCAAGTGACTTTGATTCCCCTGGCAAGTGTGATGTTCCAGACGGACTTGTAAACTACTCCTTACAGAAAGCTGTAATTTTCCAGTCAAAGCGGCTGATTGTCCTGTGAGCTTTGTGTCAGACCTACCAGCAGTGGGGCCTCTCTCGGTGATTTTGATGTGGAAGGATTATGTCCTGCTTATCCCACTGGAAATTTCTTACCTTTTAAACTCACTAACTAGAAACTGGAGGTGCTATTTTCATGATCAGATGTTGTTACTGCAATTAACTGATACTGACTGAAGGACAGACTGGTGGTGTAGTAACAGTAGCAGCCTGTGCCTGTCTCCAAGGTTGTTACCTGCCTCTAAACAAATATGAGCTGCCTGGCAAGCAAAAGCAGTGTCTGCCTCCATTGTATGAGGTCATTCAGTTACACCGGTCAATGAACCGTAACTGATAAGGCAGGAGATGCCTGATACCTCTGTGCTGGAGCACAATCAGTTATCAGCTTCGGGATCTCCACAGATCCCACTGGCCTTTGTCTTTTCCTTTCTAAAGTTTTTTTCAGTCAGGCTTGAATTATTTTGTGTGTGCAAGCATTTGAGTTATGCACTGCAATGGCCTTGATCTGACCATATGTCAGGACTCCCCATATGTTCTTTCGTTTGCAGTATCCACAAAATTCACCCAATAAAGGCAAAAGGTATAGCTTGGCTACAGATCCTCTGTCATTCAGCTACAAACAGCTGGTACTGCACATTACAAGGCTTATTTAAAGCTCAAGTACTCTCACCCACCCTCTCTGATAACTCAGCTTGGCACGTAAAAACACAAAAATAAAAATATCAAAGTAGTGTAGCGTTTCAAAGAAGCATTCAGGAAGTAGACAGTGTGTCTTGCTCCAACACGGAGAATCCTGTGCCTAAATGGTTGGAGCATGCTTTGAGAGCGTGCCCAGCTCTGGTGTGGAATGGACAGGTCACCGAGCTGTGGTTGCACAGCATACCATGGGGCAGCTCATACGTGCACCGCCAGGTCTGAAGCACCGGGTCCTTTCTGTCAGCGATCTGCTGCTAACATTTCCATTTCAGAGAAATCTCCATAATTGACTCTTGATTGGGAGCAGATGTTTTTGTACATGGGAGCGATCTCAACAACTCACGCTATTGGCATGTCTGGTGGTTGGTTGAGGAATAATGGTTTTGAGGCATGCGCATTATCTGGCTCTTATTCTCTGGGAGAGCCACTTCTGTCTAAATGTTTACAAATATTTTCAGTTTTAACCACCTCAAATACAGTTATCTAATTTGACTCTCAACAAGCCATTTGCAGCTTGTGCTTGGCACTAATAGCACAGTGAGGTATGAGAGGCAGACAGCTTTAAATTTAGTGCCACCGCCTTGAAGGAATAAATGGGACTAAGAACTGTGGCTGCATAGGACCAAAGCTGCTCTGGTTTACAAACTCTTTTCTGTGACCACAACTGGGCTGCTGGGAAGCACCTGTGGCAAACTGGATGTCAGGGAGCAGCAAGTGCAGGGACAGTGACTGATGGCCTGGGCTGAGCTGAATGGGGTCCTGGGCCCTGGGCAGGCTTGGGGCGGGCCCAGGGGAGGTGAAGGGGGACAGTCTGGGCTAAATGTGTCCTCAGGGCCATTACTGCAGAGTTCACAGCCAGGAGCTCTCTCGCAAGGTGGGAATCCAGCTTGTGTTTCAAACGGAGCAATGTTTTGGTCCAGTAAGTAAAGTACATAAGCAGCCTTCAGTGCAGAGGTCAGACATCAAACTCTAGAGCAGAGTTTTTCTTCCCTCTGTGTTTGACTTTCTTTTCTGTGCACCTCCGTTCTCCCACCTTGTGAGTATTCAGTGCTACATCGCAGCTGTCAGGTTAGTTAGAGCATCCAGTCAGTCATGCATTTGATCCCACATTACTGGCATTCCTGTCGCTGAATGAGATACCTGAGGAGCCAATTCTGATCACTATCGAGATACTGATGTACGCACTCTAGCTGTTAAATGAAAGACATTTTTTGGCCATAGAAGCCAAACAGCAAATACGTTATTCAGCTGTTGCTTCAGTGGAACTTGCAAGTGAAAAAGGAGAAATGACTCCGAGATCCAGCTTATAGATGGTCATGGAGAAGCCTGGCATACATAAGCCATAATAGAAGCTCACAGTATTTGAGCACATTTGCTTCTTTTGTACATAAGCAACTCCAACTCTTTAGGGTAATTGGGGTAGGAGTCAGAAATAACCCAGATAAACAGAAATAAATTGTACTGTCAGAACAGCAACTATATCCATCTTTGGGAAAGCTTGCACACAGACTTCTGTGTAGCAGGGAAGCCTTTTAAACTCAATGGCTAGAGCAAGACCTCCTGGGAGGCACATATGCTTTGCATTATAGACTGAGCCAAAGCCAGGAACATTGGGGTAATGCAGGGTTCACGACACACGTATCCCTACCTGGCCACTTTTTATGTTATGTATGGTAACACCCAGTCTAGTAAAACTTGATTTAGCTATGCCTGCCACCATAAGACTTTGGCTTGTTAACATTAAAACTGTTATCAGAGGCTAAAATCTGCCTTTATTTCAGGATTTAAATTTGGATCAGGATGTTCCAGTAGCTTTTTATCATAGTTGCTATTTCATGATTTTATGAAAGCTGTTTATTTTACATGTGTTGCCTACAAATCTATGAAAAACAACAACAACAAATTTGTGTCTACCTATACTATTGTAATCAATTTTTTAAAGTAGAAGTGGCTGGTAGTTACGTTTATAAGGAGAATGACATCCACCGCTAATAGAAAATTTTACATATGCCTTACACCTTTTATTTTCCCCAGAATAAATGATACTCTAACCCAGTGGATCAACAGGGAATTAGACTCTAACTGCTTTTTAAATACTCATTATAAAAGTTATTATAAGTGAACAATACTCTTATGAAAGTAAAAAGTTGCACTGCATGGTAAAAGAAAAATGTCATTACGCGTATGCTTATTGAGCAAACGGGCTTGGGAAAACTCCCACATAGGGAAAACCGAATTTCTTCTCTTCCCCAGATGCAAGGCTAAGTCGGCCTGCCGATACACTGGGCAAAACGCTCCCTCTTGTGGCCACCGCTGGGAAGCAATGACAGGAGGAGGCTTGGGGCTGCTCAGCCCAAGTCGCAAAGCCCCGGGCTGTCGGACTCGGGGTTTGCTATGTATTTATATATAGCATGAGGATTCCTCCTGCTAGGCTGATTCTGGGAGAGAAGCTCTGGCGGGATGAGCTCTTGGAGATTTTTTTCCCTTGCCCGCCGGTCGTTCCTCTCTCCCCACTGGGCAGACTGACCAGCAGCCTGCTCGCCCAGAGCAGGAGCTCCTCACTGACACCAGCATCTCCTAAGGAAAAGGCTCAGGAAGAGCCACGGCGGTGCTGGGCCATAGGAGATGGAGGGATGGTGGTGGGATGGCAGGAAGAGGTGGCCGTGCAAGCATGTTGGATGTCTGCTGTTGGGCCTTGCGGCTCTGCTGTCAGACCTCACAGAGCACGGAGCTGCTCATCAAGCAGAAGGACAAGCTGGATCTGAATAAAAGGGCGAATCAGGAATGTAGGGTTGGAGTTGTTCCCTAATGGCAAAGGTGGAAATGGGGTAGTTGGTGTGACCTGGAAGGCAGAGAGGGCTGAACCAAGCTGGGCCTGAAAGGCTGGAGCAGGAGGGGAAGGCAGGGAGCTGGAGTAACAGGCAAGGGGTGAGAGGAGGAGCTGGCACAGAGGAGGGAGGCTGCCTGGGTGCTTGTCACCACACAGTGACAGAAAGGCAGAGAAGCAGGATTTCAGAAAAGCATAAAACAATTAAGGTACACAAAAGGGCTGAGACACACCTACTTTTCCAGAAGAGACAGCTCTCCATCCTTCTGCAGGTGCCTTGCTCAGTGCTTTTTTCTTCCTGATGCCAGCATTTCCCTCTAATTCCTTGCGGGCAGGAGGAAAAGCTGGGGATACTTTACACACCTTTAGTTATGACAAAGAAATGTCCAAAGGCTGCTTCGAATCCCCATTTGGAGACATTTATCACATTTATCAGACATGTGTGACATGTTGATGCAGCAAAGTAACTGAAGGGAGCCTTTGGTGGAAATTCTGATGGGGGGGTTGTGTGCGTTCAGAGGCACGTAACCTAATGTGTAGGTGTATTTAAAAGGATGCTGGCTGGTAAACCAGCTCCCAGCTCAACTGGTGTAAACAGCAAACAGATCGCCCCCCTCCCAAGCTGGTACCAGCAACAACAATTTATTTTTCAACCCCCCCCCCCCCTTATTATTTCACGCTGGCCTTGCAGCAAATAGGACATCTTCCAGGACAACCTTGACAGTGGTGGCCCAGAGGGCACCGGGTGACTTCCCCCGAGCCCGCAGCAGCCCTGACCGGGCCATTTTTTGGCTTAGTTCCCGGCCAAATGCCCAAATGTGGACCCCCTCCCCTCGCCGCCCGGCAGATACCGGATCGGCGCGGCTCCGGCTGGGCTGCGCAGCCGGATTTCACCCTCGGCTCTGCTCCGCGCCCGCCAGCGCCCGTTTAATTTTATTTTTTATTTTGGTCTCCCTTCTCTTTTTTTCCTCGATTACCCCAATTTGACGGAAAACGCCGGGCCGGCCCCTCTGCTGCGTTTGGGCAGGCGTGGCACGGCTGCGGAGCGGGGCTTAGGCCGCCGGGGGGAGCAGGGATGCGGAGATGGGGCTTTTTAAAGGCAAAAAAAAAAAAAAAAAAAAAAAGGGTGTGTGTGTGAGGGGGTGGTGATGGTGGGGAGACTGAAGTGAGGGCGGGCACACGAGGGTGTGCGATATTTGGGGGCTCATCCCCGTTGCCGCGGATGCTCGCCCCCTCCCCGCACCGCACCGCATCGCCCCCGGGGGGAGCGGGGAGAGGGGGAGGGCTCCTCCTCGCAAGCCCACGCCGCCACCCTGCAGCAAAACCGCCCGCCCTGGCCCCCTGCCTAACCCCCCCCCTCCATTTTGTCCCCGCCCGGCCGCGCCCCTCCCGCCCCACGGCGAGAAAATGTCCCTGTTCACCCCACAGCCCCCCGGGCCGTGGCACCCCGGCCTCGCGATGCTTGGGGTCGCCCCTCAGCTGCTGGAGCTTCCCAGAGCCGGGTCTCTTCTCCCCCCCCGTCCCCCCCGCTGCTGTCCCCCGTCGCCTTTGTTCCCCCGGCTCAGCGCCCCCTCCTCAAGCCCTCCGGCATCACAGCACCGAGCCTTTTCGGGGCAAACCCCTCTCCCCTTCCCATCCCCGACGGGCTCCTTCTCCCCTGAAGCATTGGGTGTGTTTTTTTTTTGGGGGGTGGGGGGATTTAGGATGCAAGGTGCGGCTGCGGACCCCCGATCAGCGCCGCAAGCCCCCGTCTCCGTGCGCCCCCTAAGCGTGAGCGCCGCGCAGCGCAGCGAGCCCTCGAAATAAATAAATAAGTGCGGGTGGCTTTTGAACTGCCCACAGACTGTCACAGAGAGGGGGGGGTAGGGGGGGGGGAAGGGAGGGAAAGAGGGAGGGGGAGAGAGAGCGAGAAATGCAGAGGCAGCAGCCGCGGTAGCGGCGGCATTGCTCCAGCAGGCACCAGGCACTCCAGTGCCGGGCGGCGAGCGGGGGAGCCGCAGCGCTCGGAGCGGGGCGAGCGGGCACGGGGCCACCCGGGGTGCTCGGTGACACGGCCACACGCGGACACGAGAGGGGCACGGAGGAGAGGCACGCAAGGTAACACGCGGGGAGCCCATATCGTGCCGTTTGCGGGGCGGAACCGGAGAGCCTTGCCTTTATTTTTATTTTTTCTAATTTTTTTTCTCCCCCTGCAGTGTCTCAGGTGTGGGGAGAGGGGCTCCTGAAGCTGGGGGGGTGGGTGTGTGGGGGGTTGGGAGCTGCCTCCCCCGGCGCGTTTGGGGTGCGGTGCTGCGAGGAGCGGGGTTCCTCGAGAGGGAAGGCGCCGGGCACCGAATTCCTTCGAGGCACAAAACGGGATTTCCGAGGAATTTAAACGCCCCGATCGCGCGTTCCCTGGGGGGTGGCAGGAAGCGATGGGTGTGGTGGGAAGAAAAATGAAATAAAATAATAAAGAAAAAAAAAGGTGGTGGGGGAGAGGCTTTTGCACCCCGTTCCCTCTCGCAGCCTGGGGTCTGCTCCCGAGGGGATGCGGCCGAAAAACGAAGCCCGGGGGCGGCCGAACCTGGCCCCCCCATAGGGGCGGCGGTGCTGCGGGGGGCTGCGCGCCGTGCCGTGCCGGGGGGCGGCGGTCCCCATTCTCCCCCTATTTCCCCATTATCTCCCCATTGTGTCCGGCACCCAGGCGCTTGTTCTCGGGCGGGGGCTGCCCACGCCGCCACCACCACGCGTGGGCGCGGCAGCCCACGGGTGTCGTGCCGGTGCCGTGCCGGTGCTGCGGGAGCAGCGCCCGGATGCGCTCGGCCATGAATATTCATCGAGTGCCTTCTCCCGACATATTCCCCCCCCCCCCCCAATTTGTCACCCTCCCCTCCCCTCCAGCAAGGAAGCTGCGCCCCCCTGGAGCCGTGTCCCTTTTCCTCCCGGCGTGTCGCCTCTCCCCACGCACTCGCGTGTCCCAAACGCCCCCGGCACGGTCCTAGGGGGGGGGAGCCGGGGTGGGGTGGGGGTCCCGGGGGGGCTCCCCGCTGCCGGGGGGGCGCAGCCGCCCCTTCCTTTGTCTCTGCCCGGCGCATGCGCGGGGCCCGCCCCGCCGAGGATGGGGATGGGGAGGAACAAAGGCGCCCCCCACACCCCCCCCCGCAGCCCCCCCTTTTTCCCCGGGGGGCTCCCGAACCCCCTCGGCCCCCTCGCTGCGCCCCGAGGGAGCGAGCGCGGAAAATGGGGCGAGGGCGGTCGGGCGGCGCGGCCCCCCCTGCGGGCAGGGTGGTGCTTGGCTGCGGCACCCGCTCGGCAGGGCCGTGCACGGGGCCTGTCAGCGGAGGGGCGCGGGGGGGCTGTGATTTATGCGCTGCGGTTCAGTGCCACGCGAGGGATGTTGCGGAGAAGCCCAGCTTCCACCTAGGGGGAGCCAGTGGCGCTCCCGGCTGCCGGGCGGCCTCTGGAGCATCCCCCTCTGCTCGCCCTCCCCGGGAGGATCCTGCCAGTGCGACATCTTGAAAGCTCTTTTGTTCCGATGGCTGCACCTCGGGGTTGGCACCGCTGCTCGTTCCCCCTCTGTCCCCGTTCCTCCCCAGTGGGGCCCGTGCTCAGGACTGGGGTGCCTGGTCCTGCAGCCCTCCTGCAGCCTGTTGTAAAACGGGTAATTTTGCCAACTGGCGACCTGCGAAGCTCTGCCCGCAGAGAACTGATATGCTCGCCAAGCTCAAAGATGACAAAAGAATCTCGCAAGCGGGCTCCCAAACGGAGGGTGGCCGTGGGGTTTTGCTGCTTCCACTCTGGGGCTGCGGACGTGAGCTGCAGAGCGCACACCCCGGGGCCTCCGGCTGCGACCACTTGGTGTTTCCAGTGAAGGCCACTTCTGGAGAAGCAAAGCCATCAGAGCCCTCAAACCCGTGGCAGAGCTGCTTCTCTGCCTGCCAGGTGCCGCCCAGAGCCACAGGCAGGCTTCAGGCATGGAGGGTTTGTCCCTCGGGCACGCAGGAGCGTGGGCTGGGAGTGCCATACGCAGGGAGATGCGGCATCTGCTGCTCTGCTGCCACTGCTCTCCGTACCTGCAGATCCCTTTGTGCCTCCAAGGATGTTGCTCACAGCCCCCGAGCTCTAGCTGGGGGCGGGAGGGGGAGAGGAAGGCAGCCAGGATGTGACCAGAGTTTTTTTTTACGCTTTGCTGTGCCTGCTCCTCGTGGCACGGAGCGTCGGATGAGCGAGGAGCTTTGCTTTGTGATCGACCTGCTGATGGGATTGTACGCAGCGGATATCTCCTTTTGGCGTGGCTGTTGTAGTTTTGCTGGAGAGCACTGGCTGTGCTGTGGATGGAATAAACCCAAAGAGAAGGGAAATTCACGGTGGCTTTGTCTATTCTTGTATGCTTCATGTGTGAGATAGCTGATTGTGTAATTTGGGGAATTTGTTCATACATAGCTGCCAAAAAGCAATCACGCAGCAGTTTCTCCTGTTGATATGAATCTCTGAGAGTATTGTATCCTCATATCCAGTTGAAAAGGAATCAGCATTAAAACTGGTAAAACTACTGGCCCAGTAATTGTATGAAGCAATGACCAGGTGTTTTTTTTTTGTTGTTGTTTTTTTTTTCTCCCTTCTTCTCTTTCCATGCCTCTTAGCATCTGAAATGCAACACCTACTAAAGCAACCTGGTACTAAAAGGCAAATTTATCTCAGAAAGTGGCATACCTTTGGAGCATACCTTTTCCCTGAGATGACAGCGTGCACACCCCATAATTTCAGAACTGACTAGAACGGTCCTTAAGCATTTGTCAGTTTTGGTGTTTCAACATGAAGCCTCTGGAATAAATCATATTTCTGAGTGAAGCTCCTTGTATTCGTGCTGTGTTCCAGTGGTAGCTTTGCCCCATGCAGTGAACCATGAAGTCCTTCATCAGAGTCTCCTGTGTACAGGACAGCTTCAGACCAAATAATGTGAAATTCTTCCCTTGTGCTGGCATCCACACATGCCCCGATGGTGCACGCTGGGGGACAGAAGCTTGCACAAAGAACAGGCTGCTGGGCAGAAGCAGGCTTTGCCATGAAATCGTGGGCGAGCTTCTTTGCAAGGGTTTGGCTACCACTGAGCTGCTAACTACTTGGAAACTTTATGTTTCATGTTGATGTCACACAGTTTTGAAAACACGAATTTCAGAGTTTTTCTTTCCAGGAATTTGTATATACAGATTTGTGTGAAAATCCCTGGACTTGACTTAGGTCTTGACTTAGGTCTTTAGGTCTTTAGGTGTGAATGTAGTGTTCCTGGGTGCTCTGCAAATTTAATGGTTTAAGCCTGAGTGCTTCGAGTAAGAAAAAGGGGATGCTATTCAAATGCAACAGAGACTTATCAACCAATATTCAAGGCTCTATCTTCTTTCCTGCAGGGGCAGTAAAGGCAGGCCATTCTGAAGTACTGTCTGCATCAAGACAGCTTCATAACTAAAGAAGGAAAGCTTAGGAGGGGCTTGGGTTATTTCTTTTGTGTCAATCAGGAATGACAAGAATGAAGTAACAACTAGAGAAATCAAAGAAATTCCTGAAAGCATTAGAGACTTGAAAATAGAAACCATATGCAGCATAATAGAGGTTTCATGCATTAGTAGGAAATGCTTTCAAGATTTAAAAAAACGCAGAGGGAAGAAGGGGAAAAGCACCTCGTGCAGAATGGAATGAACATTAAAGTCTTCTCTACGGCATCTTGTATCTCACAGCTGCCTTTCTTAAAAGAGTGATGCCAGCTAAGCTTCTTGCTTCAATATGGAGAAATATGGTTCGTATAAAAACGTAGCTATTGGTTGTGTGATATGAAAATGTGTAAGTTCAAAATAGAAACTGATTGATAGCAACGAGATTCCTCAAACATGAAAGATTCCCAACTTGCCAGAATCTGAAAATAAAATCCTTTGACTTTTTTTTCAGCACACCAATAAATGTAAAGAGATACTAATTTTTAACACATGTGGAGCCGTCAGGTTTTGCCTGGGGGCAAGATGTGTAGTAACTCCCTGTTAAGTACGGTTAATGGAATTTAAGTCTGAGGAAACAGTTTTATTAATAAAACCCTTCTGTCTTAGGATATAAATCAGGGGCAGATCTCTTTTGATGTGTTTGGTGTTGGGTTTTGCAGAGTCAAACTGCAGCAGGCTGCACCGTCGACCTGACTCGTGGGGTGTCGACTGCCAAGTACCTCACCAGTACTGTAGTGCTGGGCAAGACACGTGTTGTTTGGGCACATGTTGCCTAGTTTAGATTTTAGCCTGGTAAGTAGTGACACATATGCTTATGATCTGCTGATCCAGGGATTTTATTATTATTTTTGTTAATTCTTGTTTTTTTCTATCCTGTAGGAATTTGAATGTATTTTCAAAAGATGTAATTTTATGTATGATTCCCTAGCAGTTGTTTAGAGCAGCATGCCCTTGGTGCTTAATATAAACTGTAGGTCTGATGGTGGGAGCTTCATTTTGATTAATGACTTTCTGAGTGTGTAGTAAGATTGGGCCTCAACCACCTACCTTCTGCTACTTACAGAGGTATATTGATAGATGCTTGCTAATGAGGTCATTGTGCTGGTAGTAGTACCTACGCATTGGCATGAGGAGGATGTCAACGCAACACTGAAGCAAAGCTTTTTACTCCAAGCAAAAGCCAAGTGACTGTAGTGGGAAAGCTTGCCCTAGGATTACTTTTAATGGCAGAAATGTATGCCATCATGTCTTTACGTGACAAATGGAAGCTGCTCCTATACAAGTAGTGAAATCAGGGGGCTGCTGGCCATCTTCTGTTTCAACAGACCTTAAATACACAATGGGATGTAGAGTATAAGCTCTTCAAAGGCTAGAGCCTGTTTTATCAGTTTATTTTCTGCTATTACTGTTTTCCTTGAGGGATTGGTTGCTGAAGGAGAGGCTTATATTCAAAATTACAGCTTGATGTTATTAACTGTTTTAAGATAAAGTGGATGGTCACATAGCAGTATGCTGTAGATTTGTATTTGCTAGACAAATTTAAGATGATTGCTGAACAATGGAGAACAAATGAAGCAGCGTTAGACAAAACAGAACAGATCAACAATAACAGAACTGATACATGTCTCTTTCACTATCTAATTTAGAAAAGCACACACAAAACAAGACCAAATCAAGATGTAGAAAACAGTGAAAACCCACAGTTACAAACATGCAGTCAGCATGGGAGGGTAAAATCATGACAAACATGTCATGTACATCATGTCCATCTGTTTATCCAAGATAGGCTGGAGCCTGAGAAATGCTACATCAGCTTCCTGTAATCACAGTTCCTCAGAGCAGTTAAGCACGTCATTCTGGGAGAAAAACAAAACAACAAAACAGGCTAAAGGTGGTACAAAACTAGGAGTCTGGAAACGGAGAGGGTGAAACCTGTCACCACTAGACGTGATGCTCAGATGATTATGGCATTCCCCATTAGTAAGCAAAGTTTCCTGCTGCTTGTGCTTCGGCCAGCACTGGTAAGTGCATTACTGACTTCTGCTGCTGGTTGGGCTGAGCTGGTGGGAAGAAGCAAATTCAGTGAGCTCTGAGATGGCGAAAGCAGATCTTCTGGGTTTCTTGCTTTCACCACAAAAGCTGAGGCAAATAGGGAAGATGTGCTAGGTACTCTAAACAACAGGTTTCTGAAGCAGATGGGCTGAGAGAGTGGGGCTGGTGCTCCTCCAGCAGCATCACTCAGCCCTGGGTGTGTGCTCAGCACCAGTGAATGAACAGCCTGTGCTGGGGACAGCTGGTCTCACTGAGGTGTCTGTGAGAAGAGCTGCCTGCTGAGTTTTGCTTTCATTTGCAGATCTGCAAGCCCTGTGAAGGGAGGGAGACTACAGGTCCCCAGGGAGTAATAACGAGAACCTGGACAGATTTCCTAGCTTCTTCCATTCCATCTTTTTATTGAGAGGCAGTAAAACACAGGTGTTGGTTCGTAGCTTCGTTTTACTAGGAGTTTTCACTAAGAGCATGTGTTGTCAGTGAAGCCTCCACAGTGTACTTGAGTGCTTGGGATCTGAGCCTCTAATTCAAGTCCCTAAATTAGCAGACTGAAGCAAATGTGGAGCCTCTTACCTTGCCTGCTGCAGCTCGTGTATGCTCTGCATAACTCCAGCATTCACAGCCAAGGGCATCCTGATGACTCTAGAAAGCTGCATGTAGGATGTGGGAGCTCAAGGAGTGTGACAAGGAGTTGTCCATGCAGACAGTTTTTTTTTTCTGATGGATCTGATGCCTGCAGTTCATGGTATAAGAAGAACTTACTCATTCTCTGTTCCTGCACTCTGCATTTCTCCTTTCCCGCCTCACGGATCTTCATCTTGAAGAAGACCATCCTACAGTTCAGAAGGATCAGCAGAACCTGTTTTAAGCTGCTTGTGGACATCTGATGTTCCAAGCAGTCTTGTAATTGCTAAAATAACCATTTTGGTGATTTCCTCAGTGCTAGTCTCCCTAGGTGATATTTAGACGAGCATTCAGCTTTCGGCATAGTGACCCAAGCTTTATATGCAGTTGCCTTGGACTGGTGACATTGCCTTAATGAATAGTGCTTTTAGAACCAAGCAAAATATGTGCAGCCCTCCTGTGCACTCAAATATAATAGGTCATCTGCATGTACTCTTTTCCAGTGCATGTAATATTAAAATCTACAACAGTGCTCAAGAGAACTAACATCACAGCAAGTTTTTTATAAGCACTAGAATAATTATTAGGTCAGTGAAAGTTCAGTTGTCATTCTCTTCTCTGGACAAGACGTTTGCTGATGGCTTCATGAACAAATTATTGATGGCAATGATAAGAGGAGCGTGGTGTTCCTCATGGTCTCTCATGCCTGACCAAGCAATACAGTGACAATGGCGATCCACAAAACCATGATGTCTTGAAAGTGGCCTTCAGTACTGACGTAGCTTCTGTTACCAAGGGTTCAAACTACACTGCAAACCACCTTCAGGTATTTGTTTTGTAAACATCTCTTGAAACGATGCTGCCAACAGAGCATTGTGGAGAAAAGCAACAATATCCAGTCAGCAAATTATAAATATAATGGATCTCTCCTGCTTGAAGCAGGCTAAACATCATGACTTAAAATACTTGCCACCTCTGTTCTGCCATGGAGTGGTACATGGAGGATGGTGTTGAGGGGAACAAAGTGGCTTTGCGTGTCCTTCCACAGTCATTGACTGAGCATCTGAGCCTCTCAACAACTAAAACAGAGAAGTAATAAGCAGTGAAGGAGGGAGTGAAATAGCTCACCAGTTCTGCATTAACAGATTTGTGGTTTGGAAAAAAACCCTGTCCAGGAGTTTGCTTTAAAACAATGACAGTAAATTTATGGTCTGAGAATAGAAATATTTATCTCACCAGCTTTTATTTCCTTTCTACTTCAAACAGAAAGCTCTTTGGCATTCTTGCTCCTGGTTAAAGAAGCCACTTGATATACTTTCTTATAGGAACTTTGTATTCTAACATGTTGGGATATACCTTATATATCTCTGTGCATACCACGTATTTGTAAATGTGTCACGGTGAAAAGAGTTCAAAGGTCTTCAAGCTAGTACTTCTGGTTCATTTTTTTTCAGCTAACTTTGGCTCTGTATCCTTCCTTATAATAACATTGTAGATAGTTTTTCTGTTAAATTATCACACTGGTTATGTTGCCATTTCTTTTGGCTATCCTCTCTAGAAGTCCGTATTTTCAGCTGCGAACTAACACAATGCGTTTCACAGAACATCTCGTTAATTGCACATTAACATGCAATATGTGCATTAGCAGATACACAGAGTGCAGTAAGGTCTGTGGCATAAGCTTTAAGTGTAGTCTCATTCCTTTGTAATAAGCAGGAATATGAGTACAGAATGCCTTTAAAAACTTTCATTTTAAGCTCTAAAACTAATAATGTTACCCCACTGTTACCCCACTAATAATGTTACCCCCACTGTTTGCATGGATATGGTTCCCAAATCTAGATGTGCACTAAAGTGAGATCATATCAACATGAGAACTTGATTTTAAAAGTATTTTATGCAAATCCTATAACAATATGGACATCTTGGAGCTCTTCCAGCCAAAAGCATTCAACACTTTTAACTGTTTATTACTTGAAAAAAATATTCATGTGGTTTCTCCTGCTGCTGAGTGGAAGGGAATTAGATTTTTTTTTTCATTTTTTACATGGTGCTTTATTTTTAAGCAAAAAGGGCTCATGACCAAGTGAAAAAAAATCTGTGGTAGCTTGCCCTGCCAGTCTTATTTTCAAGAAGAACTAGATTTGTTTGATTCCTGTAGGACATTAAACAAATTGCCACAAGATCAGAACTAAACTACATTAGTGAAGTGCAAAACCTTCCAAAACACATTTTTTTGGGGGGGAAATACTTGCTATTACAATAGAGAAAGCTTGTCTGTTAAGCTGTGGCTTTTCTGGGCTGCATATCACATGAAGGCCGGTAGCTGTCACAGCCACACTGGCCTGAGCTTCTTTCATGGAGAAACCTTTCTTCGGATCCACTTCTAATTGTTTGAGATTTTCATTGTGCCCAGATAAAGCATCACATCTATAAATGATGGAGACAACAACACAACTGCTGTGCAAATTCATTATGAATGCCAGCAAGATGAGTCATTTGGCCATGTTCGGGCCAAATGAGTTCATGATGGCAAATATATATGCCTTTTTTCTAAAGCACAAGTTTGGTTTCAAGTACTTGGTGGTTTTTCAAGTTGCAGCAAATTCTCAATCCTCCCTGCTTTTGAAGCTCCTTTCCAGCACCTCTGGGGCCTGACCATGGGTCCGCTGCAAGCTGCTCCCAGCATTTTCATGGTTCTGTTCCTGAGCTGCAGGTTCCCGGCTTGCATCTTTTGTCTGTCCCACCCTGCCAGCTCCAGAAACCTTCTCTCCTCTGAGCAGTGTCAGGGACTCCCCCAGGGAAGGAGCTCCTCTGGCCACTTAAGTCTTCTTCTTAAAGCAAACAAAGAAAATGAGACTGTCCGTTGGAGTTTTCTGCGCTGTCTGGCTTTGGTGGGACTTTATTTGTGGGGCATACACAGACTAAAGTGCCAGTCATCTTTGATTCCCTGCGCTGGAAAGGAGACCAAATAGTTAACTTAATTATTACAAATGTCCTGCTTTATCTTAATTAATCTAGCCGTATGATTCTGGTTCCTCAATCTAATTATCTGGGGAGATAGTTAAATATAACTTCATGTATCTAGGCGCATTTAGCTATTCATGGTTAAATCTGCTCACGGTTCCTAAGAGACTATATTTCAAAGTCACAGAGTCACAGCTGAGAATACCTCCTAGCCGCCCTTCATCTGAAATGAAAAATAGAGAGAATTCATCTTAATTAACGTGGTGGAATAAGTTTTTATGTTAACGGTACACCTCATAACTTACAATCACCTTCAAGTCTCTCATGAAAACAAGGAGGCATCTTTCCCTGTTCTGCCACAGAGGACTACCAGGTAATTGTGCTGTACACAGAAAATGGGATTTCCGCTGCTTGAATATAAACATAATTTTGGAACATATGTGGTAAACATTTTCCCTTTCCTCTGTAACAGATGGGAGATGGTCAGTATTGAGTTAAAATAATCTGAATAATTTGAAAATAATAAATCACACAAAAAATTCCTTGTCTGTGGAACATTTCTAATAAAGTCATTGTAGCCACGTGATCAGAATTACCATAAAGAAGACTTTGTTGACCAGTGACTTTGTTGACCAGTGATGGACAAGAATAAAAGTGTTCCACTAAATGTCAGCAACCATAATAGAATGAATTGCCTATAACTATCCTAAAATGAACATCTAAGAATTTCCTTTCATAACCTATGTGTAGAACATATAAACGTATTACTTCTGTGGGTCATATGCTCCATACAAGGTTGGACTTGGTGCTTAGAGACATGGTTTAGTGGGTGACATTAGTACTAGAGGGATAGTTGGACCAGATGATCTTGGAGGTCTTTTCCAACCTTAATGATTCTATGATTCTACAAGAGAGACATCGTTCAAATGGATGCACACATAAACATTGAGAACAATCAAGCAGAATCTGTGAAAGGAAAAAATGAATAGGTTGGTTTTGAGCAGTGTAAAGAAGAGAATGATTATTTGAAGAGCAGGTAAGAACTACCAGCAAGGCATCACTTAAATGGAAGTCACTCTTCTGCCTTGGAGCAGGAAGGGGGATTATCCAGACTGCTTTTGAGGTCCCTCCCTGCCAGCCCTACAGTTTGTGGGATCAGGCACATGAGGTACCTTTGGGGTGAGCTTGTTCTAGAGTGCAAGGAGATTAGTTCTGTTGAAAAACATCTGTTCGCAAATGTGCTAATTTATTAGCAATATGTCTGAGCTCTGCTAAAGTAAAGATCAAAGATAAATTTCTGCTAATATGAAATACACAAATAAAGCTTTTCTAAAGCTGGTACAAAGAGATTTAATTTATTGATGCTGGACAGCATAGGCTGTTAAACAGAGATTTCTTTTGGGTACTGCTGACAGAATTCTTGAAATGTGTTGTACATTTGAGGCCATTCTTCAAATTAGGGCTGATGTAAAAGAAGGGGAATAAAGCTTACAAAAATGATTGAGGCTTTTCAGTTACTAAATTTTATTTCAGGATGGTAATATGTAGTCACGTGGGTATGTGTGAAAATTGTGCTCTGTAAGCCCAGAAAGAAATTTTGTAACTGCAGCTGAGAATGGCTGCATGATGCTGGTTGGTATGACACAAGTACATCCTTTGTTATTTAATCTATAGGCTGCAGAAACGTTTATGGGGTTGTTCCACAGATGAGTAGAGAATCTAACTGCGTAACAAAGGCTATACACACATTTTCAACACATGGTTGCTCAAACTTAATGGCATAATAACAATAGCTTTGAAGGTTAAGCCTAATATAAATTAGGCTCATTTCTAAAGAAATCCTTGGTGTGTATTCATAAATGGTTTTGAATAGACTTAACGTTTAGCTGAACAAACACCTCTGTGCAATCTGTTTTGTGTGCAGGTGGGCAGCTGCAGTTGAAATTCCTGGGTCAATACCAAGGGCGGCCCAAGCTGCAGCTACTTGGGACTGTGTGTTTGAACTCTGTCAACCTTTTGCACCTGAGTGCAACCTGAGACTTATTTAGTTTCCATATGTGCTTACTGAAAATAGTGGTGTGCTCTTCAGAAGCACTTGCAGGATTTGTGTGTATGCTTCTGTTGGATGAATCAGATTCTTGGCTAGTTGCCCATATCTTGGTGTTATTAGAGATGAGGAAACGCTCACCTTTGTTCAGCTGCTAATTGTCAGACTGTTCAGCTCGATATGGATTTCGAGCTGCGCACAACAGTGCATTGGCATTCTTTGAAGTGAATCTCTCACAGAGGGAGGCGTGTTTGGGAGCAGAGCTAGAGCTGTGGGCTTGATTCTGGCTCTATTTACCTGCTTGATCAGAAAGTATTTACTCTGAATATAATTGAGTTGTGCCAGTAAAGTCAGAGCTGCAAGCTGCTGGAACACCAGGCTAATTTGGGTAGTTGGATGTGCAGCACTGATTGGGTCTGATGTTCTGATGTGATACAGCAATGCTTGTGTTTGCAATCATAATATGCAAACATTTCCTAAAACATTAAATCCAAGTGTTCTGTCATCTGTTTGCTTTTCTTCCTCGGTTCCTTTAACACACTAATGGTAGGTGAGCTTGGATAATATTGGTGTTGAAAGCAAGTTTCATACTGCCTGAAGAGGAAGAAGGATTATCTTTTTAATCTGTAGAATTTAAGTGTGTGCAGCAGTGCAATTTTCATGTTGGGTAGATAGGTCAGAAAAAAAAATATATGCCTTAAGTTAGGATTCCTTTAGTCAGAGACAAAATCCCTGGCATTAGGTCTTACTAATATTAATAAGCTTATATAAACTGGCACAAAGGGCTGCAGAATTGTCTGAGCAGACTATTTTTTTTTTTCCAGTGCATGGACCTCTGCATGAGAAACAGGCCTAACAATGACAGCATGAGGGAAAGGAGCTTGTAATAGATGTATTAGGCTATCCTGCTATGCCATGGTATAGGCCAGGGAAGGTGGAGAGCGCATGCTGGTGTGCGTGCAGGCAGTGCTCTCTTACTTCTCTGCAGGAGCTACTAGATGAGGAGGTGAGCTGGGGTGGTCACGGGGCTCCAGCTGATTATACTGGGTTAGAGGCAGCACTTTGAGCCCGAGCTGTAGTTCAGGGATGAATCTGGTTTAGGTAAAACTGTACACAAGTGGTCCAGTCAAGCCTCTCTCACCAGCTGCTTTATGGAGCTCTTCAGTACAAGCAATAAGTAAGCAAGATGAAGTGCTAAAAATGACCACACTGGCACCTAATCAGGGGATATGCCCTAGAAAATAGTTTTTATCTTAAAGTATTATGTGCATGCCAGTGTTTAAACTCCAGAGCTGGGCTGGTTTGTCATAGAGAAATTTCTGACATGTATAAACCAGGAACGGCTGACGTAATTGGTGTGCTTCTACAAAAAACTTTTCTACTTAAGAGACAGGCCAATGAAAATAAACATGAACTTTAAAATCAACCCTTGAGTTTGTATTCCAAGCTTTTGAGACTACTATATGCCACAGTAGGACAGTAAAAACATTTGCATTTTCTGAGATAAGGTAAATAACCACAGTTCATACCATTTTCAAGTTTATGACCTAAAGCATGCAATAGCATACAAGTCCTATGGACTAGTAAGTGTTAATTTAAGAAAGGCATATATCACATGCCTGTTGGTAAAACACCGTGAGGATGTGCAGCAGTAAGAAAACTCATTGCACAAAGTGTAGTGTGACCGATTTGACATTTGAATGTATTTTGGTAGATTTTGTAGATTCCTGTATAGTACTGCATCCTGTGCATTTTTCGACCTAATAGGAAGTGTAATAGTGATAGGAGGAAAGTTTAAATAAAATCCTATCAACACTTCCTAGTCAAATAAAGATTTTTTTTTAAGAGGTTGTGATTAAAAAGTCTGAACTTTGAACATGACACTGGAGCCAGCTGGAAATCTCTCAGTGAAATGTTTTATGCTGGAAAATGTTTGAGTTCTTGCAGCTCAGCATATGTAGGAATAATTGTACGGGTTTTGATTTCTAGCTGAAATAAAGGTCAGACTTACCCACTTTGGGCTAGTTAATCATTTAATGTATAAGCAACCCATGCGGGCAGCAAAGGTTCAAATTTTTGTTGTTACTGATCCCAGCTGGGGGGTTTAGTCTTGTCTTCCCTAAAGCAAGTGAGCAACCTACTCAGCAGACTGGTGTCCAGTTTCAGTTGGGTGAGTCTGAGCCGCTGCTGACAGAGCTGGTTACTCCATGCTGTATAAGCTACCCCTGGCTGGAGATCACCTGTGCTCAGAGGTGCTGAATGCCGAGGTTCAGGTCTGAACTGGACAGAGAAAAGAGCCGAACCATGATCACTTTCAGATGAAGTGACTGTTTCAGCAGAGGGCTTGAACCTGTGGCTAATTCTTTGCTTGTCCGACTGCAAAAGTTCATATAAAAATGCCCCAAATACCAATCTTTCAGGGGACTAGAGAGCATTTGGTTATGTAGCTGTAGTGTAAAACCAGTGTCTTTGTTTGAATTCATAAATGAAATATGCAGCCCTTCTGTCATTTTGCAGTGTTTGATTTGTAGGCGTTTCTGGGACGATGTTCAAGTCCCCAAGTGCCAATTAAGTGCCCAGCATGAATCTTAACCAAGGAACTGGTCCCACTACTTTAAGTTAGAGTTAGATGATGTAGTATGAAATTGAAATGTTCATTGCAAGCTGTGGGAGTTTTTACTTATTTGAGATCTAATTCTGTCTGCAGTGTTAGGTACTTCTAGCAGCTCCTTGGGGTGGCTCGCTGCTTGCTCCTCCCTGTTTGCTTGTTTGCTGTTTCTGGCTGGGCTTCTTTTGCTCCCAGCTGGGTGAGCTGCATCGCCTCGCCCAGGGCTTTGCTAAGAGCCAGACCAGCTGCGAGGGAAGGGGAACGGGCAGTGGGCCCGTCCCGCTGGAAACAGCAAGCTATTTAATTTGGCTTAGTGCATCACTGAGCTGCACATCCATCTCATGGTCTTAATGGTTTTTAATGTTCCTCTAAGCATGTTTTTCATCTAAAAACATATTTTTAAAGAGTATCCACCGTACGAACAGAACATGGAAACATCACATAATGGGTCTTAAAAAAAATTGCATAAGCTTCTGCAAATTAAAAGCAATTGTGAAATTTTCCAGTAAAATGCTTTTTGGTTTAAAATCTATTGAGTGAATTTCTGCAGTGCCAAAGGTCTAAATCTACCCAAAGATCACTGAATTTCTAAGCTGACAATGGAGTTCAGAAGTGAATTAACTCCATTGGTCTGTAAAGACCATTTACATCTCTTACATCAGTTTCTATTTCGTCTGAATTAAGACCAACTCAAATCTTAAGCTTCCTTTTTAAGTTGTTTCAATTCATGTAAGGCAAGCGATAACCGTTATGGCTTATAAGGTGTCCATTTTGTTTACATCTGAGTTGAGTGTATGATGTGTAAATGAGTGAATGATGTGTAAAACTCAGATGTGAGTAAAGTGGCACGGTGACTAAAGAAATGCCTGGGAGCATCTGACACTTGTGGCCTTGGGCAGGAGCCAGACACCTCTACAGGGATATTGCAATCCTGGCTCTGCAAGAGAGCTACAGAAGCAAGAACTAAATTCTTGCTTTAATGTTGTCTTTTTATTCAAATATTAAAAGTAATGAGTAGCTTGTAATGATAAAACCATCACATTGGGCTGACAACTTGGGTTCATGCTTTCAAGTGTTTCTTAATGTTCATTTAATGCTGACTGGGGGGAATCGGGGGGATTTCCATCAGTTTTAATCAAGAGGACTAAAATTTTAATTCCTAATACATATTTATAATCTCTTCAAAGGAACTTTTTTTTTTTTTTTTTTTTTTTTTTTAATATAAGAGCCTCTCATAGTTTGGTTGAAAAGATAAAGGGTATTTTAGCTCAACTGTTTTCATCTGTAATTCCTGATTCCCATTACAAACCAGGTCATTGGGAGTTCAGATACTTCTCAATAGAATTAGAGCAGTAAGGCAGAAATCGAAATGTGTTGCACATAACAAATTGCTACACTGGTGCTGGTGTAGGAAATCGTTTACATTGTAAAAGGGAACTTAGCACTGTTTATGAAATGTCTTATCCTGAAGATAGCTACTCAGAATAATTTATGAATGTGTGTCGTTTTCTCACGTAGCTTACTTACATGACGGCCGTAAAACTGAGCTTCAGTCTATGCAGCTTTTTTGTAGTTATGTCTGCCGTGTCAGCCATTTGGCTGCAGGAGAGCTGCAATGCTTGCTGGAAGGAGGGGAGTCAGCGCTGTTAGCCAAGCACGAGGTGGTTTGTCAGGAGGGAGAGGGAAGTGCGCTGTTCCTGTGGAAAGCTGTGTTTTGTGAGGTGAACCCAGCTGCTATACGAGCTTTTCATATAGTAAAGCATCAGGTAATGTCTGCTTACCAAAACTCCTTAAGAGCTGTTTTCCACCACGTCCTGAGGCAATATAGTAAGACAGGATTATTGATGGGATTTCTGAGAAACCAACTGCAAGTGAATTTCTGTCCTGATTTTATCCTCAAGTGGAGAACAGTTGGACCTGTCCTAATCCATCAGATCTACAGCTCTGGATCTACACATTTCTGCTGGGTTATGTTGTGGCCATAAAACCAGGGATATGTCTGTAGTATGATTGGTAGCTTCACAAGTGCTGGAGTTAGCTCCATTCCCAGCAGCACCATAGCCGTGTTCATGTGGAAGCTCTGTGGGAGCTAATTTTATCCTTCTGAGAATGTTTAGCAGCCTCTTGTAGAATTTCACATGTATTTTACCCTGCTGCTTCCTCTAATGTGGGCACCAACACGTTATGCTGCTTTGTGTCCCATAGTTCTGCCTCCCAGCTAGCTGTCTCAGAACTAACTTCAGTGTTGCAATGCCTGGAGTATCCTTGCTCCATTCTTTTAAATTGAATTAAATTGAATAAATAGAACACCAATTAAAAAAAAAAGCATTGAACGTGTGAGTTTTATCTTTCATTATAAAGCTTAGATTTTATGCACATGGCTCTTCAGAAATGCTTGTAAAATTTAAAAGCCCCTCTTAACTTCAGCCCTAAGTAATTGAATATGTACAATTGCAGCATGGCAACATGAGAGATGATGGTAATGATGGAGATCCCACCACCTTACATTTGCACACTTCTGCAAATGAGCAGCATTATAGGGGCTGGTTGTGAGCTAGCTCAGGGCACAGCAGTTGTATGGCAGTGCAGGGGTCATCAATCTGCAGAAACCGTGCAAGGAGCAGTGTGAATACAGAAATAGTTCACTCACACGGCGCTTCGGGCTGCTGTGGCTCACACCACTACCAGCACCTGGCCTAGCAGGTGTTAAAGCCAGGCTGCATGCATCTGCATTTCAGGTGGTCTGGTACAAACCCATGCCTGATGCCTTGGAGCACTCTGCCTTCCTGCCCAGTGCAGGTTTTATTGAAAATCCCTTCATTAAAAGGGCATTAGAGTCTATGAAGGCGGTGCCTCTGAGAGGAAGAAAGGTGGCTCTTTGAGAAGAACGTCTTGAGATGAGGAAGAAACTATGTTAATCTTGAGCTGAAACTCAAATGAGAACGATATCTAATCACTACAGCAATCCAATCTGAATATTAACAGCCCCTAGTGCTCTTTTGCAAGGATGAACATTTCTTTCTAAATCTCAACAAAGCAAGATTCTAATGTGGGTCAAATGGAAACCTTGTTTATTAAAAAGCTGCTAAAGACAACTAAATTTTTAATTTCAATGGAAGAGGCTTCTCTGTGAGCCTTGAAGGCATGCCAGTGGACTCTTCCAACACATGCCTCAGTAAACAACAAATGAATCACTGATGTGCTCTAACAAGGATTGATGTGTCTACCCAATTAGAGGGATATAAAGAGCGTTGTCTTGAAATTCTGGGTTCATTTGGGTTGCTCTGCAATTTCCACAATCTAGCACTGAAGCATTGCTTCAGGGGTATTGTTGGTCTCAACAACTGGCATGGGTGTGTTGTCCTAGCTAACAAGTACAAATTTTGTACAAATATTTCTCCTATGAAGTACTCAAAGAGTAAAACAAAATTAAAAAAAAAAAAAGTTAAATATCAGTCATTAGTCTGTCTAGGCTAAGAGTGAGGTCTTCTCCGGACTTAGCATTGCTATAAACCTGAGAAGACTCTTGAAACACCTGTTTTCAGGGGATCACAGTTTCTTGATTCTAGTTGGGTTTAACTTCTTCATGCCTAATATATGTGCAGTCTTGGGAGGTGAGAAGGTGTAATGGTTCTTGTATAGTGAGACTAATGCAACTGGTCAGATGGAGCAATGCACGGAAAATTCATTAAGTATTTTGAGACTGTTTCTCTCTCTCTTGGAACAAAGTTTCTATTTTCCATTTTAACTGTACACAGGACTAGCACTGCTTCAGAAATAATTTCCTTATGCCATGTTAAAAGAAAATTAAAAATTAGACCATTTTCTGACTATCCAGAATATTTCTATTCCCAGACAAATAGTCCAATTGTTTGCATAGAACAACACAAAGTAGCCAAATGAGGGACATCATGCAGATCAACAATAAAGCGAAGATCAGAGTTTGTTTTGTTTTTCATCCAGCTGCTGTCTCAACAATTGTGGAGAGCTTCGAGACTTCAGGGGGTATCTTGCAGGTACTATTCCTTGACCATGCTTCCAGGAAAACTGCATCATGTTATTATGTGTTAAGATAGTTAGATACTGGCAAGTGAAATTTTATTTCCTAGACAACAAATGGAAACTCTGACTTTTTAAAAAATTGCCTAGGACAAGCAATAAATCATTACAAAACTGCTGGTTAAGATATTCAATTAAGAGTTATAGAGGATGCTCTAACTCCTCCCCTCTTGTTGGTTCTTATCCCTTCAGTGTGATGTGAGTCTTAATAGGGAATAGTAACTTAACTGTGGTTAGCACCTATTTGCATTCGATTACAATTATATGCCTGGGCTACATGATATTTTGAAGCCTAATTCATCAGGCATGAAAGTCTTTACAATAAAGAGCTAGCAGTGCTGTAAAGCAAGTCATTATAATGTAAAAGATTTTGCTCCGTTCTGTAGGTTTTATAAAAAATAAGCGTATAGTGTTACCGTTCTCACTGAGTAGCTTAAGAAAATAAGTAAAATGCCTAAATTAAAAGCCTTGACATATACTAGTGATGGAGGAAGCCAAGCTCCTTAGTGTTCTTAATTATCCACTGAGGATAATTAGCTGACCATACTTGGACATGGTTATCATACCTCAGATGCCACAGAGATTAAAACAATCTGAGGATTTCTTTGAAGCAAAGTAAAATGAGACATGCGAGTTAGAAACAGACTCTGTAAGGTACTGCCTTTCCTCTTTGTATAACTGGAATGCAAATATATCATGTGTGCAATGAAGCAGTGCACAATATTTCAAAAAGCTGTAGATCATTTGAGATTGATTTAAGCCACGTTTACTGGAGCCAGTAACTTCAAACTCTGATCTGTGCTGTCTTTTAGCCAGGGAACATTCTTAGCTCATCTTCTGCCAATTCTTGATTTTTCATACCCAGCATGACTTTATTTTATTAATAGATGCCCTGTGTTGGGGATGATTTGATCTCTTACTTCCACTGTTTATGTAATCGAGTCACTGACCCACTGTGGAAATTCAGTAGCATGCAGCTGTGATACAGAGTATGTGTGCCTTATGTCACTGGCCTTCATGTTCATAAACTTAAAAGCTGCTGCCTGGCCATGACTCTGCTTGCCAAATCTGCCTGCTTGCCAACTGCTTGAGAACATAAAAGAATTGACGTGTTTTCTTAAAATTGAGGCTTTTTTTTTTTTAATGTGTGTGTGTGTGTATATGTCTGAGGCTTTCCCATTAGAGTGGGGAAAAAAAAGCACAGTAAAAATATTCTGGAATAACTTCAAAAAATATCCCACTACAGTAGTGACTGAGATCTCCATCTTTAAAATAACCTTAGTAGAGTTAAATACTAGAGTGAATGGAAAAACAGATGAACCCTGTGCTTGTATTTAATCCATTCCTCTCTGCCAACATGTGCTATGTTTTGTGGCATTGAGGACCGTTTCATCTCTGCTCCTCTTGGGAAGCTGCTTTGGGGCTGGACCAAAGTAATGGGCAATCCTTTATTAGTTCTGATAAACGAATGGTCAGGTAATGGGAAAGGAAAAACACTGATGAGGAAGATTTGACAGAGAATATTGTGGGCTTTGTTTTGTTTTTAAATTACAGAACTCCTTAACTCCTTCAGTGCCAGGCCTAATCTATCTGCCCCTGAGCCCCTTCTGACTCCTGACCCAACCTTTGCCAGCCCCTTGGGAGGCAGCATGCAAGCAGACACTTACTCTAGTTCATTATATAGACTGGAATGAGAACCAAAATCTGGCTATATGAATTAAGGATTGCCTTGATGCCCTGAACAACCTCTTCTTTTATCTTTCTCCCCCCACTCTCTCTGTTCCCTGAATCCTAAACCACAACCAGGTAGCAGAGGTCACTTTGAGCCAGGGCTCTCAACCCAGCACATGGTCTCTTCCAGTCCCCACCAGGGCTGTATCTCCCTGTCTGGCACTGCACTTCTGTGTTGCTGCTCTGGGGACATTGCCCTTGTAGTTTGGCACTGACTGTCCTATCCCTTATCGCAGCAACAGGCCTCTCTAGTTAATTATTGGTACAAACATCTCTGCCATTAGGCATCTCCCTTGTGCAGCTTCCTCACCCTTCCCCCAAATCCTCAAAGTATTTGTCCTTGGGTCTCGGGGTTTTCTCATAACTGTTTCACATCCCAGCTCTACTTCTTGTGCTCCCCTGTGCTGCAGCTGGTCCTAGTCCCCTGCCTGGCTACAGGCTCCCCTCCTCCTCTGCTCTTCTTTTCCCTCCTCCCCTCTCCCTGAGTTTGCTCCTGGCTGGGCGCAGTTCAGGTGAGACCCTGCTGGTGCTGCCAGCCCTCACGGAAATACAGCTCCAGCAGACACGGCAAAGCATGCCAAAACCTTGTGCCAGGGCACAGGATAGTTGTTCTGGCAGGCTCTCTGCCCCATAGCCTGCCAGCTGGCAATGACTCTTTTATGCACTTGTAGTATCTCCAAAAATACTGGTCCTTCCTTGCTTTGGGTTTATTTTAAATTGCTTGCTTTCGTAGCCTAAATTTTATTGCATCACTTTTTACATTGAGGGATGCAGGAATGGATGGAAGCCAGTAGGCACACACTGAAACATCCCTGAGAGAGCAGCTCCTTTTGTTCATTGACCATTAGCCACTTGTTGCGTTCAGATGAAATCATCTTATGGGTTAAGAAATTCTTTGAGATAATTCACTCCTGCCCCCAACCAGACAGTTAGGTGCTTTGCCAATGAATACCTCAAAGCAGAAATCTCAGTTCTCTGGATTACATCCTATGCTGGAGAGAAACATCCATTTTAAAGGGAAAATACTTGCATTTAGATACTTAGAAAATTTCCTATGCACTTTGTATGTTGGAAGCAGTGAATGACTGAGTTATGTAAAATGGAAGGAACTTACATAATTAAAGTTTCACAGGCCTGTGGGGAGACTTGAATTTCCTTGGTCCTGCTCTGCTGAGTGGCTTCTAAGCTTTTACCTTGCAAACACAGAAAGAAACACCGAAAGTGAATCAGACTAGTCGTCTCCTGGCCATGTCCGGATCTGTTATGAACTTTTCCCACTGTCATTTCTTAGGACATTTTTCACTCCAAATAGACCTTTTCAATCACCGTATTTGCATCTTGTCTTTTGGGATACATCCTTAGAAATGACTTCACCCACATCAGGAACTCCTAATTCCTTTCCTTTCCTTTCCTTTCCTTTCCTGATCACCTCACCACTATCAGTGTTGAATGAGTTTTCCTGTGGTTGCTTAAGACCACTCACTATAAGCAGCTTCCAGTTGGATCCATTTGGGCCTTTAAGGACTTTCTATTCTATTCTGTTGGTGCACACAAACAAAAGAAAAAAAAATGGATCTGCATAAAGTTCTTTCTGGTTAGGAGGTCATGGCTCCACAACAATACTGATTAAATGTTGTCCACATCACTGTTGTACTTGTGATTTTTCTTTATTGAACACACAGTAAAGCTAAATCACGTAAAATTGCAAATTTCTTCTAAACAGTGTTGCACCTACTGAGATAAGTATTGCTGGCATAATCTTCCATGCTGCACCTTTCATTTGCAGGTTCCTTACCAAAATACTGGCTAGGACCAACTCTCTTGCTGAGTGCTAGTTTTATTGGATCGGTGCAGACCACCTGCTCTTTATACTTGAGTCTTTGCTATCACGTACGTAAACTATGTTTTTTATGCAGTAGTCAGAGGATTACAGTTGCTTGCTTGAGGAGCTCTGGAAATGTTCATCGTATAATGCTGTGGCTCTGATGTCCATGCAATTAAAATGCTCTCTTCCTCCTGGCTCAGGGGGGCTAGAACAAGTTGCTGCATTTCTTATAATAAATGCGGGATGAAAGTCATAAGGTTGACTATGTCTGTGGGGCATTGCTTTCTCTCAGATTGCTGTGCTGAGTCAGTCTTACTGAAATGAGAGCCTGGGAGGAAGCACTGCTTATGCTGAATTCAACAGAAAGCATCATTTGGATAGGCCTTCGGAGGCCTTTGTCAAGTTATGCCAGGGATCAGAGAGTAAAATTTAAGGCGTAAATTTAATGAAGAATGGAGCAAATGCAATCCCAGATCTGGAATTTTTACTAGGTACAGTGGAGTGTAAACTAGAACTATTAATAACAGGACTGGTGCCCATTCAATAGAGTGGCAGTTTAAGTTCCTGGAATATAGAGCATTTATTTTTTAAAATATAGTTCATATTTCACAAAACTTGCATATTGAAAATGCTGAGTTTTGAGGATCCTGATAGCTTATGATTTATTCCCCATTGTTAGTTTTCAGCCTGCCTTACTGGCACTGGAATCCAATTTGCCAAGCTGATTTCCATCTCTTTTTCAGGAAGAAATAACAATGGCACTCCTTGCTCTTCGCATGCCTGGGGCAATCCCACGTCAAATTATTTTCCAGCTTTGTACTTGAGTTTCACAAAGTTCCTCAGTACAATTGAAATACTCATACTCATTTGGAGTCCGTGTCTTTATCTCATGGCAATGGCCAACATGCAGGGAGGAAGCTTGTGTTTCTCTGGAGCCGTGGCTTGTTTTCTGCTATATGGGGACTAGTCATTTCACAGTCTTTCTAGTTCAACAGGGGAAGCTCAATCCACATGGGTAGGGGCAGTTCCTTGTAACACTTTGTCACCAGTCTCACAGGATAGGCACAGCTTGAAGAAAAGCTACTTCTGGTCCCCCAGTTTATCCATTCCGACTGGAGCGGATATAAAAATCGATGTGTGAACTGATTTGTGCCTGGTTCTGGAAGCAACAGAATGCATGCATGTCCTCTGAATTCACATTTTTCCTTGCACAGGCTTGTACCAAGCTTGTTTAATGCTATCCTGGTATGCAGGTGGAATCTCATATGCTTGATGGTAAAATTATTATGATCTCCTACTCTTTTTACTTCTGGCCTCAGAACTGTTACTGGTAGGGTTATGGCAAACATTTCTAGCTAGTCTTTAGGAATTCCTAGTTCTGCCTGGAATCCCAGCAGTGCCAGCACATGCATTTGTGTGCAAAGCTTATATAGAGAGAGCATCCTGTCTGCTTTTTTGCTCTTCATTCATTCAGAGCCTACAGTCACCCCAAATAAGTAGATAAGGAGGACTTCAGCAGTGCAGCCTGACAGATCACTTCAGATGTTTAAATGAATTCTGCTGCAGAACTTCAGAGGCAGTACAGCACTGGGGCTAATGATGACCTGGTGACCTACCAGTCTTACTTTGTTATATTGCCCAGAGATGGTACAGGTTTTTTTTAGACAAAAAAGTAGGTTATTTGCAAATTTTTTTTTAATTTTTTTAATACATATGAAATATCAACCTGTTCGGGTAACCTCTGAAGGGACTGAAATTAGGAAGGGAGAAATGTGCAGATTAAAAAGTAATCAGTTCACTGGTGTGTGTTTTTCTTTCTCTCCCTGCATTGCGTGAACCATATCAACTCTACTTTGCTTCCACTTTTCAGTTAGCTTGTATCTATATTCAGCTTCGTATGTGAAAATTTGTGAAGTTACGGTAGTTTCACTTCCTGCACAATTTCTGTCGTCCCCGGCTGGTATGTGGTGTGCACACACGCTCTGCCTGGCGCCGTGTTGTGAAACTTTCCTCTTGCAGAAGCTGTGTCCCGGGGAGTGGGAAAGACATGTTTTAATGTTTGCCCTTGCAGGAGGGGAAGGAAAAAAAAAACAAACCAACAACAAACTGGTCTCTGAAGTATTCATTTTTCATGGTTTGAGTGGCTACCTTCTCCTCCAGAGAAGGTGGAACCCAGGCTGTGCTTGTATTCATATTTTTTTTTCCACTTATTTTTAATGGAAAACTGTCGACTAATGACACTTGTGGAAGTAATAACTTTGCATACATGCTACCTGTGCTGAACCTCTCCCAACAGGAAAAAAAATTATGCTGACATTAACTGAATGTCTCTGCAAGCCTTCGAAATTCTGAACTGACAGAAAGAAAGGTCTGGAAAAACAATTCTCTGCAGTATTTACTTGAGCCTTCCTTCTGTCCACACAAGCCAAAATTAGCAATGTCAGTGTAAATGTTGGGTAGTTATGCCACACATGGATTTATGAGCTTGCATAAACATCTTGTTATTAAAACTTTAAATATTTACACTGAGATTCTACTGCCTTCTGGACTCTTGTGAGAATATTTCTGAACGCTAAGGGTTGTTTTTTTGTTGTTGTTGTGTTTGTTTTGTTTTTAACTGAGAATATTCTAGGGTTGACTTTTTAACATAGAACTGTGCTTCATTGCTTTTCTAACGAATGGCTACAGAATAATTTACACTGTATCAGGGCTAATGTGTTGCTTAACACTGTTATAGTTCAAGCAAAGAGTGACCATTTGTGTAATCTATGTAGCTTTGAAAATGAGCAATTTGAAATCGGACATTGAGAAATAAAAATAAAAAAGAATGTAGAGCTCAGTGTGCTGACTTCCGCTGGTATCTCCAGGTTTGGATTCTGGTCTTAGGAAATCAAGGCTTGTGCTGACTGTTCCTCCTAAGGGCCCAGTATAAATCCCCATAAGTGAGACTCCTATTGTTTTTGGTGAGACGTGAATTGGGGCATTAAAGCAGAAATCATTATAGTGGGTTAAACTTTAAACTCTTTTCTGTTTAGCTGTATATACATATAACAAAACATGCCCTTGGGTTGCCAAACATTATCCAGTTGGCAATCACATGGCAAACAACATACTGAAGATTAAAAGACTCTGTGCTTTAAACAACACTTTTTGTGCTTGATGCAGCATTTCCCTCTTAACTATGTAGGGAACTAGCATTGTTAAGAGGGGGCAAATAATTATCATGAAAATTTGCAGATTTTCTGAGTAGAAGTATTACTTCAAAGCAGCAGTGGGGTAGACATGGTGGGAGGTGGGAGATAAGAAACAGCCAAGTGTAGCTGATGGGAGGACTGGCTTACACATGAACGGGTGCTGCACTGGAATCCAGTGTGACCTGGAGGATCTGCAGCGTGCCAGCCATCACCCGTGGAGCAGTGCAGTGACAGCTCTCTTTCTGGCAAAACAGTAATGGCTCCCAGGCAGCATGGACAGGGAAATCATGGGATGAGGCAATTTGTTTATGGCAGGGAAGGAAACTCTAAGTCCAGTTGTCTGTCCAGTGGATCTGTTCATTTTAATATTTTTAGGATAATTTTAATTCATTCAATGAACAAGCTAGACTGAAATTTTTCCTGCTTTAGAAGTTTGGAAGGAGGTAACGGAGTAAGTAATAACTTTGGAATTTTACAGTGAACATGGATGTTGGCTCTCTGTTGCTGTAGCTACATCATCCACCTCAACATACAGTAGCTATGGGAACAGAGCTATTCGACATTGCAGAAGGAATGCAAATATTTCACCCCTGATTTGTGATTTGTCAGAGTCCTTTTCTCAGAAGCCTTAATATAATTTCCATTCCTGTCTTAGATCTTTCAAGCCTAAGGCTCTAACCATGGCATTTCCCTCCTACAGAGTCAGTCTCGAGGCAAACAGGACTCTTTTCTCCATATTCTTCAAGTCTTTGTATCAAATTCTACTTTGTTGTCATAGCTCTGTGCATGGCAGTTTTCTTGGGGTTTCTTTCTCTTTGACTGAGCAAGGACACTGAATAAAAAACCTGTGTAGAAAACAAAGGAAACCAAATGGACATGGAGTAGCTTCTCTAACATCAGAAATAGCTTTACTGCTTGGGACACAATTCATGGTTGGGTAGCTTTGTTGCAGAATCCCATGGGTGACGCTAGCACAAGTGCTTTGTTTAACCTGGATCTCAAGAGATATGGTGCTGAAGAGCTGTTTAAAAAAAGCTTGGTAGAAGGCTTATTAAAAGGAATAGTAACTATTAACTTCTTGTGTTGCTGCATTCAGAAAACATGGCAGTTAGCTGCCAGGAATGAGGGGCATTGAGCAGTTGATCCAAGAAGTTTTGTAAACAAGGGATGCTCCTACTGGGCAGAACCTGTATATGTATATATACATACATTTATATTTATAAACGTGTAAAAATGCTTAAAGATAATGTAAATTAAACATAGATACAAATTAAAGTTTTAACTGTTTAGTTCTCCTTTTCTATGTGGCATCCTGGCATGTACTTTGAAATTGCTGCTCTTTTCCGGCTGAAGGATTGGCAAAATTTGGTACAAGTGTATTCGGCTAGTTTATCTGAGCACTATTGCACATTGGTGGCCCTGAGGAGGGACAGAAGTGCTATAAATACTGCTGTTTCAGTAAGCTGCAGGAAAAGAAACAGGGCAGTTAAGTAAGGTACTTATGTTGATGAAATTACTGCTCAGAGCATGAATCTGTCAAACCTTGGCATAATACATTGTAAGCAATTTACCAAAGAGAATGGGTATATTCACAGTGCATACAGCCACAGTCTCCTGGTTTCTGAGAGTGGAATATAGTTGAGTTTGAATCTCAAGAATTTGATCCAGGCTTACCATTTTTGGCTACAAGTCAAGCCAGTAACATCCTAGTTTCCAGGAGATGAATTAAAATTAATCACCCATGAAGCCTTATTCTGTTTCTTGCTTCTCTCTATTCTCCTGCAAGTAAGATTTCTTATTAAAAATCACCATGGATACATGATCCTTATAATCCTGGGTGTCTTATTCTGATTGCTTAGCTGCAGGAAGTTAACTAATACAGTGCCTAAACTTGGAGAAATTGCTATGGAGGTAAAAATGAGATTGATATCTTCAAAGCTTCAGGAGAGGAAGGGAAAAAGCATGCTTATGAGATCTCAAATGCTCTGCCAGAGACAGGGTAACAAGCTGGCAGCAAGGTGGAATAAGGTATTTGGACAGGTGCCATTGGTTTTTATACTTGCAAGGTTGAGGGGGTCCTTGCCTGAGAGCCATGAAATTGCTGCACAGTTTTGCCCTTTTCCTTCTATTTTCCCTCCTCTCAGAGTAGTGTGTTGAGCAGAGACAGCTATTCTGCTTCAAATTAAAGTTAATTGCAGTGTTTCTCTGTGGAAACATATCTGCTTTTACAGAGTTTTCCATCTGAATCCATGCGTTGTCCAGAGGACTGCACGGCTGTGGGAAGAGGGCCGGCTGCCTTGCTCGCTGAAGGACAGATTAGGCTGCAGGAGATCCAAAGTTCAAAGTGTTTGTTAGGATAGAGCTCTTGTATTCTTCTTCCCCCTGAGCTGGGCAGAGCAGGAACTTGAAACCCAACCTCAACGTCTTGCAACAAACATACTGCCTTCCCAGACCCCGCAGTGGTGAGCAGGGCAATGACCGCTGCTCCCCTCCCTGAGTCCCACAGCAGAGAAGCTCACCTTTAAATGAAGTGCAGTTGTTCTGATCTATGGCAGATACATCAGCATTGTTTTGCTTTCATCCCAGTGGGATCTGTGGTGCTTGAGAGGGGCACTTTGCAATGGCAGAGGGAAAAAAACATGGTGTGGGAAGTTCCTTAGACATCTTTGGAAAGGGTGGAGGAGCAGTTCAGAAGCAATCACACTGCATACCTTAACAGAAGCCTGTATTCAATAACTGGTGTGATTGCTGTGGACCAGCTGGCTATTATTACTAGTAAACTGGTAAAATCAGTACTCTGATTTGTATCAGCACATCCCTGCAGTGACAACATGAACTTGTAGTCACTGGTTTTCAACCCTGCTTTTTATGTATGTGGATTAGAGCCTCTGAAACTTGGTAACATTCAGTGCTTTGGGTGACCCCGTTGCTGTTGAGAGCATCTCCTGGGCTGTCTCATCTGTTTGCAAACATGCAGTGGTCAGTAAGGAAGAGGGTCTTGACTTGGAGCAGCATTTTGTACTGGCAAGTACCACTGCCATTACTTTTTGCTGGTATGAGCTTTCATTAGAAGGTAGCACAAGTAATTTATGTTGCATGCGTCCTTTGTGGGTTTCTCCTTAGCAGCACAGATGGGGTACCATTATGAGCTTCTCCACTGGATTAAAAATGACTTCTGTTACTGTTTAACATACTGCAGCAAATGCGGCGTAGATCTGTAAATCAAGACATTTGTTCTTCATTTTTAGCAACGCCCTTTCCCTGAACTCTTTTAATGAGACTGAGTTGTAAGATGTTTGTATGTTATCCAGCTGGACTGGGCGCACAGTGCTTGAGCACTGGCTCATACTACGTTCTCATTTTATAGTGTTCTGTGTCAATGGATGGTGGCAGCTATACTTTTAAGGCAGCCTTGTTTCATACAGTAACACTCTAATGTTGTAAGCAGTGTAATAGACAGGAAAATGCCTGAGACTGAGAGCATTTTGGAATTTCTTTGTTACTGGAGTCTTTGACAGCTGTGCTTCATAACAGTGAAAAGGCACCGTAAGTGCAGGGGGAGGGTAATTCATAAAAGATAATGTATGAGCCAAAATGGGACATACAACAAAACGTGACAGTGAAGAACAGAAGATTGTGTGCTTTATGAAACTTTCTTGTCCAGTATCATATCTCACAGGAAACGTGCCCAGAAATCGGTTCCAGCATATAGTTTATGCAATTATATCAATACTAGCAATTAGAAAAGTAGTTGCAGAGGCTTCAATTATTACTCTAATTTCAGATGTCTGTTAAAGAAAAAAAAAATCATAGTTGCTGTTGCTGAGCAACTGAACTATTCATATGTCTAACTGTTCCAGATTAAACTCTAGGTGAGATTTTTTTTAGAACCCTTTAAAAATTTTTATGCCCCTTTTCCACCAACTGTAGTGGTACACATAGGCTGTTCAGATTCCGAGGTCAGCTATGCATCTTGACCTGATGATCCTAAACAACTATTTACCAAGAATAGTAAATACGCCTTTTCTGTACACTTTGCTGTTAAATTTAATCTGATGCTTTGCTGGGCCTCATCTTGCACATTCAGACTGTGCCCCAGCCTCAGTGACGCTTGGCACTTGGAGCAAACCAGTACTGACTTGAGAGAGAAGTATCACTTTGAAGATTTGCTGATGCTGCACATTTCTTATCGAGGCCAGGAGAACACTTACCCCTGTGTGCAGCACCCGGTGTCGTGGGACATTACCTGGTGTACAGCTGCAGGTGGTAGGGCTTGTTTGCAAGGGCCCCAATGAAAAAGGAGGTGAAGGAGGTCTCTTGACAGCATCTCCTTACGTGTTTTGAATATAGAGAAGGATAGTTTTCCTATATATCATTTTTTCAAGATTTCTGTCCTCTTCTGCCCCTCTCCTCCCTTCCATCAAAGTGTAAAAGAAAATCTCCTCCTCTGTGTGTTTTCATCTAGAAACTTCTTCTGGAAGCTTCTTTTGTAGGGTCTTTTGTTCCATACTATTGCAAGGAAAATAGGAAAATGTTGCTGACTGGTGACAGGAAAAGAAGAACAGAGCACTTCAGATGCTGATCTTGCATAGGATAGCTTGGAGCTGAGCTGCTCTGTCATGGTAATGAAAAGCGAAGCAGCAATATGGACCATACTGACCCCGTTTTGAAGTTTCTTGGTGAGAACAGAGGACGTCTTGCCTTCTGTTGTCCACAGTACCCTCCTTGCTAAAATAATTTTAGTGAGGATATTCCTCCAGTGGGGAGCAAGGTAAAACAAAGAGGAAAGAAAGCAGGAGGGAGATGATCTGTCATGTTCCAGTATCTGCAGCAGGAGCGGATAAGAGACATCCTTCTTTCAGAAATGTTCTGAAGGGAAAGGGTCACCCTTTCAATCTTTTACTTTCTCTCGCAAACTCTTGGACATACAAACAGTTTCACTTCTTAGAATTTAAACAGAGATTGACCTCAGAAATAATCAGTGGCATCCTAAAATGACTGCTACCCCTTGGGGCTGCAAAGATACCGACCATTTGTCATATGCTTAAACAGTATTTGAATATTCAGAACAGCATAAAGACCAATTTAGTAACCTTTTCCTGGTATTGCTTCTTATACATTTGCTGTTAGATTGTGCTCAGTATGTACAATGGCAGTGAGTAACTTCATTTTCTGAATTACTGTAATTCCTCACACTTCCCTGGCTGGTGTTCAGGATAGTTTAGATCTGTATTTTAACTTTTTTAATCTTTTTGAGATCTAAAACATTGCTGTAAAATAAAATAAAGTGTAGCTTAGAATGAAAGAACCATTTAAACATCTTTATGTCTCTTTTCTGCTGAATGCAGTGGCAAATAGAAATTGTTCAGATTCCTAGGTTAAGTATGCACCTTGACCCAATGATATGGAATAGCTATTTACAACTGAGATGGAAAATCCTGTAGCTTCTCAGGCAAAAAGTGTTGAGATTGCTTACATTTTTTTCTTCATTTTTGCAAGGAAAGTAGAGTTGAAACTTGTGAGGATTTAGGTGGATAGGAATAACAACCCCCAAGAACCTACTGTACCAATTTAAGCTAGTATCTGATCAGAGAGTGAGTCCTACTAGTGCTATAGAAACCTCTCAGCAATATTCCTAGAACAAAAGTAAAGCTTGGAGCTGTTGTTACACTAACTGTGTGGAAATGTCTTAATCTAGATATTGGTGTTTTAGGCTATGTCTGGTTGTTCAGCCCACAATGCATAGAAATCTGCACAGAGCTCTTGAATGGTGCTGGTCTCTCAAATCTTTGCAAGATTAGAAATGGAGCATGGAGCCTTTCAGAGCTGCAAGATTGCTGATCTGGTCAGTTAGGATGGAAAATAGCCACTCTGCGATGCATTCCCACTGTCTGTGGATAACCATCCATTGAGTCCCCATGGCTGACTGGCAATGTCGGGTGGTACAGAGCATGCAGGATGACATTTTCATGTCTGTGTGAGTGTGTGTGTGTACCTTTCCAGTACCAAATAAGAAATAGAAAGAACACCATTTTCTCAGATCTCATTACCTCTTTACAGACTCCAGACTTTGTTTCCTGCTACATTTAATTGCAGTCATGCTTTAATGTCTCTCTTTTTAATACATGAAAGTGGATGCACCCAGTTACTCTCTTCTTGCTCCCTTGTCCTGTCTATTTATTAGCAGAAACATGAACTGCTTGATAATGTCACATGAAGGAAGACAGGGCTTTATATTTTCTTAGACATCGGTCTGATGTTGATTTACAAAGTGCTGATGGAAAGTCAGGCTTTTAATTTTATCCTGATATAGTCAAATATTTAATTAATCATTGCATGTTTTTGTGGCTGAGTAGTAAGCCTTTTATTCCACATGCTTAATCACACGCACTGAATCTTTGTAAACCCAGTGGTGCATTCTGCTCTACAGCATCGTGCTGAGGTGCTAGTCATGGTGAGGCTGTAAATTGTGGTGATTTACAGTGGGGAAATGGTGTTGGGCCTTGTGAATGTAAAGAATATGCTTTTAATAACCTTCTAAACAATGTTCAAAGGTTGTTGAAGCAGTCTGAGGAGGGTGATGCTCAGCTGAGAAGAGAGTTAATGGCTCTCAGTCTGTATGGGCTGGTGGCCATGTACAACTGTACAACCTCTCTTCTCTGGCTATTGAATGTTGATATCCATCCAGGTATACCACTGATACTAATGTCTTCCAGCTGCTGCTTGGTAGTATGAATTTATTCTGGTAACTGAAGATCATAATAGAATAATTGTAGATGTCATACAGTTGGGCTGTATACAAAACACATGATTTTTGAAGAAAAAAAACATGTTAAATGTGGGCTTCAGCATAGCCAACAGGCTTCAGAGCTTCTGGTTCACTATTCTTTGATCCAACTGCTAACCTCATAAGTAGGGCTAGCAAGCAAAATCTCACTCTTTTTCTTGTTTTACTGAAAGGGAATTGTACTGGCAAATGCTGTAGATGTGGTCAAGGATCCCAGATCAATTTCACTCTCCTAAATATAAAATTTAGTAATTTAGTACTCATTTGAAAGTACAGAATTGCAGGCAGATATTGCGGATTATCTTTTGTTTAGCATTGCTAAGCATTACCGTGTAGTTCTTCGAGTGAAACTGCAAAATTATTCTTAAAGCTGGTGGCATTTTGTAAAGACCATTTTCTGTAGCTATCCTTTCTGTAGCTTTGAGGGAAAGATCATAAGGAAAAACTGTCAAGGGCACCTAGCTGAATTTTGAAAATGTAACTAATGAAAATAAAATTTAGAACTTAGAAAGGGGTGAGGAAACTCCTGTCTCTTCAGTAACACTGCAGTTTCATATTGATTTATATCTGCATTACTTGGTGTAACACATAATATCACCGCATTATACTGAACAAATTTTAGAACTACTGTTCTAATCTAGCATCATGGCAGATAGCTATTTGCGAATCACTAAAAATAGGAATGAGTTAGAAAAAAATACCCAGGCGAAACAGTAGAAATGGCCTAACAGGCAGCCAATTTCAAATTCTGATGTTTTCATTTGTGGATTTGTTCTATGCTATAAATAACATAAATAAAATCAAATTATTGTTATAGTGCTCCAGCTGGAAAACCACTCAGAGCACCCAAAATATCAGTTAAGAGCAAATGAGCAAAGGGATGTGTGGGAAAACGTTGCAGAAGCTCAGTAGATGGAGAGCTGATGGCATAGATCATCTTGCAGTGATGCACTGTAGCTAGCTTGTGGACAACCTTCTCAACATTAAGAAAAATCCAAACAGACTTCTTGAAGATCTTTCTTATTTAAACAAAAGTGTTCTTGACCTTTTCATTTTAAAATTATTATTTTTTTTTAGGAAAATTCTGGATTCTCCATACAGGTTTGAAATGGAAAAAAATATTAGCAGTATTTCTCGCTCCCCTCCACAACTCTTCTCTCTTCTCTGTGGTCTTGCTGTAGAGCCCTTTGTCAGGTTAATTTCTAACAGCGCTATCTTGACTCCTGAAAGTGCAAGGTTAATGTATCAAAAAAGCATGCCAAGGAGAAACATTCATACAAATATTAAAATAGATTTAAATATTTCTTGTGTTTCTTCATTGTCCTGAACACCAGGATAATGGTTATGGATGCTTAAAATAAATTGGCATTAATTTTTTAATGACTGTTTCAGATACCTTTTGCACCTTACAAGCATGCTGAGTTCTCAGTCTTAAGCACTTAAAATCAATGATGTCTTAAGCAACCATGAGATAAAAACATGGATCTGGTTTCAGGACTCTTTCAGGACTTTTTGTGCTAAAATGAGGATTAGAAATGAAAGCATGGATTATTTTTGTAATAAATGCCAGAACTGATGGTTTGAAAAAATTCAAACACTTTGAGGTTATGATAAAATTATGAGTTGACAACTTATGAATATGAGAATTCATAGAAACTGAGTTCATTTGAAACTGAACATCTTATGGTTATGATCCCATATGATCTAATTTCTTTAACCTCAATTTTTTCTCAGACAAGTAGCTCCACAATTTTTTGGCACACATGATATTTTTTCTAACTGGTCTCTGACAAATGTGGTGGTGAAATCAGTTTTCTTTCAGTTAAATAAAAAGACATCTTTCAGTCTTTTTACTTTCTCTGTAACAGTTATTGGAACTTTTAACATGGAAATTCTGCATATTTATGAAATTCATCCAGACGATCTTTTTGCTTTTAAGAGAAATTTATTTGTCAGTCAGTGACAATAAAATAGATTCTGATCCTGCTCAACAGGCACTGATTTGAGATTTTTCAGAAGTGTGTTTACAGAATTGTCACCATGTAACCTGCATGACAACAGTTAGCCTTATATGTAAGTCTCTACAATAAAATGTGTGTCCTTCATCTCTGCATATTAAAAAAATATGAAAATATATTGAAATGAGACTAGTATGCTTTATATAAAAGTTAGTGAATACAAAGTTATAGGTTCCCAAACTGACCCTGTATCTTTGAACCTGCAACGGGCTGTGTTGCCCTTTGCAGCTACTTGCCTCAATGCAAGTACTGAGAACTGAGACCTCTGGGAGCATTTTTCATTCCTGCTGATGCTATTTACCTGGCCAAGTTTGTGCTGCCGGTCTTACCTTACTTACCAAGGCTTCTGAAGCTCCGGAATACAGACTAGTTGGAGAAGCCAGCGTGAAAATGCTGCTTACAGATGTTAAGGTGAATTAACCAAAAATTGTCACCCTCAAATTCTAATTCCTGCTAGTCCTTGCAGAAGATCCGTCTGTTTCCTGCTCTATTGAGCACCACCTCCAGCAGCACTGTGTTGCGGTGTCTGGCTGACATTTAATCACAAGTTATAGGAAGATGTTTTTAATTTTCACAGCTCTCCATTATTGTAATGATGTTGCTGCTACAACTCAGTTCTATAGATAGGAAAGGCAGCTTCTGCAATGTGTGACAAATATAACTCAGAATTTTCTAACTTTCATAGTCTTTAAAAAGGTCTTGGAAAGTTAGTGAACCAGTTTAGAGCTTCCTCTTGCATCTCTTCATATTTGAATGATTGCTCTTAAAAGGGAGGTCCTTTTAACAAAGACATGCATTTAACTAATAAACATAGCATAAAGATAGCACTAACTATGATGTCTGAGCCCAGCTACTGAAAACCTAATGCAAGTAGATTAAAAGGGGTTTGCTGGAGTTTTTCAGGCATTCACAGTCTTCTTTTTAAGCAAAATTACTTTGTTTTCTTACATCTGTCTTTAATAATGCTCTAAGATGGCTGCCAAACAGCAGCTTCATCTTTATCCAGCTGGATACACCTGAGTTTTCCTAGCTTGAGCAAAAAATCCTTCTCATCAAGTGAACGAAAAATGACTGAAATGTGTGCATTTGGAACTCTAAATCAAAATGCCCATGCACAGATGTTCTCAGCCTAGAGGCGCAATTGCAAAGGAGCTTGGTTCCAAGTAGGGCTTTCAGTAATACCTGAAAATGTTCAGAGATGCTTTACATCTCCATACCACATTAGCACAGTACCATAACATCTGGAAGAGTAACTTGTTCATTATGATATTCTAATATGTTTTATATAATAGTAAGCTTTAGAGACAGTAATTTAGCACAGTGCCGATATGTAAAAGGACAGCCTTCCCTTATAAAGAGATTTGGGTTGAAGCAATTCTATGATAGGAGCTTTTGTTTTAAAACAAGGAAAAATCTCTTCAGTTCTTTATAGCACCTGTTGGCAGCAGCCAGACCTTTTCTGAGGAAGAAAAATGATATTGTCCATTTTGCAAATGAGGAAGTTGGATTGCAGATGAGCTGGACTTTGAAATGCAACTGGCGGAGACTGAGTAGGTTCTGAGCTCTTGCCTACTCCAGGTTGCTATGAACCCCTGAAAACATGGAAATGGAGGTATTCTTATGATTTTGGACTACAATACAGTATTATTGCAGTAATACTTGTCTGTATTTGGGCTTTGGAAGGTAAAATGTCATCTTTCATTTTTACCATGGTAGGCTTTGTACTATGACAGATGCCAGGAACTTAGAGGAAGGGACATTGTCTCACTGCTCTAGGATGGCTCATTTCATCTTGAAAAGATGACTCCTGCCCCAAATGAGTGATTTTGAGGGACGACTGGAAGGTGAGGTTGGTTCTTTGGTCCTGCAGAAGGAGGCAGAGCTGGGATGGGCATCACAGCTGAGGCTAAATGTGAATAGCAAGCTATGAGAAAATGTAATGGTGTGATGGTGGTTTTGCATAATTTATCTAAATTGTCTTGAATAAAGATAATAATTCTGTCTGTATTTGATTTCTGTATTTGAATAAAGTGGCTCATTTTTTAAATTTAAAGTGGCAGATTTTTTTCAGGAAAAGTGTGTAACATGAGAGAGATTTGTAATTACGAGCAACCAGTGTACAAGGACCCCTATTTTTAACCCCATATATTCACACAGAAATTTGAGGGAACACTAGTCCAGACTATGAAAATAAGTCATTTTAAATAATTCCTTTGCTAAAGCTAATAAATAATCAAATAGAACTCTTGCCCCTTGGTAATGAAGAATTGCTGAACTGAAAGTGAGCAGTGAAATGGCCAATTAGAAAAAAAAAAGTTTTAAATTCTGTTTTAAGTATAAAACATAGAATAAACTTAGTTGTGGTGTTGCTTAGTAGTTACCCATGATTAAAAATAGAATGAATACCAGTCAGAGATTGTGGTAGTTAAGAGACTTAAATGAAAATTGCTGGGTTACAAATACTGTTAAAACTAGTCATGTGTTTCTTGATAAGTGTTTCTTGATACTATCTCACTCACCATTTTCTGAAATAGTATGAGACTTTTGAAACCAATATTTCTAAATATGGACATGAGACTTTTATGCACTTGAATCATCCCCCTTTGCTTGGCATGTGTGAATTTAGTGCTTCACTTGTGCATGTGAGGGGATTATCCAGAAAACTGTGGTGAGTGTGTGTGCTGTTTCTGCAGAACTGAAAGCCTCTTAGTTTGTGACAGCCAACACATCAAAGTTCTTGAAGCACAGCTCCCTTTTGCCACCCTGCCCCAGGCAAATGAACTGTAAAACGCTGCAAGCCAGAGCTGAGACAGCAGTGCTGAGGGGCTCATTGGGTTCCCATTCCTTGATGAGATTTCATAGGGGAATGCAGGGGCTCGTGCCTCCAGCTAACCTGCTAGTCTGGGAAAGAAAAAACAAACAGACAAAAACACATTGAAGGGCTGCTCAGTGTGACTGCTGCTACCTCACCAGTCAGGGGAACTGATGACAAAAAAAAACTTTGGAAAAAACAATTATAGTCAGGAGTCTTGGTAACTGTGATCTGTTCACAACATTAAAACAGATTGATATCCTCTCACTCCTTTTAAAACCTGGACAGCCTGGGGCAAAGATGGACTCCACGTATGTGCCAGTATTGGGGGCAGCAAAATGGGATCTGATACTGGTTTAAATCATGGGCTACTACTGAAATGTATTAGTGATGAAAGAGCTAACAGAAACTTTCTGTTAGTGTTTATGGTTCTGTCTTGAAAAATGCAAACCAATCGTCCATACTTTTCATGTCATTGCTTTGAAACACTTTTCTCATTTGAATCCTGAAGTAGCTTAGTTATACTTTATACTGATGTCTGCCTGCCTTCTTTGGTTAGAATAAGTAATTTTCAAATAGCCATAGACAGAAAGCTTCTTAGAGTGAAGGAATAACTCTGAGAGTTCTCTATAAATAGATTCCCATACTTCCAAAGCATGTGGGCTTTTGAAAATAAGCTCTTTTCTGTTATGTGCTCTGAGTTGACTAAAACTGCAAATTGGCATATATACAGCCTTGATGGAGAGCTGGTCTACATCAAGAGTAATATAATCTAAAGCAATTGATATGCATTCTGAACTGCAGGTATTGAATTGTGGCCATATTAAACTATTAATTACATATATTTTCACATGATGCAAGTCAGTGCTCAGGTGAGGGGGAGAGAAATGGACTACATCCAACTCCACAACTATGCCTACAAAGTTATTTGTGTTTTGCTTTCATTTTATGGGTTTAAATCTGATAGCTCTAAGATGGTCAGATTTCCTGCTGATACTTAAATGCAAAATGAAAAGGAAGCTATTTTATTTAAAGGAAATATGCACCCAATCACTTTTCCTAATTTCTGGTTTTCTTTTGATACCTTCTGTATTGTTTGTTCTTCCCCTTTTTCTATACTAACTTGGAATGGTTCTGGCTGAGTAATTATTAACTTGCGTTTCTACCTTGCTTGGTTTGAATATAAATCCCTTAGTGCAATTCAGGGAATACACTACTAGCTACTGACTTTAAATCTTGCCAAATGGACTTGTTAGTCTCCATTCTTATGCAGCCTTCCTTCTAATAGAGTTGATCAGCCATCCCAATATAAACTGAACCAAAACCAAGTCAAAATAAAAAAAAAAAATTACAGAGGTCAGAAGGAAACCTAGGCAATCAACTTAGATCTGGGAGTCTCGAATCCTAGCTGATGTCTGACAGCCCAACACATGACGTGGTACGGCTCGTTTCCGGGCATAGCTTTTACTTTGGGTTTCTTAGAAACACTTTACGTTTTCAAAGTGGGTTTCTGAAAGCAAACCATTGTCATATTGGGACAGAAGACAAAGCTCTCTAATAAAGCTTGTTTTGATTCTGCCGTGCCTCGTGTCAGCTTGCACCACTGAAACATAACCGCAAACTCTGCCTTTTTCCTCATGGTCATCTATGGCACACTCTATCTTACTATCAAAATGTGACACCTAAGAAGTGTAATAGGCTTCACATGACAATGTCTGCTGATGCATACCTATGGTTCTTCATCTGAGTCAAGAAATGCAGCTATTGCTAGTCTTAATTAAAAGAGTGCCTAAGGCAGCCTAGTATTTTGAACAGCCATTAGAGGAATGTAAATGAGTAGTGGTAAAAATGGTGGAGAAAGACATTTGCAAGACACAAACAGAAATCAGATGCTTGATGATCTTTGCTTGCCAGTGACTGTTGTATGCCAGTTATTTTGATAATCCTCCCCCAGTGACTAGAGTGAAACTGGTAAGCCAGGTAGTTTGAATGCAATGCTTTGTTAAAAAAAAAAAAAAAGTAAAAACAAAAAGTAAAAATCCAGTATAAACATACATTCTAAATGAGATCAAAAAAGAAAGTCTGGAATATGAGATTTTCTTTTGTGTTATATGTATGCTGTTGAAAAAATATACATATTTTACTAGTGTGAGAACCAGGAAGTGAGAATGACTGAAGTGACTACCCTGATGTAATAGGGCAAGCTGCAGTGAGGTAGCAAATGTTAAAAGGCACAAGAGAGTGTCTGGGAATGTGAATGCAAAAGGTTTTCTAAGATGTTGAGCATTCCAACTCGCATTTCTCCCATTTCTTTTGAACATGTCTTCACTACAAGACGTTATTACGACAGAGCTGTGAGAAGCTGAGAGCTGATAAGGTGCTGACACTGATACTGTGCTCACAAGGTGGGGGGATTTCTTAACAGCATGAGGAATACTTGTAATTCAGCCCAAAGTCTTGCAGGGTTTAATTACAGGTAGTTTTGACGCTATGTGAAACATGACTGGACTTGTATACGTTGACTTTAATACAGAATTTTTCATTTAAAAGGAAACTTTGTACAGAAAGATGAAACGGCAAAAGTGGTTATTGCAAGGGGAAATGCAGCAGCACTTCAGGAAGTCAGTGTAAAAATCCCCTGTAAGTGCTGCTGAGGTGGAAAGTAGGTTTTGTGTTGACCACTTGCAGAAGGTTAGTTTCTACCAGGGAGGCCTGATGTGTAGCACTGTCCTACAGCCGCAACTGTGCTCAGCTTTCTAATGCACTGTTAAACTTGCAAGTATGTTCAGAACAACAGTTCAATGACTAATTTAACTGTCACTAGCTGTTGTGCATTAATTGGAGGATGAAATTGGCTTAATTCTGTGATTCTTGCACAAACCTTCATTACTGAGGAATGCCATGGAGGTGTTCAAGGCCAAGGTTAGCAGGGAGGTGGGTGCACCGCCATTACCTGAAGCAGCTGTATGTTCTCTGATGCACGTTTGGGAGAACAGAATAGGGGATGCTTTTTTAAAATCATGCCACCTCTTTCAATCTGCTGGATTATCAGGTGGATCTGCAATTGATTCTTTTTGAAGAAAATGGAGGAAGGCTAGCAGTGCAGCTTAACATGGAGCTGCACTGATATAAGAGGATAAGGAATGTGTTAACTAGATCCAAGATGTTACAATTCTTTAATAGTTAGGTAATGGAATAAAAGAGTTGACAATAAATGCTTCATTTAAATTGCTAGTGTTCTATTTTGCCGAGTAAGGCAGACACTGTGTGTTTTGGAAAGAAGGACTTGCAGTGCCCTCATGAACACCGCCATGTGCACCGCAGCAGCGAGCGCTGCACCAAGTGTGTGGCGGCTTGCCTTGGCTCCCTGTTCCCTTCCTCGACGCAGTGTGACTGTAGGGTCGCCTGCTGCAGTCAGGAATGGCAGCTTGTGTTTGGAAAAGGAAAACAAAACTGGGAATCACAGAACCACAGAATCACAGAATATGCTGGGTTGGAAGGGATCCAAAAGAATCATGCAGTCCATCTCCTGGATCTGCACAGGACCACCCAAAAATCAGACCCTCTGTCTGAGAGCATTGTCCAGATGCTTCTTGAACTCTGTCAGGCTCAGTGACGTGACCTCTTCCCTGGGGAGCCTGTCCCAGTGCCCGTCCACCCTCTGGCTGCAGAACCTTTTCCTAACACCCAGCCTGACCCTCCCCTGTCCCAGCTCCATGCTGTTCCCTCGGGTCCTGTTGCTGTCCCCAGAGACCAGAGCTCAGTGCCTGCCCCTCTGCTCCCCTTGTGAGGAAGCCGCAGGCTGCCATGAGGCCTCCTCTCAGGCTGCTCTGCTCTGGGCTGAGCAAACAAAGGGACCTCAGCCACTCCTCATATGTCTTGCCCTCTAGATCCTTCACAATCTCTGTAGCCCTCCTTTGGACACTCTCTAATAGTTATATTGCTCTTATACTGTGGTGCCCAAAACTGTACGCAATACTCGAGGTGAGGCCACACCAGTGCAGAGCAGAGCAGCACAATCCCTTCCCTCGACCAGCTAGCAGTGCTGTGCCAGATGTACCCCAGGACACAGCTGGCCCTTTTGGCTGCCAGGGCACACTGTTGATTTATAATCAATTGGATTTGGTTCACAATTATAAATGTGGTTTCACTGCCTGTAGTGAGGGTGTCATGCAAACATAAAAAGGAAAATATATGGCCCGAAGATTGTTGTGACCCATCATAGGTCTGAATTGTCAGTTAAGAGTCCTATTCCCAGCTGTAGCATGTTTCCTTACAGCTGGGGCATATACCTAGCACTGTTTCCAGTGAGTAGCCTAGAGATGGGAAAGAAAGAAGAATTTGACAATCAAATTGGAGAATCCATTTTCAAAATAAAACTGGTAGTTCCAATATTTCAAACTGAATGTATCCATTTATTGTTGTATACTGTAATTTATATTCTAAGGACTGTTTCAAATTTGATTGAAACTAGTTTGACCAGTTAAATGGGCATTAAAGTAATAAAGTTTTTTAAAATATGGAATGTTAAGCGTATATAATGTAAATGTAGATCCCCATAAATAACTATCTCCAGTGACAGTTCCATAGTTTAATACTCTAAGGTGCTTTTTAAAACGTTAATGTGGTTGTCCATGTCCTTGCTAAGGAAATGGCAGGTAACTTTTCTATTTATGCAAACAGTAGCTGGGATCCTTTGTTATTGAAAGAAACATTCAGATGAGGATCATATAATATATATATATATATATATTTTTTTTTCTGGTAACTGTGCTCTGGTATAGAAACCATGAATTTGAAAAGCCACGTGCCTCATACTGCATGTTTAGTATAAGGCTGCATGTTCTTTGTTCAGGATGAGGCTAGAGATATATAAGTGATAGGCTTTACACTTGAAAAAAAATTGGTTTCCCAGCATACAGTCCCTCCAGGATAGAGGTTTTCGCACACCTGCTTTTCACCAAGATTGTACTGTGGAGGAGGCAAATGTTTTCTTTGCTTACTAGCATCTGACTGTTACAGTTTTAGAGTGTCTTTTTTGTAGGCACCCAAAATGGCTCAGGGGTCTGTAAGCCAAGCATGGCAATATATTTGTGCTACTGACATCTGTAATGGAGATAATGCTGAAGGGACACGTTTTGAGTAAAATGCAAATTGGAAGGAAATTGTCCTGTTATCTAGGCTTTTATCACTTTGTGTGTTTTTGTAGTTAGACATGGTGGTGGTGCCTAAAGTATTTGAGGGAAACAAAAAGTGGCTCACCATAATTGGAATAATATGTGTGGAATCTCGCCTCTCCCTCTGCCGTGAGCACTCTTGGGCCCTGAACAGTTTGAAAGATGTGGGTAATCAGCACCTCTGAAATTTGCATCATTTCCTACTTAGGAACGTAAATCTAGGATATAGATTAGAAAGCTTTGGCTAGTGTAACATATGTATTAAACTGCTTCTTGGGGAGTCATACATGAAAAACAAAGTGATGTTGCAAGTTGAAATGGATAAGGAGGAGGCATGTACTTTTATTTTTTGGCTTATTCTTTCAGGTTAGTTTTGAAGCCTGCAAACTCTTTCTACAGGAGGTGCTGTAAAATTAATCTCAGTCTCTGCAAAACAGGTGTTTACAGCAGAGTTCCTTCTTCCAAGTATGTGCCTAACAATAGTGTGATTAGGATCTTGGTCTGGGACAGGCTGACTTTTGACTGCATGTGTGTATCTGCACAAGCATGTCTGTACACTGCTTTTTTTTTGTTTGACAGAGAGAATATATGCAGGTAATCTGAATATGGGAGAAATGCTTTGAACATGAGCTAGGTCTCAAGCCTGTAGAAAGGCTGGGAGACTGAATGGGACAGATGAGGCAAATAAAAATGGACGGAAGCATTTTTAATTTCATCAATCAGAGCATTGAACAAACTGAAAGCAAGACTAAGCAACGCATACACTACACTGTTAAAATAATCTACTTTATGCTTCTTCTGTGTTGCGTGATTTTTAACATGACTTGCGTTTCTGTATAAACAATGCCAAATAGGCTTGGAGGAGCTGCCAGAGATGAAACTGGAGGCACTGGCAATTGTATCTGTGCTGCTGGGCGGTGCATCATTGTGTTGGATCACTGAAAAAACAGATGTGGCAAAACCAGTGAGGTTCTGATTTGAAACCTGCAATTGGAAAGTATCAAATAATGTTAATACTAAAACAGATCAGCTAGGGACAAGTGTATAAGGAGAATTGGGGTAATGCTATTTCTGTCCATATTAGCTGGTCTGATAGAATCACAGAATCATTTAGGTTGGAAAAGACCTCTAAGATCATCAAGTCCAACCTTTAACCTTGCACTGCCAAGTCTACCACTACACTGTGTCCCTAAGCACCACATCTACATGTCTTTTAAATACCTCCAGGGGTGGTGACTCCACCACTTCTGTGGGCAGCCTGTTCCAATGCCTCACAACCCCTTCAGTGAAGAAATGTTTCCTAATATTCAACCTAAACCTCCCCTGGCACAACTTGAGGCCATTTCCTCTTGTCCTATCCCCTGTGGCCTGGGAGAAGAGACCGACCCCCACCTTGCTGCAGCCTCCTTTGAGGTAGTTGTAGAGAGTGATAAGGTCTCCCCTGAGCCTCCTTTTCTCCAGACTAAACAACCCCAGGTCCTCCAGCCGCTCCTCATTAGACTTGTTCTCTAGACCCATCACCAACTTCATTGCCCTTCTTTGGCCAGGCTCCAGCACCTCAATGCCCTTGTAGTGAGGAGCTGAATACAGAGGGACAATCACTTCCCTGGTGCTGCTGGCCACACTGTTTCTGATACAGGCCGGGATGCTGTTGGCCTTCTTGGCCACCTGAGCACACTGTTGGCTCATATTGAGCTGGCTATCGACCAATACCTCCAGGTCCCTTTCCGACGGGCAACTTTCCAGCCACTCTTCCCCAAGTCTGTATCACTGCATGGGGTTGCTGGGCCCCAAGCGCAGGACCCAGCACTTGGCCTTGTTGAACCTCATACAGTTGGCCTTGGCCCATCACTCCAGCCTATCCAGATCCTCCTGCAGAGCCCTCCTATGCGCGAGCAGATCGACACTCATGCCCAACTTGGTGTCATCGGCAAACTTACTGAAGGTGCACTTGATCCCCTCATGCAGATCACTGATAAAGATATTAAAGAATATAGAAAATAGAAAATGTGATTTTTGCCTATAAAGCACAGCCTTGCCTGGGGTGAGTAGGAGTTTGCACATAGCAGAGCATCTCTTCCATGCTGCCTATGGACTTGGGAAGGCATGGCACATTAATCCATGTTCTGCTCATGTTTTCTAGATGGCTTTGTAGCTGGGGAAGCTAAGGGTGTAACAGCTTAAAGAAATGACAAGTACTGCATTCGGGAGCCAGCTGCAGCAGAGCAGCTCTGCATCGTGTCTTCATACAGTGCGCAGCTCAGTATTGCACAAGTGGCTTTAATAAAGGGTGACACATACAGAGACTACCTAATACAGCACCTTGATGTGTTTGTTTCTGCAGAAGCTCCTAAATCTAAAGTAGTGTTGGTGTCTGACCAGAGTCAGACTGGGCGGTGGACCTTCAGTAGCTATGCACCTCCATGGTCTTCAGCTGTAGAGTTCTCCAAGTGAGGAGGGCTACGTGCAAAGTCTTAGATATCTGCTTTCAACGTAACCCATGAAATCTTCATTGCTTTTTGATCAAATAATTGATAGATTTTTTTTTTAATTTTATTTTTAGGAATTCTGCCTAGCTAGATAGCAAAGATGAATTATGCATGTGAAGTACTTGTGGTTTCAGGTTGATGATAATATGAGTAGATAATTTTGGCAAAGCCTTTGCCTGTGACGAATCTGCTGATCTTCGTTACTATTCTGTTCCTGGAAAAATGTGTTCCTAATTGATGAATTAAAACATACCTCAGAGCCCAAATATTTCACATGAAACTTAGTAATTCTCAGGTACAAATTTTTAATTTGCTCACTAAATAATCATCATATGTTTATGAAATTTTCTAATAACTCATTATACTTTTCAAGTGAACCAGTTACTCATGTACGAGTTGTTAAATAGCCAGACACAATTTCATATCAGCCTGCAGTGTGCTTAAATTATTATAAGCCTCATAATGGCTATCTATTATAAATGCTCATAATTCACATATGTTAATGATAAATGGCCAATATTTAAAAAGTACATTGTCCTTCCCATTTTTCTGTGGTATACGTGTCCCCAAGAATTTTAAAAGAACTTAAAAATTAAAGTTCTTCATAAAAAAATAAAAGCAACAGAGGTATACTACTTCTAACCACAAAAAAATAGGATTAAAATCTGGCTGAAAATTACACCCTTAGACTTGGCAATACAACTTCTTAGGGTTCTTCTACTGGCTGCCTATTAGAAGAAAACAGGACAGTAACAAAACTGGCATTGGCATTTTTTTAAATATCAAAGTTAGACAGTCATGTGAGCACAATTTCTGTGTTTTAAGCATTCACTGTTCTTTTACTCCATGCTCCTTCACTAGATCTTGAGGTTCACAAGGTTTTGGAGGCACAGTAGTTACAGACCTGTGCACAAACCGAGGAAAGGAGAAAAGATTATCAGTGGTCAGCAAAGAAAACAACACAGACTGGTTACACGCTCCCCGAGCACCAAGCTGAGATGTTCCCAGTGTACTGTCATGCATCTCGCAGCAATAAACATGCTGAATCACTAAGTTTTAAGGACTGGAACAACCATAACATGTGGAGACCACAGGTCGTGCATGCATCTAATGAGCCAATATCTTGTTATGTTCAGATGCGTGAAGCTGCTGTCACAGACCTGCAGGTGTGGCATTGCTTCAGCTGCCTACTCTCCAGGAGAGGAGAGGAGAAAAAGAAAAGTCACTATTACTGAGCTGTGAAGAGGGTTGAACCTGAGTGAGACCTAGCATTTCTGCTTTGTTAATTCCAAGTAATGGCAGAGGAAAAAGAAGATTTGTGAGGGTAATTGAGAAAGAACAGAGAAGCAGGGCTTTGTGGCTGGACGCAAGGCTAGTGAATCAAATTCTATATAGGGGTTTGCTACAGACATCTTCTAAAATTAACCTGGTAAACTGGTTGTCTGGGGCTGGTGAGTTGGGATACTGTGTGGATGTGTAAGGGGAAATATGAAATTGTTCTGCATATCTTGAGAAGTAGTAAGTTTTCAAAAATCTTTTGACATTTATACTTGAAAGTCCCTTATTTCCCTAAGTCCCCATATAAATAACCCTTTATAAAAACTTCCATTGTTTTTTCAAAACAGAAGCATAAAGCAAATCAGTGAAGTAACAGGGATGCAAAGCTTTCTTCAAGATCTTTTTATTTATTTTGAGTAGTTGGTGCTGGAGCACTTTCTGGGATTGGTATTTCCTTTGGTTTGGGTTGTTGAAATCCTGCCTTGGGAGGGATGTGCATTTTACAGCTCCTGTCTGCAGGTAATGTGAGATAACTCATGCTCAGGAACTGGCTTGCACCAGGGCTACTTTTGACGGACCTGCTGCACACACCTGCACTGCACTGAAGGCAGCAGGACTTCAGAAGATACCTACTGCCTTCCTGAACTGTGTTTTTTTGGAGGTGGACTGAGCTCCCCACACTTCATGTGAAGTTAAGCATGAGCTTTGGAAGGTTAGCTTTGCCAGTCATGTGGTGGTCCCTTCCTGATGTGCTGTTTTCTGCATTGAGGGTGAGGGTGACAGCTTGTCCTCCTCCTCTGTCCATTCTTGGGAGAGCCAGACCCTTTCATGGCATGTGGAAGTGTTTGCTAAATGAAATTTTTGGATTGTTGCATGCACTTAAGAAATCTACCTGAGCAGACAAAGCATTACTGACAGAAGAGAGAAAGAAAGAGGATAATTCTAGGAACTTACTCATTATAGAAGCACAATCTGAAATACAAAACTTGGAAATAATATTTTCTGTCCTGAACTGTACGAATGCATGTGTTCTGTGTTCCAGGGACTCATTGCCATCCTATCAGCTTAGTCTTCACCCATAAAATTTGAAATGATCTGTGAATTCTTGCTATGCTGTGGTCTTATGGACATTGTCTTCTTTTTTGACACTATTATCCCAGGAAATCCTGATTATCATAAATGTTCAATTTTTGAAGGGCTTAACATGCTCAAGGTGAGCTGTAGATGTGATATTTTGTAATGCAAATACTGCCAGATTATTTCTTCTGTACAATAAGAAAGATAACCTGTGCAAGCTCTCCATTCTTTTCCTGCTTTCTGGAGGAGAATGGAAACTTCAGGATGAGGAGAATGGCCAGCAGCTCTTAGGAACTCAAGAAATCCTTGTTCCTGTTGTAGAAGTTCTCTCTAGTGTTCACTGGATCTGTTTCTTGCTCCCTGGGAAGAGCACAACAGGTGAAGAACACTAAGTATGCTGCAAAGCAGATGAAGTCTCTTGTAACTTTGATGTGTTGCATTGAACTGTGCTCTTCAGAAATACTGGTCTGCCAGCGGGTTTCTCAAAGTTGCCTGAAAATAACCAATATATTGCAACCACTTATATCATGGCTGGTTCTAGACTGTCTCCAGACCTTTTCCTGTCAAGTAGTGAAGAGGCAGAGCCATCAAATCCTGTGGCATTTTGCAGGAAAGGTGCTCAGCACCAAAATTTTTGAGGATCCTTGTTTTGGATGTGCTTATTGCAAAGTGTTTTGCACTCAGCTGGTAGCTGCTAGAGCTGGGAACCACTACATGACTGCAGTAAGTAGTACAAGGAACTGAAGGTATATTGGGCTTTGAATAGTTGGAGACAATTTATTTATATTTTTTTTCATGGTCTTTCATTCACCTTTTTTTTTTTTGGATGTTGTCATTCTCCTTTTTGTTAGATTGTAGCCCTTTTTCAGGGAGGAAGAAAAAAGTCCTCCCTCTTGCAAATGTTAGTATGTAGGCAGTAATGCAGGTTGTATTTAGCACCATATGCATACAGGCCTTAGTGGTTTAAAGCAGTTTGCTATTTCACTTGTGAGACACTTCACTGAGACATTTCTTCAGGGAGTTTTTTCTTTAAATAAAATGTCACTGTAGCAGGTTTTTTTTTCTCTCTCCCTTGATCTTTTTTTTTTTCCTTTTTTAATTTTTTTTTCCTTTCTCTCTCCCTCTCCCTCTCTCCCTTTTTTTTACTCTGAATGCCTGGTTTCATACACCCAGCACTGTTCAGACAACAAAGTGACCCGATTGCCAGCAAAGCTGAGTGACTTGGATGAAGAGATTAAAACTGGTGCCTTACACTTCAGATAGGATGATAATTCCTTGTGAATAAATTCAGGAGGGACTCGGCATTCTGCCTTCATATGGCACCAGGCAAGATTAGCCCTGCAAGAATACTCAGCACAGTCACAGAGATGGTTACGTGGTGGTCTGTGTGCTAGGTTTCTTCCAGGTACAGCTGGCTTTAATTTCAAAATACTTTTAAGGTCTGCTTTCTGTCTGCTGCACCCTGTGACTTTTTGCGCTGGACAGTGCAGAGCTGTCCTTCAGGCAGGGTTAAGGTGGGACAGGGAGTCACAGTGGAGCACATGTTTTTTTTTTTTTTTTTTTTTCTGGAGAACAGACACAGACACAGACACAGACACAGATTTCTAGGTTGGAAGAGACCTCAAGATCATCGAGTCCAACCTCCGACCTAACACTAAGTACTCCACTAAACATGACAGGGGAGCCTGGATACGCTACTGGGGACTGGGAGAGGAGGAGGAGGAGGAGGAGGAGGAGGAGGATTTGGTGTTCAGATACAGGGGAAAAGAACATCATGCCATTGCTACCTGCAGGGCTGGCCTATAACCCTGGTGATTGCTGGGATTTTGCATGATAGCCTGGTATAGCTGCAATGAAGGCTTTTAAAAAGGGAGATTTAGGATTCAGTGTCACAAGGAGCAAATCTGTTCTGTTATAAAGTAGTTGAAACTGCACTGGAAGGTGGCAGTCCATTTGCAACTGTAAATATTTACTAATAGAGCATAATGATAGTCTCTGAACCTCTTCCCTATCTTCTGCTCCACTGTCTGGAGCCAGCTGGCTGCGATGCAAATTGAGACACAGCGATTTCACAGCATACCTCTGAGCAAAGACAGTGCATGTTTCTTTTCATAGTCTGGGAGCACTTGTCTCATATGCTTGCTTCTCTGCTTATTAAAGGTCCTTTGACATATGCATTCTGTAGCCAGCTCTATCTGCAGTTAAAAGCTTTCTGTGGAAAAAGAAATAAATCATAGTGAGTTACTACACACGAAATAGCAAAATCTGGAAAAATACAGAAGACGCAGCAAATGAAATTACGCTCGCAGTATCTGGGCTTTGCTGGGAAACAAATACAGGCTCAATTAGGGATTGCAGATTGGGATGCACACATGACTTCAGTATAAATCTCTGATTCCGTTGACTTGCAAAAGCCCTTTCATTTTTTTTTTTGGTTGTAACTATACATAAACAATAAGCTGAAGCAATTTTTATGGAGTATCAGGAAGTCTAGATAGCAAACTAATGTCTGTAGCCTGCCCCTAAATACATAAAAAACTGGTTCTGCCTTGAAGGTAGAGATTAGGTTGCTCAAGTGCAGCTCTGTGGAAGTTAATCCTTTTAGTAGTGTTACCCATAAAATCCCCAACAATAAAGTAGGGTTTAAGCAATGTTAGGTTACCATTTTGCAGGGCTGTGTGCTGACCCTTCAACAATACTTGCAAATTATTATTCTCCTTGAGACCTGAAATCAGACAGTTCTCTGCTGATCATAATTTCTCATTTTTGCCCGAGACATGTGGAAGGTCTGCTCTTGGGCTGTGCCTGTGCCTTGTACCAGTGAAGGTGGTACAAGGCACAGTGAAGTTCACAAGGCACAAGTTCACAGCAGGTGAACTGTTGAGAGGCAGACAGTTCTTGGTGGCATTTGAAGTAATTTACTATACAGCCTTCTATGAGCTCTAGTATGAATTTTTACTGGTCTGTATTCATGAATTTTGCAAGTGTGTGAAAAAATATAGGGCCTACAAGGCTATGTACCTTGGAAAAACAGAAAATTAGAATGATTGAGCTCCACTTGGAGAAGCTCATAAACACTTGTTTGGCAGTACTTAAAAAAATTACCTTCTCCACTGTTTTCAAATGGCGTGAAACTATGAGATTATGTTTTTATTAACCATTTGTTGAGTCTGAATGATATGTTTGTTTTAATATCAGGAGTGTATTTTTTAGGCAATTGTAGGTATTTTCAAGTTCATGAGTGAAACAATGTATCTGTGTCTCCTTTAATAGGCAGAGTTTGCTTGAAGTACTGTGAAAGATGTTGTATATTCTTAGCTGAGACTCGCACACGCAGGATATGTAGATGCTGGTATGGTTACACATGTGCTCAATGTGTGCAGCCATATCATTTCTTTTAAGCAGCAGAACTGCGTACCCGGTCACTTCTGATGCTTGAAAACCTTGAGCAGAGGCCACAAAGCACGTGCCCGTCTCTCCCCGTCTCTTTTATTGCACGATACCACATAGGACGCACAGCTCAGGGGTTCCCCTGTTGCTTTAGCTGCCTTACCAAGGGGCAGAGGGCTTGCTGTAGTTCGGGCTCCGTGTTTCTCATCCGTACCCGTTCCGCTGTGTGGGGCTGTGAGGGACCGGCTTCCTCATGCTGCATCCCTTTCTCAGGGTGGAATGGGTTGCAGTATATGCTGCTCCTCCACCATCCTGTCCCTGCCTTGCCTTGCTCATAAGGGTAGTTAGGGCTGGAGGGGCTCTGGGATAGACTGTCCATAAGGGACGGGACAGAGTGGGGCCTGGGGACCGCGGTGCTGTAGGGCTGGAGGCTCGGCAGCAGTAGTGCTCGGCAGGCTCAGTGTGCTCAGCTGCTAGTGCTTGACCAAACGGATGTTGTCCCCTTTTCCAGAGACTGAAATTTCCCTCTTGCACTTCAGCTGATCTGCTTTTGTTTCTCTCAGTGGTAAACACTGCGTTTTGGGTAACCACCTCTTTCTCTTTTCCATTACAGAGCTCCAGAATGGGAGGCAAACTGAGCAAGAAGAAGAAGGGGTACAGTGTCAATGATGAAAAAGCTAAAGACAAAGACAAGAAGGCTGAAGGAGCAGCAGCTGAGGAAGAGGAGACTCCAAAGGAGGCTGAGGATGCCCAGCAAACCACAGAGACCACAGAAGTGAAGGAGAACAACAAGGAGGAGAAGGGTGAGAAGGATTCTCAGGTCGCTGCCAATAAGACAGAAGAAAAAGAAGGGGAGAAAGAGAAAACAGTGACCCAGGAAGAAACCCAGAAAGCAGAACCAGAGAAGTCAGAGGCTGTTGTTGATGCGAAAGTAGAGCCACAGAAGAACAACGAACAGGCACCCAAGCAAGAGGAGCCAACTGCAGCCTCTGCTCCTGCTGCCAGTAGTGAAGCACCCAAAACCTCTGAGCCTAGCAGCGATGCAAAAGTTTCTCAGCCTTCAGAAGCCACAGCTCCCAGCAAAGCAGATGACAAGAGCAAAGAAGAAGGGGAAGCCAAAAAGACTGAGGCTCCCGCAACGCCTGCAGCCCAAGAAACTAAAAGCGAAGTGGCCCCAGCTTCAGACTCAAAACCTAGCAGCAGCGAGGCTGCACCTTCTTCCAAGGAGAGCGCGGCAGCCACAGCAGCACCTAGTTCCACTGCCAAGGCCTCGGACCCTGCAGCCCCACCAGAGGAAGCGAAACCTTCTGAAGCCCCAGCGACTAATTCGGATCAAACCATAGCAGTGCAAGATTAAATTGGACAGCCTATTGAAACAACCACTTAAAACAACCTGTGTCTTTTTTTTATTTTTTCAGCTATACTAACTTGTTTCAGATCTGAAATAACAATAAGTATTGCCCAGAAAGAAAAGGAAAAAAAAATGAAAAGGATGTCCCATCAAGTTGGGAGGGAGGGAGGGGGGAGAATCCAAATAGTATTTTTGTGGGGAAATATCTAATATACTTTCTGCCAACTTGACACAAGTCCTGCATTAAAAAAAAAAAAAGTAAAATAGATGGATGTCTGAAAGTACAGCACATCTTTTGTATCTGAACTGCTGTAAATGCATTCCACCAATGTATCAAAATCTTCTTTTTGTTCTGTAATGGGGTTTGGGAGTGATGCGTTTGATTCTGCCCACTGGGTTTGTGCCAAGGCAATCAGATCTTTATGAAAGCAGTATTTTCTGTGTTTTTTTTTTTTTTTATTTTATTTACAGCCTTTCTTATTTTGATATTTTTTTAATGCAGTGGATGAATGCCAACTTTCAGACAAAACCCACTTAGCTGTCCACATATTTCTCAATGCCAATCCTCCAATTCTTCCTCTCCAAATATTTTTTGGGAGTAAAAAGCATTCTCATCCTACTTAGCCTACCTAGATTTCTCATGACGAGTTAATGCATGTCCGTGGTTGGGTGCACCTGTAGTTCTGTTTATTGGTCAGTGGAAATGAAAAAGTCTGCGTTCATTGCAGTTCCAGTTTCTCTTCCATTCTGTGTCACAGACACCAACACACACTCATTGGAAAACAAATGAAAAAACAAAATGTACAATGGATGCATTGAAATTATATGTAATTGTATAAATGGTGCAACAGTAATAAAAGTTAAATAATTTAAAAAATATAAAAGTGTAAAGACTGATTAAATCTTCACTTTCACCTCTTAGGAACTTGGCGAAGGAAATCCTTACACCCAGAGCAGAAGCGTTACATCTGGGGCTGCTCACTCACTTATTTATAGCAAAGCAGAGGTAAACAAAGTGCCATCAGTCTCACGATCCTAGAAACATGCTGCCATAAACTGCTTCAGCAGCCACAAGCATTCACAGATGAGGTTGGAAGTGGCAAATGAACAGCATCTCTCATACGTGTTTTATTCCAGGCAAAGTAGAAATGCCTCATGCATTAACATGTGGAAAAAATGCTCTCTTGCTCTCTCACTATTTTAAAGAGCCAGAGGTATGCTGACTGGGCTTTAACTGGGAGTAAGGCAGTAGATTTGATAAAATGATCTCTTAAGACAAGGCAATTACATTTAATCCTAGTCCTATTAAAATATTCTTAGCGCTGATACACTTTGTTCTTTTTCCCATTGCCATTGTGGAGGAGATGAAATGCAGCTGTCACAAGAGGCCATGTCTGTTTATTTCAAATACAGCTACCCTTCTGTAGCTGAGCAGAGTTTAGCCTAGTATAAACAACATTCTTCAATACTCTTGCCTGTTTGCCCCGTTTTTATTCAGCAGAACAGATAACTGTAGTTTCTGCTGAGTGGTGTCCTTGCTGGATATGGACAAAGATTTCAGTGTGGAGCCCAGAATTCACAAAACTAGTTAAAGCAGCATATTGAGTCCGTCCATCAAAAAGCTCTTGAGCTGAGCAGAGGTTCTGAGAGAACTGAGCAACGGAAAACAGAAACACAGCTTGTACACATAACAAAGGGATGAGTGGCCTTGTATTTAGTAAATAAGGGAAGTGGTGTTTAAAAATGATATAAAATATTTCACGTATTCTCCTTCCATGCGGTGAGGATGATTCGCTTTACAGACTCCCATAGTTCTTATCCTTTATTTCAGTCAGTAATTTGGGGTTCTTATTTTGTGCTGGAGATACTGGTGTGCATTGGTGCACCCGTGGAAAGCTTATTGGAACAGGCAGCTCTGGTGGTTTCAGATCAGGCCAAATACTTGCATGAATCTGGCACGACCATCAAGCTTTTGCGTCCTTAATGAAAAGGAGCCAATTTCCTGCGTAATATGTCAAAATAAAGTGGATTCTTTTGCACAAAGATCAGTACTCTGGCTTAAAAACAAACAAACAAACAAACAAACAAACAAAAAACCAGCAGGTTTCTCAGATGAAAGAGCTGAAGCCCTGTATGGGGCTAGGCAGATAACACATTCACTGTAGATTACCAAGCTTTGTGCTTGCTTATGTAGCTGTCGCAGTCTTCAGAATCCTTGTGAGGCCAAGTCTGCGGCTTTCTTGCAAACCTTTGAGAGCCCTCTGCCATCGCTCCCTGGTGTATGTGTGTCCTGGAGAGGGAGAACTTCTGTCCAGGACTCCCCCATGAATTTCACGAGAGAAGTCCAGGATGGAGAGGAGGTGTGCAGGGATCCTGCAGCACTTTGTGGTGGTGTAGTTCTGAACCAACCAGACGCCGATGGGACTGGATCAATGCTCTGCCTTTGGGCTGGAAGGGGTTGTCCATGGAGAAGAGGTATGTAAGTTGTTTGTGGGGATGGTACGCAAATGTGCCTACTGACAGTATCACACCTTGGCTGATACCACACCCATCCACTTTAAATACAATTTGCAAAGCAGCACTCAGTCTTCACTAGTAAAATAGATGACATTCAACATCAGCCTTTTTGTCTATTGAAATGTCTTCAGCTGGCATGCTTAGACTTGGTGAAAAGGTCTTGAATGTAGTCTTACTTTAATTCTCTGAGGCAATTTAAAATATCCCTGTGCTCCATAGCTGCCTCCAAACCCAGACTTTTTTTGCAGTGGTTGACAGCAAAATCTTAACATACATGCTGCAGTTCTCAGAACCTGCTTATCGGTGGAATTTTCTTCCTGATGCTGTCAATAGTGCAAAGGGATGTCATCCCAAGTGACTGGAAATCACTAGCAAGCAGGTAAAGAAGTAGACGTGTGTTTGGGAAGCTGAGAGGAAAGGCGACCAAAACCTGATGCAATTAAATGCTCAGTCTTCTCAAAAACTTAGAAGTAAAGTTACCATATAATGTTTTTAATTCTTTTATTCATAGAGGGGGTTGCAACACAGGTCTTGTCACAATATTTATAACACTTTATGTGCAACTGTTAGTGCAGAGGCTTAGACCCTTGTTCCACAGTGCTGCTGATCTGTACCTACATACACAAGGAAAGAAAACACCTCTGTTCAAAGAGCTTATGAATTAAGCAGCATGATGGGTTAATAGAAATGTGAAACATGTTTCTTGCCTGAAGTGGCATGAAAAGAGGCTGGAGTCCTGCTTTTCTTCACCTCAGTCCAGTAGCTCATCTCTGAGATCCTCCTTTTCTGAGCTATAATTACTCTTTAATAACAGAAAATATATGTGAAGGGTACTGAGCTAACAGGCATGTTAACGCTCTGAGCCTAAGCACATTGCAGACAACCTCAAAGACCCAGCCCTTTCGTGAAAGCATGCCAAAGGAATACACAACTCAGCCCTGGGAAAGAACCTTTGCTATTGTTTAAAGCCCCTGCAGAGAGATGTTTGCAAGGTCTCCTTTGTTTTCCCTTGGAGACCATCGAGAATTTGTTGCTGTCCCTTCCACAACAGGAAGGTCAGTCCATTGGCCTCACTCACACTTTCACAGCAGTTGATGTTAAACAGAGAGCAACTTAACCTTTACTTTTTGGCTTGCTTGTTTGTTTCTAACTGTATTTGAATTATACCTGCTGGCATTTTGATAACGACATTTTGAGATGGAAAAACAACTGAAATTATGTTAAGATACTAAATAATGAAATAGCCACCTCAGAGCAATGCTTACCATGTGCCCTGAAGTTCGTTTCTGTGCATTGATTTATGCGTCCATACAGGATAGACACCTCTGTGAAGCAAGAGTAAATACAACATTGCACACTGGTATCCTGTGTGACAGCATGTCTGGGTGTGTGAGTACAGGAATGCTGGTACCTAGGGAGTCATGGGCTTCCCGGGGGGGGGGTCCCCATGTTTCAGCACTTACCTGCAGAGGGTCAGGGCTCTGTCCCACCTGGAGGTTGCCTTCTCCAGGTCAGCTTGAACTCCAGCTTGATTCCAGTGTACTGAACTGAGTTTGAAGCGGGTGGAGGGAATCGAGCCTTCAGTCTTGCTTCAGGAACAGCTTATCACTAAATTGAATTTTCATGAATTTATACTTATTTAGCAAAACTGGGGAGTGTGTCAAAGAAATACCACAGATTTGTTGCCAGTGCTGCAGAAAGCATTTTCTCACAGTACTATTTTTTAGTACACTTACTGTTATATTTTTGTTGCTGTCTCTTTGCACTGAATTCATAGTCTTCAAGGATTTTAAAAATATATATTTTTTAATGTTAGTGGCTTGGTTTTCTCTTGTTTTTTGGGGTCATGTTTTTTTTTTTTTTTCTGTATCAAGCTCTTCTTCTGTCACATTTATCCTGAGTCTGGTTTGGTTGACTTTCTGCCTTTCGTTTCCACTTTTTTTTTTTTTTAACATCCTCTTGTATATTTAACCTCCACACCATATTTCATGCAATAAGAATGCATATCAGCTGTTGAGCAGCCAGATTTGGAAATCATGGCTCTCCAGTCATGGGAAAAGGACAGCGTAAGGAACAGCAGCATACATGCATTTTCCTTCACTGCTGTCACAAAGATTTTTACTTCAGGACCTGGCAGAGCTTTACTTGCTGCATTTATCATGGTGGGCTCAATTCCTGGTCACAGAGTTAGGTAAGCAGGAGAGCATTTTTTTAAAAATTGTTTTGTTGTTGTTGTTTTGGGGGAAGGGGGTATGTCAAAATACAGCCACAGGAATTGGGACACAGGGTTTGTGACACAACCTTTTTGTTTCCTGGAGAAAGCATTGTTATATCTTAACTGGCTGCTACAAGGTTACCGAGTCTCTCTCAACTTCTTGTTGTCAGCATACTTGTCCCTCTTACAGCATATTTACTTGTGTCGGCAATAAATATTAATTCCAGTACTTCCTCTCATGGATGTCTAAATGGATTCCCTCCATCCTTAGCTGGTCTTCCCTCCACAGTGTAAGTCCCACATTTCTGAGAGTCTCTCAGTGCACCAGGAAGCCTACTGAGTTTCTCGATGACTTAAGTTCATCATGGACTTGGCTTGATCAAGATGACTTTATTTTGAGATTGTTCAGTCAAGTGAAGTGCAGATCTGATTGAGCTACAACTTTGTTCCACTTACTAAGAAAAATTTCAAAGGCTTTACATGATGATTCTGTTGAGGACAATGTGAGACCTTCCCACAAGGCCTACCAGTCTGTTATTTGGAACATCATCAGGTTGCTGCAAAATGAGTGACTTGCTAAACATCATTGCCAGTTCAGCTGGCCAGTAACATTAAGTTAACACTTGGGAAAATTCAACATTCAGTCTCAAGTGAGATGTAAACAAATCATACTGGGCTCACTACAAGGACAGATTAGAGCTGTTCACATTAGGATGTGGAGAAGTAATAGAATTTTTTTTCCTTCCACTCAGTTGCAGCCAGTTCAGAAAACCAATGTGACACAGGATTATCTCTCTAGATAGTATTTTGACTTTGGGAATGGGGCAGACATGGCAAAGCTCCTAGCAGCTAGATTAAGTCATATGAGCCATAAACTAGAAATCTTAAAACTTAGCAGTTAGTACTTTAAAACTTAAAGCTGAGTGGTAGATGTTTTAATCACAAGCTACATGGCTCCCCTGAGAAGGTAGGCTACCAGAGACACCCTGTATGGCAGGAAGCCAACTGCTGGGCTTGTGTCTACCAGTGGCTTTCATTTTTAGCAGTGCCTTTACCTTATCCCTGTTTTATTGGCTTTCTACCAGTTTTGGGTTTATTATTTGTTAATAATAGAGAATAGTGTACTGTAATGACAGACCATACTGATGCTCCATTAATAATATATTTCTAGCATTTTTATTTTATTCATTTTAATTTTATTTATTTATTTATTTATTTTGGTAGAGTTTGGCAGAATTCCAGACTGGGTCTGTAAAAAAACTACGTATTTGCCAAGTAGAATATGAACTGACCTGGTAGAAATGAAAAGTTGGAAAAAAAAATATATCACTGGAAATTGGTGCAAGCCTGAAAGAGCAAACCCTTTATTCTGCAGTGGTCTGGGATTCTGAAATGTCTCACTGTAAGCTAAAAGACCCTATGAAGATTTAAAAAGATATCACATGTCTGTGCGCCAAATGCATTGTTGGTTTAAGCTCTGCTGCTCTGTCCAATTATTTGAACTTTATCAACTGTACATCATTTTTATTTTTTATTTTTAATAAAAGGGAGAATTTCCAAGCAAACATTTTTGTTTCAAAAGTCAAACAACAGTAATTCTTAATGACTACATTTCAAAGGAAAATTTCAATCCCATTAAACCTTGAATAACCTTTCCCAGTAGAAGAAGCTCTGACACTACTTAGGAATCTTTTCCAACATTTTGTTTAAAAGAAAAGTTTCCCGATAGACAGTTTTTCAAGGACACATTCATGAAAGCAAATCTTTATAGTTTAACTTTTGAAGATAAGCTAAATAGTTGGTCTAGTTGAGTTTGGCCACTCACCTCAGGATAAGGAGAGAAAATCTGGAACATGGGAGGCCAGCCCATCAGCTGGCAAAATCAATAAAGTTCCGCTGAACATCATGAAACACCTTTTATTTGCAGTTATTTAACACAAATTTGAAAAACTAATTATTAGCAATAGAATGTCACATAATAACAGGTAGCATTGCGTGGTTGGATGTGAGACAATTAAGCTGTTAGCTTTAGTGTTAACCTGGTAACAGATAGATTTGGATTTGAATGGAAGCAGTGTGTGAATACTAATCAGGAATGAAATGTAAGTTCTGAACCAGTATATTTAAAGTATTAATCAAAGACTAGGTAGTCAGTTCTTATGAATGTTTCACTGGGCTTCTGTGAGACAAGTGGGCAACATAAGGATCAGCACATTTCTATATATGCACAGAAAGAAGGAATGGAGAACAAAATAATGGTATCAGGGGTGGTATACACTTTTCAATGTGTTCAATTAGGCTGCACTTAAATATACCGGGCTTGAATTTTGCCCTACAACAAGTTTTGATGTTCTAGCTCAGCTGTTTCACACACGTTGGACCAGCTTTTGGGGTGAGATTTGAAAAGCAGCTCTGCACTGCTCTTCACTGCACTGCCCCTGTCCGTGTATCACAGCCGTGCCTGACCTAGCATCCCCAGTTTAACCTGCCAGGACTAACTACATCAACAGGGCTCTGAGCATCTGAAGGAAGGGAAGCAGAAACAATGGACAGGAATCATGTGGATATAGGTGTAGCTCCCTTAAGGTGGGAGAATGGGAAACCCTGTGAAAGTCTTTCACATCTTCTATGGTTCCATGATGACCACAGATTGTCCCGGTGAGAATTGTTTTCTTTCAGCTGAATAAGTAGAAGTTAGACTATATCTGCTTTCATGGAATAATAATTCATTCTAGATTGCCTTCAGCAGGTCTAAGGGCAGTACAAAGCACGGTTCAGTCTTAAACAAACCCCTTGGTGCTGTATTTCAATCACTGCAGACTGTTACTCTGGGATACTGAATATTCCCTTTTTAAATAGAGTTTGGAAGTGTTGTCTGAGTGCCTAGAATGAAAAAAAAAATCATTTTTTCATTACTTTCTTTATTTTTTCCCCTCTCTGTTTCATGATTTCATTACAGCCATTCTTTTGTCTTTCAGGCCATCAAAAGGCCAAGCTGCTTACTTTTCCCTGCATACATCAATCAAACCACAAATGAGAAACAATAGCATGTGTTTTGGTCACTGTTTTCCCTAGGATATATATGTGCAGCACTTCAGTTCATGTCTCAGACTGTTATAGGCAAGGATTATATTACTATTTTAACTGGACAAGTTCATCCCTCTTTATAAATTGACTTGGGGATATGCAGATGTCCAGCAGTGGTGAGAATTTTCTAATCTTTGAGGGCTTTAGTTAAAAGTGCAATTCACAGTGGATCTCTGATGAAAAGTGCTAGTAACCCTGCAAACTCTCAGAGTGCTGCCTGTGCAAAACTGGGAGAGGCTTTCTTTTAAGAAGTGCATCTGCTGATGTGGCAGAATTTGGCCAGCAAATTGTAGTGATCAACTGGATAAAAATGACCAGGAAAATCCCTGCCCCATGTACAGTGCTGACTGCTGAGCAATCACTGCTGTTCTGTGCTTTTTCCTTTGTGCTGGCCTGTGCACAGCTCTACTAGTACTGGGTTAATTCAGAGCTGGCATAGGTGTAGGAGAAACCACAAAATTTTAAACTCCCTTTTTTCTCCCAGACAGATAATTTTTTTTTTTTAATTTTATTTTCCATGGAGGGAGCAATGAGGTTAGAGGCTGAAGCGCAGTCAGACTTTCTTGAATCCTTGTGTGTTTCCACCCAGCCACGTTTGAGCAGTAGAGACTGCTCTGAAGTGACTCAGTCCTATGCATAAGAGTAATTAGATCCATTCGAAACTCAGGAACTGTCAGTTTTGAGGATTCTTTCAAAGTCTTTCCAGTTGAAAACTCCATGGGTTCATCTCCCTCTGTGCTCTGTCTTGGCTTCTGGCACCTCTTAACACCTAAACCTCAGAGCAAAATATCTGCAAAAACTGCTGGGTTTTATGTCAAAAATCTTGGAAATCATCACAGTTTCCATGCTTCTCACACCCCTCCAGTCTTAGTTGGGCCAAATTCATCCAAAGCTCAGGGAACTGAAGGATCGGACTATGTGTACAGCTTGCCATGATTGTACCCAGAGTAATTATCCTGTTAAAATAATCATTAAAGCTATTAAAACAAAGGAAAAAAAGAAAACGAAAATTTATTCAACTGGAACAACTGTGTCTAGGCAAAATACTAGAGCTTCCAGTTCCATAAAAACTGGAACTGCTGAGGAGTCTGCCGTGTCCTTCCACAGAACCTGGACTGTTTATGCAGGGGTGGTACCCAAGAGTCAGCTCAGCTGGTATCTGAAACCAGCGGTGTCTTACCCCACTAATGGGTAGATTTTCTCCAATGTTTTATCACTGTGCAGATACAGGAGGGTGTGTAGTATTTTACTACCTGCCTGTCTCTATAATACTCCCCCAAAGTCCCTAATCTTTATTGAACAGCTGTATCTTTCTCAAATAAGAAGCATACATTTCTTGCAGAATGTACAATTGGGCCTGTCAGCAGAAGTTACTGAATAACTAAGGGGAGAGATGTGTTCCTTGAGTCATTGTATCAAACCTAAACACAGTAATAAAAAGAAGAGAACTCATTTTATCTTCTTAATGCAGTTAATAAAGATCTTAGAGGGTGAAAATCACAGTTTTTTTTTTTTTCATTTGAAAAGTATTTTTTTTTCAGTTCTTATAATTTATTTTTAGGGGAATATTCCAAATTTCTCCTATGTGTAAAGTATTTGGCATAACAATGATTGCAACTGCTCATAGGACTCATTATCCTTCGTTGTGCAGAAACAATATCATTTTAAATCATTAAATGAATGGAACTGTTTAATATGTACTTTGGCAAGTTTCACTCATGGACTATACATAGCTGTATTTGATTAGTTGATTTCACTATGAAAGATAAATGGCAGTATACATACTCCCATTGCACACAGCTGTTACAGTGGGCCCTGTCATTTTGTATAGTGTGTGGCAACTGGATTCCAGTGGTGCCATATGATAAGTCAAACCACTCCTGCTAGGGCTGATAACCCAGACAATGACAGATATCACAACTCTGTTTATCAGTTTATGTTTAATGAGATATTGTCCCACCCCCCGGGACAAAGACAAAATACTTTTATTTTTTTATTTTTTATTTTTATTTTTATTTTTTTAAAACATACTACTCTAGGTCTGCTTAGATTTAAAGCAATTGCCTAAGCAGAAAATCAGAACAGCTCCCAAGAGATGCTGGGGGCTTAGGGGAAAGGGAGTAGAAAGGATGGAAGAAAACATATTTTTATTTTTGATTCATTTCTTATTATTCAACATTTGGCAATTTCTTTACTAATAGATTTTATTTTTAGGAGATAATTTTTGTTTTTAACTTTTTAGAGCCTGATTCTTCCTATAGATGGTCTTAAATGCATGATCTACTCTTAATGAAGAGAAAAATGGCCTAGAAGTTTTAAAAAAGCTGTCAATCTGAAATGAAGCTTCACATTAATTTGTAAGAGTTGCACCTAGTTCAGGCTTCAAGTGCATGAGCAGTACCACAGCAAGCAAAGAAGTAGAGTCTATTACAGAGTGACAGTCTAATTTACTTTGTTTTTGGAAAGCTGAATTGAAACCAACACAGCCTTGTCCTGGACAAGATATCTGTGCTGTTCATTACTAACTGCTGTTCTGAAACCAGGCAAATGCTCCTTACCCATGCAGCCCACTCTTCCCCCGCCTTCCCCCTCTTTAAGAGTCCAAGGGAGTTCTTGGTTTGCAGCCAAGCATCACAGTCTGGCCAGGAAGTGTCATCTGAGGAAGAAAAAATGCAATGGGGTTGCTCTGGCATAACCATTAGAAGAGCTGCTGATAAAACAGGGAGAGAAATAATGCTGGTGAGATGCAAAGCTTCACAGCTTATGTTTCCATGTATGTGTCACAGTACTAACTCTATTAAGTTATTCAAAAATATAGGGATTTATTACACCTCTGTGCACAATGCTGTTCCAACTGGGTATTTTAGTAAGCTGCCTTTATGTAGATAGCTGTACAACATAAGCTAATGCTCCACAAAGAGAGAAAAGCTTTGGGATTATCCTGAAATGATGAAGAGGGATTGTATGAATCGCAGTATTATAAATTACTACCTACTGGTTTAATTAGTTTGGGGGGGGGGGGGGGGGGGCTTGGTTGACAGAGATGCACTGGGGAAACAGTCAGTGAGAGGATTTAAAAGCACTAGCTAAACCCAAGAGACCAGAGAATTGTGAAGGGTGGAGGCTTTCTTGACTTTCTCGTATCCATTTTGTCTTCCCACTTGTAGACTCAGAAATTTTTGGCACTTCTTGTTATGGAATATTTCTGTAGTCCTCTGCTGGTGGACGCTGATGATGTGCTCTAAGTCTACCGTCTCCTCTTTTTTCTCTGTAGCTTTCCTGACCAGCATCTCATTTTGAGAATCTATAAAATATACTCTTTTAAAAAAGTTATCTACATTTTTCCACTGGCCCACCAGCCTCCCAGTTGCCCCCCTTCTGCATGTACTACAGTGGTGCTAGAGAGAGCTATCTCTGGGTTTTTTTTGTTTGTTTTTAAGGCTTTGGTTTTTTTCTTCTTTTTTTCAAAATCTTGAAGGAAAGAACATGACTTCTTTCCCTTTGGGGAACAAAAGATCCCAATCAATATGCTATTTTTCTCATGGAGTAAAAGAACTCACTGAACTTACATGCTGCAACAATCTCTTTAATTTTTCTGTGTTTATCCTTGCACGTACTGCTTCACATGGGGAAAAACAATATCCTAATTCTGTTCTGAATGAAACTGAAAGAAGTTTGGCTTTTACTGGCAATGATTGCAGAATCAGGTCCTTGCAAAACAGGGATCAGATTGTGCATCAGACTGAACGAATTACATCACCACTGACTTAAGTGTGAGAGAGGACAAGTCCAAAGTAGTATCAAAAGATGATTTTTCAAATAACTGTTTTCTATGATTTTCTCTTTGACTCAGAAAGAGTGAACAAACAGGCTGGCAGAGAAGATGGAGGAGGAAAAAGTTTTTGAAGATGACTGGCAATATTTTTTGTTTCTCTCTTCACAGGACAAGCATAATTTGGATCCTTATTATGGTGAAAGGCCAATCCCTTCCCTTCCCTTCCCTTCCCTTCCCTTCCCTTCCCTTCCCTTCCCTTCCCTTCCCTTCCCTTCCCTTCCCTTCCCTTCCCTTCCCTTCCCTTCCCTTCCCTTCCCTTCCCTTCCCTTCCCTTCCCTTCCCTTCTCTTCCCTTCTCTTTTTCTGTTGCTACTAGGCTTTATGCAATATTTCAGGTGTGGAAAACATTTCATAACTCAGTGATCACTTGAAATAAACAGTCATTCACAGCTGCACTTGTAAATATGTGGGGAAGGCTTCCCATACAAACAACTGGTAAGAAATATCTGAATCCCTCCCTTGTGAGAGTGGCAGGGTAAGAACAGGGTGCACTGGAGAGCCAAGGTATTTCAGGAGAAGTGGTGTTTGGATGTCAAGCTCTGTGCCAAACCAGGACTGTCCTAGCGGCTAATACTGGCTGCTATAGGCATGGATCCAGCAGGAGCAGCACCCCGCCCTCAAGGTATGAGGCTTTTTGGTGTAGCCTTGGGAACAGTAGGGCTACAGCAGCCACAGGCAGCAGCTTTAGTGCTGTCTTCATGCTTGCTTCATGCTTGCTCTCAATAGCTTCTGCAGATGGGGTCAACAGGCCCCTTATTCCCTCTGGTAAGTCTGTGCCTGGATACGAAAGACATGGCATGCTGTGTGCACTCTGACGGCCTGCTAACTGTGAAATCTCTAAGTGACTGTCCTGGTTTCAGTTAGGACAGAGTTAATTTTCCTCCTAGTAGCTGGCAGGGTGCTATGTTTTGGATTAGGATGAGAAGAGCTCTGATAACATGCTGATGTTTTAATTGTTGCAGAGCAGTGCTTACACCAAGCCAAGGACTTTTCAGCTTCTCGCTCTGTCCTGCTAGCGAGCAGGCTAGGGATGCAGCAGGAGCTGGGAGGGGACAGACCCAGGACAGCTGACCCAAACTGGCCAAAGGGATATTCCATACCATCTGACCTCATGCTGAACAATATATAGGGGTGGCTAGCCGGGGTGGGGGGTGGGGGGGGCGGCTGCTCGGGGATAGGCTGGGCATCGGTCAACGGGTGGTGAGCAATTGCATTGTGCATCACTTATTTCGTACACATTATTATTATTAATACTATTATTATTATTATTATTATTATTATTTTCCTGTCTTAATAAACTGTCTTTATCTCAACTCACAGGCTTCACTTTCCTGTTTCTCTCCCCCATCCCGGAGAGGGAGGGGGGAGGGTGAGCGAACGGCTGTGTGGTGTTTAGCTGCCAGCCGGGCTAAACCACAACAGTGACAAATTTAAACTGTGGTTAAAATTTGTCCTGATCTCTCTAACAGGTATATCCTATGACTCAAATTATTGGACTATCCTCCTACACCTTCCTGGGTGCCAGCTCCCCAGCTCCATCATCTAACTCTCAAGCATCCTTTTAACAGCTTCAGTGAGAAGGCAGGAAAAAAAGTAAAGAGGCTTTTTGAAAGTTCAGGGACTGCACAAAATAAATTGAATATATTATCTTAATAAAACAGAGGCTACTTCTTACTCAATTCCTATTATCCAATTTTATATTCAACTGAACACATCTCCAGCTGCATAAAACCAGTATAGCTCATTAGACTTCAGAGCTTTGGCAGTCTTAAACCTTCTGAAGATTTGACTCTCAATTTTTGAATGTAATGAAGCTGTCACTAAATTAACACAGAAACCAGAGCCCTCCTCTGCAGAATTTAGCTTAACTTGTCACATTGTATATTAAGTCCCGGAAATACCACTCATTTAACTGCAAGATTATTTGAGGAGGAATTTATTAGCGTTTCTAAGTTGCTTCAAACAGGCAAGCTGGAGTGAAAGTGCTATGTGTGTTTGTATTGACTAATCTAGCATGGATTGCCCCACTTGCTAGTGGGACTTAAGGGAGAAATAAGTATAAAAGGCTATGTAATCTGGAATACTCTAGAAGATGTAAACAGAAAAAAATGGAACTTTCTTCAATGGAAAACAGAATATTTAGGAGCTTAGTTTTACTCTGAATTGAAAATGTTTCTATTTTAAAATTTCCCACTTAACCAAAACTTCTGAAAGTTGTAATTCTGAAAAGGAAAAAAAAATGTTAACTATTTAAAACACTAGATTTAGATTGTAAATATGTACAATTGTGTGTGTTTGTATCTTGTGTTTATATATATATATAGGATTCGTAATGAATGTTCTGAATATTGGTATGAAAATAGAAACACAAACCTCAAAATGATAAAGCTGCAATGACATATACCATCCCTACGGTTAGACATTAGACCTCAAACTATTTGTTTTGATGTTACTTGTAGGAGGAAATGAATGTTTTTGAAATGCTTCAGTTTTGACAAGCGTGCATTTAATACAGTGGTGAAAAACTCTTCTGGACTTTTGGGGATGCCTTAAAAGTTTTATATTTCTTTGCTGGGAGGAGACAGTGTAAAGAATTAAAGAACACATGTCAGAGCAAGAACTGAAGGTTGGCAGGAGAAGCACTGAACTTCACACACTCAATACCTCCCAGGAATAGGCTGGGAGCCCACTGAAGTCAATAGGAATTTTTCAACTGCTTTCAATGTGCATTGGATTAGACCCAAAGGGACTCTATTCAGCAAAATATTTAGGTGGATTTTACTTCAGGCATGAACTTAATGAGACTTTAGCAGGTAAGTCATGCACACTTGCATTTTTTGAATGCACACTCAAATTTTTTGAACTTCCTAAGATCTCTGCAGTGTGACTTGTTGCAATATAATACGAAGAAAAATCTTGAGACAGTGGTATTTAGTTGTCTAAATACACAATGAAATGAAAGTTCAATAGGAAATGTTGGGCTACACTTCTCAAAGGAACCACAAAAAAGACAACTATTTCAGAAAAAAGTGGTTCTAGCAGAATGGGAAGTGAGAAAGAGCAGATGTTATAACCAGGGGATTTTCCAAATTTTTAATATGAGGCAAAATTTGCACTGTGGTAGGACTGAAAGATCAAAGCCAAAGGTGGTATAAATTGACATACAAATTACTCAGATTAAAGGTTAGTTTTATAGTGTCCCTGCTCTGGAGAGGAAAAGAAATGTGAAAAAGCACTTCATTTCTGGATTCCAGTCCCTCCTTCCAGCTCCCTCTTCACCTGCAGTTGACATCTTAGCAAGTGAGAAATAGCTTGTGTTTAACTTATTTTAAATAGAAGAGTAGGAGAACTGCTTAGGTACTTATAGAAATTGAAACTGTTTAAAATGCAGGCTTACAGATAACAGCAGCCAAGAGCTACTGAAATAACATTGAAATTTTCAAAGAAAGCTTCCCTCCTTACATTACAGGAAAGATATTCTTGATGGAGGAGGGGAAGAAAATTAGATATGAAGTTGGCAAAATCAAGACAGATTAAAATCTAAATCCCAAACCCGGATCTAGACTGGCTTCAGAACTCAAACCTCATTGTACAGGCTGAAATTCGAGGTCTGAAGATATAGTATTTGAGTACATTTGGACTTGCATTTAGCACTAGAAGAGGTATTCTAAAATGATATTTTTCATTAGCTTTTAGCAGGGGTTGCTTCTATGTCGCTGAATAAATTGGGGCCCTACGGTTGGTAAAATGTAGTTCTATTTTGATGTTAGCCATTTTACATTGATTCAGTTATGTGGACCTGACTTACTGTTCTGATGCAGACATGCTCGATAGGCAGTGAAAACCTTATCACAAATATATATGAGGTTCTCTTAATACCATGTTAGACAGCCCTGTAAGTGTAGGCACCACATGAGTATCCTGCTTATTTACTAACCAAGACATCTGCACAATTTTATCACAGCACTCAAAATGAACCACCAGCCACCCCTGGGGGATGCTTCCATCAGAGGCACGGTCATTTTCTGGAATGGCAGCCTAGCAGTGAGAAATCTGAGAAGCAATAAGCCCCTAATAATGGTAATCGAAAAGCCCAGCCTCCGCAGGCCCTCGCTCTGGGGTCAGTTGACTCACGTAAAAGCAATCTGGGCCAGTCATGAGACAAAGTTTTTGTAGCCACATCAGCTTTCCAGCATTTGCTGCCACTCTCAAGTATGGCTTGAGCTCATTGTGTTATTCATCAGATTTATGAACGCATTGTTCTGAGTTTTAAATTACAGCCTGTAGTGATCATGTTCATACAGATCTCCCAGCGGCAGGCAGTAGAGAAGTCTCAGGAGCAGTAATGAGCATATAGACTCTGCAGGATACTGCTCGCTTAAACTGACTCTATTTTAAGATTAAAACTTTCTATGAAAGTTGCTAGTTTCTCTCTTTCACTTTCCAGTTCACAAGCCTATCGTGCACTTCTGGTATGCGTCTTTAACCCTCAGGAAATGTGCCAGAATGCTGTGGGGATCAAGACGTTCTCCATGGCTCAGTTTCTGCCTTGCTTGCTCTTACCTCAAACCATTTTCCAAAGTTGAATGTTCTTGTGGAAAGGTTTAGTTTATTAACAAAAAGCCAAGCTATTTACCTCAAGGATTCCAAAAAAGGACTGTTAATCACATTGATTATCTCAGATTTCATTTAGGAAGGGTACTGGATCTTACTTCTTACTACTGAATTGAACTGTAACAGTTTCATCTGCCCATGCTTTCTCTCTGCTCTTTCTGTTTTGTCCTCTTCTCCTGCTTGTGGTAGCAAGAGTAACATAACTGGTGGTGTGTTAGATGGTGACTTTACCACTTTTGACCACAGTCCTGTGTATTTGTTAAAATTGCTGAGGAAGTTGTGTATACAGTACGAGTCTGGGGAAGCTTGGGATGTATAATCCCCCTGCTGTTCCTTTTCTGGGAAAGCACAGTGCTGCAGATGAATCAACACAGCTTGACTCTCAGAACCCTTTTGTCATATTTATTTAAAGAGGCTGAATAAAGCTAAGGATATCAATAGCTCCCCCTGGAAGAAAAGTATAAGCAATAATAAATAACCAAGACCTTTTCCTCTCCTTAGGTCATACACAGAAATCCATGTACTGTCAATGGAAGTTCAGCACCAGATTAATGACAAGAGGTATGTGGACTTTTGTGCTGGAAAGAAATTAATTTGTGGATGTCCATTGGTGACACGGGTTGGTTAGGGCATAATTAGAGCAGCCTCTTCTCTGCGCTTTGCACATGAGGGAGCATGGCAGCTGCCATCTCAGGTCACGGTGGCTGAGGACACTGAACTAGCCTCTCAGCTGAAGCTGGGCTTTCCAGAACAACTACAAAGCACCAGAACAGGGACACCAGATTTCCTCCCCTGTATGAAAAGAGAAAGGGGATTTTCATCTCTGGGATCACGGAGTAGCAAATTTTGAAAGCACAGCAGTTACTAGTACTTTCTATAATGAAAAAATGAATAATGGTCAAAGAAAAGCAGAAGAGGAAGCAGCATTCATAGCTCATTTGACATGCTGTCTCCTTCAGATAGTCATTATGCTGGACCTCCTCATCCCACAGAAATGTGACTTGGAAACTTTACCAAACCTCCTAATAGCGCACTTTTCGGAAATGATGTTTCAACTGGGCACAGTATTGAAAGAAAGAATGAAAAGGCTCTCATTGACAGCTCTTTTCAAGGAAGCTTTTACTGGGTTTTACTGGTTTCATGGCCCTATGAGACATGAGGCACTGGAAAGTTTTCTATCTATTAGAAGCAAACTTTTTGTGATCGAGACATTTTCATTTCACATGCTAAGTTTAAGATGTAAAAGATGTCATCATTACAGATGGCTGAGCATTTACAAGGTGTACTTGAGATGTGTTTTTAATTTAGGGACTAAATCTGGGTCTGTTCTACCTTGTTCCATCCATAGGTTAAAACATATATATATACCTGTGAGGTATTTTTTAGGGCTTAGGCTATGTATGTAAAAATAATATTTGGACCTGAAACGAAAGACTAAAGTCTGGATTTAGCACAAGTAACACTAAAACACTCACAAAATCACAGTCCCAAATAGTTAACATGTCCAAGACGTCCACAACTGTTGCTGATGTATGGGCTCTGAGGACACTGTTATTCCAGACTGCTCCCACCCAGCCTCCCCTAGGTCTCCCCCTGCCCTGCTCATGGCTCAGGACCCCATTTCAGTCCAGCTCAGGGTGCTCAGACCCTTTCCAACTTATGTTGCAGGTGGCCATTTTCTACTGTCCTTGCATTGTTTGGATTTCCCTGGTTGATCCCTCGGCTGACTTGACTCACCCCCCTGCCCTTGTTAGATGATCACTGGACTGTTGATGGGACCTCTTCTCTGTCCCCACTGCAGATTGGTGCCTCCTGGTTGAGGGCATGGCCAGTACTGCGGTCACCAGTAGCTCCCAGCTTGTCCTCCGCTCCCTGCTCCCAGAAAGTCTCACTTTTTACTGACCCAAAGACAGACGGTTTCCCAGGGTTTTCTGGGATCTCCAATATCCTCTTTCAGTCTCCACAAAAGTGAGTGGGCCTAAAATTGGGATCTTGGTATAGGGACTTTTATGTTTCTGCTTATGGCAATTCTGCATGGCTCATTGTTGCTTGCACCATTGTAGCCCAAGGGAAAAACCAACCAACCAACAAACAAACATACAAACAACAACAACAAAAACATAAAAATACAGAAACCAGAGCAGGAAATGATCTCAAAAACTGAATGTCTGTTTAGAAGGTTTAATTTCACATTAAACACTAAATCTGTATCTATACAATGATATTTAAACGTTTTCCAAGTACAGGATTATCTTTCCTCACTACAGTTATTCTACAGTACATTTTCAAAACTTCAAGCCAGGATATCTCAGTCTTAGAAGTTTTACAGATTTGGTGTGTATCCTTTAAAGTTAAAAGGCACTTCCCTGCTCTCAGCTGATGTTTTAACACAACCAAGAAACAATCAATGTTCAAGAAAAGAGACAAAAGAATAGTAGTACTTCAAAGAAAATAAAACAAATAAAATAAAAAATCACCCTACAAACTTTATAGCAACACTTACATGAAAAATGAGAAAAGCCCTTTTAGTTTTTTCTTTCAGCATACTTAACAATATGGCTAAATATGGGATTGCCAAAACTAAATTAAGTCTTGATGGTACTTTTCACAAGGAACAGCTTGTAATTCATAGCACCTGGAGGCTGTTGTTTTCATGCTGTCTTGTAAATGACACCATGGGAAAGTGCTTAGCTATCTTCTAGAAACGGAGCTTTGGTAAAAAATATTCATAATTAGGTTGAAAAAATATTATCAGCAGTAGGCAATTGGTTAAGCAACAGTTTTTGCAGAGTTGTATACTTTACCTATGTTTTAGTCACAACACAAAGTGCTGTAAACAGTTATATACCCTAGCTAATGCTCAACAAGTTACATCTGGGAACAATCTTTTACCCTACAGTAGTGTAATTTTATTTTATTTTATTTTATTTTACTTTATTTTAATTTAATTTTATTTTTTGGCAGGTAAGTTATGTAGACTGATGTTGCCATGGCCTGCTTCTTACCTGCCTCTAATCCTCCAAGTTTAAATACTACTGCTCTGTCACAAGCATTTTGTGACTGCAGTCCTTACTGTCCTTGGCCCAAATTTGGCTCCCAAACATACATGTGCAACTCTAGAATACATTAACTGAAATCAATTAAATCTCTCTCAATTTATAGCAACTGAAAGCTGAATTTCACCAGTATACTCTTTGCTGACCCTCTAAATGCCTGTATATTTACTGGTTAAATGCAGTGCCGCTGTGCTACTTTGAGCCAGCAGAGAATTTAGCTATGTATCGGAAAATCAATTAAGTGAAATTTTCTAATAACACAAACTAACCTCTCAGCTTGGCAAGCACGTGGAAACATGTATTAACATTATTATAATAATCATGAAAAAATATGAAAGTGGATCTGAAGCTACTATTATTTATATGATTACTACTTTGGGAATAGAGAGGAATTTCTGTATAAGACCATATTCTTCTAAACAAAATCATTTAACTCAAGGGAGCATCACGAGAAAGAGATCTACTAAATTATGATGCGTCTCTCTGATGTGACAGCTTTGAGATTCTGGATTATTCAGACCTCTTTGGCTCCTTTTTCCTGAATGATTAATGTATGTCAGAAGAACGTTTAGATGTCTGAGAACAGACATCTAGGAATAGGAATATCTAGGCTTGCCTGAGAAGCTAGAATATGGATACTTCCATTCTAATGATGACAAATATCTTGCTAGAAGCATATGTTTTAGGATAAGGGAAAAGTTAAGGAGTATGAGTCTGCTCAGGTTTAAATTAGGAATAGCTGAAGTGAAGTGTAAAACCATCAAGTACAATATCAGGCTCAGAATTTCCAGTTATCTCACATGATCACTCTGAGGGTGGTATCTTACTCAGTGAAGCCCACTGCAATCATTGTATTGGTCTCAGCTAGCAACTTCCTTTTTTGACTCACATGCTTGTTACTCTTCTTATAATGAAGTTTCTGTATTTTGTCATTACAGAGAGCAAAAATGGAGGGCTTTTATTTTAGCAGGTGAGTAACAGTCATGCTTTGATTGATTGAATGGTGCCATTCCAGAAAGGGGTTGGGAAAGCCTTGAAAGGTTTTTGCTATAGTGTTTCCCGAGATTAAATTTACTTTATCCTTCTGACTGTGGTGATGTAATTAGAAAGATCTTTATATATACGTTGAAAGACATGCAAAACCCAAGTACAACTGAACTAAAATAGTCAGTGCCTGGCTCATTATCTTTTTATTAGCTACTTGCCTGCAGGTCTGCTTCTCCAAACGGCTATTTGCAACTAAACTACTGGCTCCTAGGGCCCAGAGAACAAGGCTGGTGTGGGACAAAGATGGCTTACCTGGATGGCTTAGCTTCTGGGCAAAGGTCCTTTAGTGGAATTCAGAGTTGTCTGTCTAATTTCTGTAGCCCAAGGCTACCAACTGTTTATGGATATCCAGTGATTTATTCTTTTCCTCTTCCCTCCCAGGATTGCAGTTTTAGCTGATGAAGTGATAGTTATGTAGATAACTAGATCTTCACATCACATTCCCTTTCTTCTATGGCCTATTTCTTAATCTGATCAAGTCAAAGGGAAAGTTTCCAATGAATTTGTTGGTGCAGGATACAGCCTTAGGTGATTTATTTTTATTTTTTTTTTATTTTTAATTTTTATTTTTTCTAAATACATATCGCAGAAATGTCTGCAGAAGTGCCAAGTCAGAGCAAGGTTCCCCTATTTTTTTTTTCTTTCCTGAAGTGTTGTAACAAAGCTGACAAGTTGAGGAGGAATATTTTCTTGCAGCATATCCAGTCACATCAGATTGCAAAGGATATGAAAAAGAAAATTGTTATAAAAATGAGTAAACTGATAACATGATTACAGCGTACATTTCCCAAAGAAAAACAGCTGGTGTATTTCAGATGGAGTTCCCCCCATGCTGTGAAATAGTAAAACAACACATTCCAACAATAAGATGAAGCTAAGGACTTTCAGGGTGGCAGCCTATACAACGTATTCAAAGGATCCTGTTGTCAGTTCAGGAAAATCCTGTGTGATCAAAATCTTCCTCTCTGTTCTGGCTGTAATTTGACATTTTCTAAGAGCTGGTTGCAAATTACATGGTAATAAGATTTGTAGAAAAGATGGAGAAGGATAGAAGGCAGGCCTGGAGAACAGTTCTGAGTAAAGTCTGGGCCAAACTGAGCCCCACTGCTGCTGACTGCTGCACACGCTGTCATTCATCCAAAAGAATGCTAACAAAAAATAAAATATTTCAATGAAATGTGGCAAGTAATTAGGAAAATCCTAAATCAGTCCTGTCTGTAATGTGACAGGACATCCATCATTAATTACATCACCTAGTCCAGCCCTTTTTCTTCAGGTTGATTCCTCAGTCAGAGCAATGGGTGGTTCACTGCCCTGAAGGAGCAATGTTTAGTTTTGTCCTCACCATTCAATGTGAATTGCTAATTCTGGTGCTATTGCCTCCTGATAGTCTGCTCCCAGTAAAGAAATTAGTAATCTGGGGACTTTTGTCTGGTTCTTTTGGGTGTTCATGACAACATTATGCATTTAAGAGAAGTTATTACTGTATTTTATAAAAGGCCCACTTCTTACTTTTTAGGAAAACAAAACCCACCCAAAAAAAAAAAAAAAAGGGATATTTAGACTCTCAGTTCCCAGCAAAATCAATGCTGTGGTAGTTAAGTATCTAACTTTCCTGTTCCTGTAAAGTAAAGTTCCTGTAAAACTGTAGGTCAGAGGGACTGTGCTTTTTGTTTGAAAGAATGGAGCCTGGGATATCCATTATCCATGGCTTTCTTTAGACTTTTACATTCTTTCTGAGAGCAGCTCCTCTGCTCAGAGCATGGCTGTCATGGTCCTCAGTCAGAAAAAGGTGCTGAAGATCTCTGCAGATCAGAGCCTGTGAGGGGGGAATCAAATCCATTTTGGAACTGATGGTTTTAAGTCTCTCCCTGCACACTGATCATCTGTTGTGGGAAAGAGTTTGGCTCAGCGGTATATTCAGCATCACAGAAAATATGCAGGGCTGAGGGAGAACTTTGCTTTTATCTCTCAGCTCTGCAACTCCAGGCTGCTCATTCACTTTCTTATTACAGTGCCCCACACCTCCAGCATCTGTACTGGTTTTGCCTCTGAGTTTCTGCTCTTGTTATGTGCTCCTAAACACTGTTCTTCTTTACCCATCTCTCTGCTGCCTGGGTCTCATTAGAGCAGCCACTGAGTCGCTCTGCTGTTTGCCACTATGGGGGGTACTAGCCACCGTAACATGGCAGATGCAGTTCCAGGGAAATCCTGTTCATCCCCCAGGCTCTGAGGAGATCAGAGCAGGGTAGATGGAGTTTTCTAAACATTACGCTATCAAACCACTGGGCAGGTACAGACTGAAATATTCAGAGGCCTATAAACTGGTTTGAGCTGAGTGGACATTTTGTCAGGAGAAAATCCAGTCCTGGGTTGATGCATCTGTCAAATCTGAAGCTTCTGCTCAAAAACAGAGGAGCCCTAGCGAATACCCTTGGAGTGCTCTAACACGGTCATTCCTCTATATCGCTTTCATTCTGAGGAAACTGGTCATTTACTTTTGAAAAAACAAGAACTTGTGGTAGGCAGCAGTTTAGGAATGCTTCAGTGCAAGCAGGTAATGTTTGGAATATGTACAAGGAATTGCAGAAAAGTCTTACAGCAGAAAGGGTAGTAAAAATGCTCCAGCCCTTGCTTTACAGAGTAAAACCTACAGAATGTATTTACAGGTTTCCACCAGTTCTTCTGAGTCTCTCCTTTCTCTCCTTTCACTCCTTTCTCTCCTTCTTTTTCTTGCACATTAAGAAATCAGAAGGAGAGAACTACCGGCCTCATCAGTTCACAGATGTGTATGTGAACACATGCATTTGGTATAAAAATAAGGAGATCTGTGCAGATGCATACATATATAGATATTTAAAGTAATTGCTTTAGCAAGGTATGATTGTTTGGGGTAGTGTTCTGCATTAAATAGTCTTGCCAAAAAGAAACTCGTTTGTATTAGCTGTGTCTACAAACAGCAGAATCTTTTTAAATGAAGTAAATGTATCTCTCAGAACAGATTAAAGTCAAATATGATACTCAGGAGTGTCATTCTCTGCTAACAGTTAAGCATTTCAACATGAAGCAATTTCTAAAACACTGGCATCTGCAGTAGGCTCCTTCTTTGAAGTCAGCTAATGTTTTAGCTCTAATTGGACATTACAGCATTAGGAATATTTTGTGTTTTAAATGTTCTCATCAATATGTTCACTCTCTGACAGGAAAATAATGCTAGGAAAATTAAAATACCTCATCAGACTTAAAAATGCTTACAGCCTTGCTTTGGACAAAGAGAAGACATACTCAAAGTATCTAGATCATTAAGTTTTTGTTTTGTTTTGTTTGTTTTTTCTTTTTTTTTCTTTTTTTTTCTTTTTTTCTTTTCCCCAGCTTTCTTCACCAGTTCTTACAGTTCTGTTGTTGCTGTTGTTTTCTTACAGCATATTAACAAACAGAACAAGTTTCACTGTCTCTATGTTTTGGGGTGCTGTTCTATAATCACATTTCCTAGTCTTGTTTTGATTTGCCAGTATTTGCCAGTGAATTCAAAGTAGGCCTCAGTTTCATAGTTACCTCTGTTCTGTAAGATCTGTCTTTGAGTTGATGCTCATCTTCAGAGCTTTTCAAAATATTCAGGGGGCTCTTAAGACTGTGCTCTGATCTCTTAATCAGCCTGAACCAGAAAACTTCACCTGCTGCTATGTATGATGTTCTAGGATGAAAAACACAGTCTTCTATGCCAGTATTGGTTTAAATTAATTACACGCCTCCCTCCTTTATACATTAATGCTGACCGAAACATAGCTGTTCCAAGTTTATATGGGTCAGCAGCTCTTTGCTTCTGCCAGGTCAGCAGGAATCCCATCAGAACTTCTGGCAGGTATTCCTGCCTTCCCCGATGAGCCCTCAGCAACCTCCCAGGGACATGCAGGATGGCAGCACGCTCACCTCCCTTCCTGTCATGAGGCCTGGAAGAAAGTGCTCACTGCCAATCACCTACTGAAGAGTCTTGATGGCCCAGGATCTGAGTAGCGTTTTCTGACAGCCCACAACCCCTGGCTCCACTACTTGTGTTCATGGGCGGGGGGAGGGGCAGAAAAAAGAAAGGAAAACAACACAAACCTTTTGAAGGAACATCAGAGTGAGAACTGCTTGAGCAGTCTACTGAGGTATTCAAGGTTTTTGAATGGGGCTCTGGAAAAAAGGAGAAAAGCAATAATATTCTTGACTCAATATGAAATGTAAATTATTGTTCCTCAAATTATCTGCCTTTTTTTTTTCTTTTTTTTTTTTTTCCATAGGTAAGGAAGCAGGGGAAAGTTAATGTTTTTCATTTATCTATCAGCATAAATAGCATGGTCATAGCTAAAGCATGTAATTTAATTTGTTCAAGGGAAAGCTTTCATTCAGAATGAAACTGTATTAGCAACATTCTTGACCAGAAAACATTCTTTATCTACCACTGAACTGAACACAATACTGAAGCCTTGAAACTAACAGGTGAAGTAAAACCATGATTTCATTCCAAAATTTACTGGAGAATTTTTGTTTTGTTTTCCAAGTTATTTATCTTGATTGTAAAATTAGATCAATCAGGTGGATTAATATTTCTGTATTAAGTTCTAGTAAGCAGAACCTTGATGCAGATTTTGTTTTGCAAAGATCTTGTAGGTATTGATTGTTATTCATTCTCTCCCCAGTGGAATATTGTTTTTCAAAAATGAATAGTAATATTTCTATTTGTCTTCAGTTACACAAGCAGAGTGCCAAATTGTTTTACCTGTGCTCTGTTAGTTGAACTTTAATTATTTTTTGTCCTTCTCTAAATCAGTATTTATTTGATTTTAAAATATATATAAAATAAATATGAAATAAATATACATAAAATATATTAAAAAAATAAATAACCAGTTGGCTTGTACTTGGTTTATTCTCATCCTTAATATCTTTGTGGGTATAAAAATGTGAGTAAATAGCAACTGGCATTGGTTTTGTCCTAGCTTTGTGCTACATAATAGAAAAATTTGGGGGTAAAAGACATACTTTTGCATTTTTATAACCCTTTGTATTCCTAAACATTATAACTTAAAATTTTTGTTTGTTCACCTTTATTAAACACAAATTTGGATTACTAGTATTTTGGATTTCGTTACTGCCTTTGTTTCCTGGTGACATAGAGGTCTGAAAAGGTGGAAGAAGTTCTCCAAGTAGAAGATTCTTTGCTCTACTTATTTAAGTAACATACATTTGCTACAGGACCAGAAGAACAGTTGAAACAATATACTTAACTTATTGGTAGGAGGCAATGGTGAGAACACATAAAAGAGTTTGAATTTCGTACTTTGGGGGGATGAGTTTACATGATCAAAACACAAAAGGCAGCTGGTCATTGACAGGCAGTACTGATCCATATTCTTCAAACTTCATTTTCTGCTTTCCATCAGTCTCTGTGTTTGGGAGAAGGAAGTAGGAGAAATGTAAGAGTTTGTGGGGGTACCTTGGAAAAGAGGAAGGGAAAAAGAGAGGGAAGTTCTGTAGCAAATTAAGCTTTCATTATACATGAACACTCCTCCAAAGAGCTGAGATCTCAGGTGAAATCTTCCTGGCCTTACCAGAATCTACATTGATTAATATCTGTTTAGCATAGCATAGCAGCCATAGGATTGCTTTTAAGGTGAAAAAAATCTCCGCAGTATCAATAGAACATTAAACTTTCTGTGGAGAGATGGGTATGTCAACTGCTGGCTAACTATCCAAATAGCACATTTGGCCATTTTTTCCCATTTTCAATTGTATCTGTTTCTTCATAGAGGTTGGTATGTTTATAGGTTGTTGATCCTAAATCAATTTAAGAAATGCCAATGATAGAAAATAAAACTAGCAACCAAAGTGCATCCAATTTCTGAGGAGAAAAATGGTTTTAGTATGTGCAATGTTTGGCCTTTTATCAAAACCCTTAGATTTTTAATTCCTGACTTGCTTGTAAGTTAAAATGTTTACTGGTTGAAGAACATTTCTCTAGTGGCAACCTCAGTTATGCACTATACCCAGACAAATTTATTTAAAAGAGATTAATTTTAAGGTTCTGCTTCTAAGAGTAATTTATATCACTGCAGTCATGACAGGAAGTAGAAACAATGTTGTTTGCTTTAGAGAACCCCTGCCTCCCTCTTCAGTTATTTGAATTTTCTGCGTGAACAAGATTTTTTTTTTTTTTGCTTGGTCTATTGGAGAGAGAATGGTGCATTTTACTAATTGTGATGAAATACATGGACTTTAGGCATCAAAAGTTTTAACATTCTTGTCTTGCTGTAAATATGAGGTTTGGATTTGCACTGCAGAGGCAACACATACTTTTTCTAATGATAAACAGAGAAGCCTTTGTCAAGCCAGGAAATTTGCTGACTAGGATATGCACACCTACAAACAGAATAAGTCTTTTTCAAAATTAAGTGGTTGTGCAGAATGAGCATATAGTTTCCTTTCCAGACAGGATGCACAGGTTAAAGACTTTTAGCATGTCATGTCATTCCACTTAGCAGGGAAGAAAATTTCAGTTCAGTTTTGAGCAGCGAATGAAAGAAACTTTCCTCATCTTTGGTGAAGACAGACACATGGCTGCAGGGGACTGGAAAGAGATTGTGAAATGCAGCTTTTGGTGTACCTCAGGTTTTCTTTTGTTTTGCCATTGATCTTGTGTTTTGTTTAGTTCAGTATGTGAGGCACCTGATCCATCATGAGAATGTCTTCACAAATGATCAGCTGATCTGAGATGGCACGTTGGCTACAATGACTTTTCTGGTTAGACCCCCCCTCACCACCTTCTACCCCACCCACTTTTTTTTTTTTTTGTCAGACTCTTCAATTAAGATGAAATGAGTGGGAGACTTCAACTCATCATGGTTTCTGCAGGTGGAAACAGAAGATGTGATCCTTGAGGTATCCTGGTGAATTCTGTAAATGGCAAAGAAAATGGATGGCCTCTCTACCTATTTAGACATGACTGTTTGCCATTCACTCTTCTCTTATCCCTGCAGAGTACCTCCCCTCCCTACAGTTTTGGACCACTGAATTTTTGATGCTGCTCATTTCCTCTCCAGCAGATATAAACTAATCTAATCCTGGGAGTATATAGCTTCTTTTTTATTTTACTTTTTGCCAGAAATAATAACCTTGACTTTTTCATTTTTCTCATCGCATCTAATATTGATTGGAATTGCAAAAGTAAATGAAGTTGTTGCACAGTTAAAACAGAATTGCACCAGGCTGTAACTAATAATAGCTCAGAACCAAAGTAAGTTAGAATGAATTACTTTGATGGGTGGCGTGAAGGAAATGCACAGTGTATAGGGGTGTGAAAATTCATTTAACCTTTCTCTAGTTAGATAATGATAGTAGGAAAAAGTGAAAGAAATATGTTAAAAATAGTTCTATGAGGTTTCAGAATTTCAGTGTCAATATCTTCAGTGTCCACACAGATGATCCAGAGGGATCTAATTTTCTTTCACCAAGTTGATAATAGGGTTGTTGCTATGGTATTGTTATTTGAATTTGCTCACTTGTGCTTCTCTGAAGCTGTGGAATTGGCTTATCCCTGCTGTTTGAACAAATATTGGGCCATCATGCTGCAAAGAAAAGCAAAATGCTCTAACTGTAAACAGTTTAGTTGACATTTTTGTCTCCAGTAAAATTTTTTTCTCCTTACACTAATCTAAATACTCAGTATATCCATGAATCCCTTCCCCTTTAGTCATTCAACTGAGAGCTAGACTTGTCCATGGATATCTTCTGAATGCACCTTTTATTTAATTTTGGTTTTGCTTCACCATTTGGAATACTTAGGAAGATTTCAGGAAGCATTGGAATAAAATGTACTGCTTTCTTGTGTTAGAATTCTGTTAAAAATGTATCTCTTCCAAGTTCAGTCTTGTTTAAGCTAGTGCATCTCCACAGAATATGTGGTGTCAGTTCTTCCTCACCCTGGGAGCAATCAGTCTGTTTCTAGCTCTTGGTCATCAGAAACATCTCAGTTCTCTGGATTTTACTCCCAGTTAGACAAAAAAGAGTAGAGCACTCTAGCAGTAGAAGCCACTGTTAGTTGAACCATATTAGGTGTGTGCTGAAGGCAGAGGATCAAACTTCATCTCCCGCCTTCTACTGTATCTTTCCATATTCACCGTTACGTAGGTCAACAACAGAGCTGAAGCCCCTTAGGAGTGCTACCCTCTGCCACTCGGGCTGCTATAGTGTGTGATGGTGTCAGTAATGGGGTGTCATCCTCTGTTGTCACCTGTGCTGCAAAAGGAAGGGTCTCTCCTCCAGTGGGTTTCTTAGTGGCTCCATAACCAAGGATGAGAGATGAGATCCACAGCCCTCAGACTCCCACAACTTCTGCGAGTGTGCACTCTAGGGGGACAGGCTCTCCTGCCTGCTTCTTTCTTATCTTGACTCTTTTTTGCTCTGTTCCATCTAATCTGTCCCTGTTGCAGACACTTTTTGTCCCTTAGCTCCTTTCTCAGGCCTGTCTCCATTACTTGCAGTTCACATTCAATTGATGTAAAATGGCAGCCAGGAAAAAGCAGTGCCCAGGCTTTATTCTGCTCTTTGTGTTATGACAACCACCAAGTACTTTCTGTAAGTGCTTTTAAATTCCTGAGCATTAACTTGTAAACATACGTCAAACAGACCAGTGCTAGCAGGTTCATAATGTAGCTTCCCTCCTGTCAGTTTCATGGGAGATAATGAAATGAAACATGAATATCATAACTTGTGTGTATACTGAGCTCTTATTCCTTGAAAATCAGTTTCAGAATATTTAACACCAACTCTACTAGGAGTTTATTAGTCTATTTGGGGAATCTCTTCTGTCTTTGTACTAATTCTTTTGCTTATTTAGCAAGATGTTGGAAAAGCTTCCAGTGTTTCTTTTGATGCTTTGACTACTGCTTTGCACTTGCTTCATCTTGTGCTGGGATATGTTGAATCTATTTTTGGCATCTATTGCTTTTTGGCTTGTGTTCTATTTATATCAGACTGGTGGATTCTCTGAAAGCTGCCCATGTTACTGTTATTAGAGCTCTTTGACATCCAGTTTCTGTGTGTATGTTTTTTTCTTTTCTTTTTTTTTTTCCTTCTTTTTTTTTTTTTGGTGGTTTGTCTGTTTTTTTCCTCCACAAATGGAGTTACAAGCAAACACCTGCCAGTTGCTTTTTGTCAAAGGGTTTGGTAAACAGTTACTCTGCTGATCTGATATATAGCATGAATATTGCTGAAGTTGACCATTGCAACTTCATAGTAAGCATGTAATCCTACTTTGTAGATCCTTAAAATAGACCTTTAGTGGGACGTACTTCAGGAGTATGTGTGTGCCGCTCAAAGCAGTTATTTGCTAAGAAAAAACACACTGGTATTTGTGAGCCCTTATTAAGGAACATCTTATTACCACACAAGATTAAAGGAAAGAATTCCATCAATCTTACGTTAGCAAAGAGTATTCTTAGGAACTTGGTAGCATGCCTAGATACATATTTCCTGAAAAGTGAGTTCGGATATTAACCAGTAGTCCTACTGAGGGGCTGGTTCCGGATGTATTGTGCCCCCTTTTTATTAGTTCACAGGTTTGGATCCCTTTCTTAATCAAAACCTTCTGGAGATGTTCTCTCTTGTTGGTGAAACTCTGAATGCAAGTGAATAAAATGAAATAAAATAAAATAAAAACAACAACAAAAAACTTACCTTCCAGTATCCTCTTTTCCTGCTATTCAGCTCAGTAATATTGCAGTCTTGTTTGTCCCTGAAAATACAAATTTAATACTAGGTTGTCTCATATAGGAGAACTTGTAAATATAAATACAGTTTTTCCTGTTGTGTTCGTCTAGCTTCACTTGCTATCAGATTCATTCTCTGATGAAGTGTGTACAGTAAATGTTAGTCTCTCTCCTCACCTTAAGAGTCTGACTTCAGGTTTAAGTTGTCTTTAACTAGGACATTTTTCCTAGTTTACAGAATCTCTTCTTGCTTGGTGGAAAATTTCTTTTATAATCAGTCTTAAAAATGATTATGGCATGAACTCCCTGTGAACCCCACAGCTTGCCTCCAGCATTTCTTACAGATCAGTTATGATACATTGATGCAGTAGGCAGTAAAAAAAGGACAAAAAAAGATGCTTGGTCAAATATTACCCCCTTTTCTCAACCACATTATTAATTTAAGATGATTTTTCACAAAAGAGTTGGCTTTTTTTTTTTTTAATGACAATCTCTTGGAATTCAAGAATGGTGCCACATGACTTTTCCATCTGAACATAAATAAACACTGTTTTACTATGAGGGTGATGGAACAGTGAAGCACGTGGCTGAGCCCGCTTTCATCCTTGGACATATTTAGAAGATGTCTGGACACAGTCTTGAGCGACCAGCTCTTGGGCAGGGAGACTGGATGAGATGATCTCCAGAGATCTCTTCCGAACTCAACCATTCTGAGATTCTGTGACTTTTTTTTTTTTTTTTAACTCTTTCACCTTTCTTTTGGTAGTATGCAACCTTTTTAATAATTTAACTTGATTATTTAACTGACATTGGAAAAGTTTGTTTGTTGTTTCTCTCCTGTGAGTTGTGTAAGCAGGTGGCTACTAGCTAAAGTGGTAGTTTGGGGATATCATTGCTGTTAAAATGTCTTGCTGTCTTGTCTGAGAGGACTGCTGGGGTAGTTCATTTAATTTCTAGTGGCCTGTAATAACAAAGTAGTTTGCAGTAACCTTTTTTTTTTTTCCTTCCCCTTCAAGGAGTGAAGTTCATGTGTGCATCTGTCTGTGTTCACCCCCTTCCCCCTCCCCCCTCGATTTTTCTTGATTCCCTTCCTGTATTGTTTGTTCTACATATGACATTTCCTGTGTGGCTTGAGATTCTTTTTTCCTGGCTTTAGCTAACAAAAAGCTAGACTTCTATTCTGAACTAGCTATAAAACAAGGTTTTCTCTGAAGTCAGTAGGGAGAAATAGGTGCCTCTAGGACAGTTAACTCATCCAGAGATCTCAGTCCGTTAACTTTCAGGGCAGAGTAAGCACATAGTTTAGATGACATGCCTGTCTGCCTGCAGTTAGGAGAGATGAATTCACCTTTAGGCTTCTATATGGTATATCTTTGCCTCCTTTTTTTTTTATTTTCTTTTTTTTTTCCCAGCGTGGCTCTGATCTCTTCAAAGATTTCTTTTTTCATTAGTGTGAATATTACAAAGTAATATTATAATATAGGAGGCAACATATTACACATTTGGCTTGTGTTAAGTCCTGCTGTTTTGAGAGGTAGATGAAATTTCTCTGAGGCCAACAGAATAACATATATGAACACCAATTCATCTTAGCTTTGACAGATTCGTTTCTGGATTCTTTCCAAACCCCTGCCCTGAAACAGGAGGCTAAGGGACAGCTGTGCCCCAGTCTCATATTTCCTTTGTATAGAAAGGGCAGACATCCTTCCAGCTGGCTGAAGATCTCGTGCTCTGACTTAACTGCTGTTTATTTCGTAGAGTGAGGTTGCTCTGCATAACTTGGTAAACACATACCTGTCCTGTGCACCATCCATCATTACACTGCAGACATTACACTGCAGACTCAGTAATTGGCAGGAGCCCTTGATCTCTAGTGATCTGTGTTTAATTTCAGCATGAATAGTTCCTTCTCCTTGACCATACAGCTTGAAGCTTTCCCAGGTGAGTGGCACTGAAAGGTATTCCTTTTCCACTTGTCTCTTGTCTGACTATGTATGTAGTGATAAATAAAATAGGCCTTAGAAATTTAACCTCATATGGCTAAACTGTCTTCCTGCCCTTCACAATCCTCAAAAGTGGTGTTGCCTGTGCTGTCAGTGGGGACCATTGACCCTTCGGCTTCTGCTGTTCTTGAAACTGTCGCTGGGCATTGTCAGTGAAACTGCACGCTGTCATGAAGGCACCCTGGCAGCTAAACAGTCGGGCTACTGTGTGCCAGGGCTCAAGCCTGTGTCCTCCCTCTGTTTATAATTTTTCTAGTGTGCAAAGCCTCTGCATTAGAAGGTACCTGGGGCCAGGCTGAGGACGGGCTGGGCTGTGGGCCCAGCTGGGTGGAGGCTGTGGGGAGCTGGAGCTCGGCCTAGCTGCAGCCTCAGTGGGGCAGGGGCTGGAGGCCCTGGGGCTGCCGTGGGGCCTGGGGCTGGCCACAGGGAGAAGAGAGGCCAGCAGCACCCTTGGGGCCATGACAGCCACCCACCACACTAAGGCACAGGATTTAAAAGAGGGTACGTGGTCTCCCTAATTTCTGAGAAGAGCTGCTCTTCTGTGAAGACAGACAGAGCTGTACAGCCTCTGTGTTAGTAGTAGCCTATTCACAGTTATATCTCTCTGTTGCAGGGGAATTGTTGTTGTTGTCTGTTTTTCACTTTCATTAAATTTCATTTCAGATTTATTCCTGGGCTCCTTCTGGAGATGTGAGCAGAGCCATGCTCTCCACCAGCCCTGCTGCTGTTTGCCAGAGCCACCCTCACAGCGATGCTGCTTCTAGAGAGGTTTGCTGGCATCGGCTAGCCACCAACTTTTCCACATCCCTCTACTGTAAATGTGAGTTCAAAGTGTTAGTTTGTAATCATAGCTGATGATTATGTAAGAGAGAACGGTAAAAATCATGATTTACTCTTTATCATTATAAGTAAAAATGATTTTTTGATCTGCTCCCCTGCCTATTTTCTGCACTGTTTTTCTTCATGTATTCCCCACTACCGCCAGGTTTAGAGGCAGTGCTTCCCTTTCACATACATGTTCCAGACCTCTTATATTGTTCAGCCTCTTCACTTGCAGAGACTAGGACTCTTAGTTGCCTGCTGCAGCACAATCTCTTTGCTTTATGCTGTTTCACTGTTTCCTGCTCATTCCCGGATGCTTTTTGAGCTTCTAAGTCAAAGAGCACAAACCTATTTACTGTAAAATATGCACTAATCATTTCATAACTGCAAAACGGCCTGTTTTATTGCGCAGAATTATTGAGATACATGTTACGGAGTGAGAACAACTATTGATTTTTAGCATCATACGTTAAGAACAGCTTTGCCTAGTTTATCAGATAATGGTTCTGTAATTGGAAGCATTTAGATGCAATTTATTATTATTATTTAGTTTTTAATATATGTATTTGGCTTCTTGATGGGCATCCTATGCTGCTTTCTGAATTTTTACTATGTAAATGTGCAATACTGAAAGCAAATAAATAAGATACTAACAATATTATGTTGGCTTAAGCATGTCCACTTGATCATTTTTTGTCTCTGAGCATCTTAGTTAAAGGCTTGCCTTAGATGTGCCTTCATTGCATGGAGGCAATAGTGCACGAACCACACGGGGCCTGTTTTATATTTATGTGTGTCATATAGGAATCATCTGTAATTCAGGTTTAATGTGCTGGGGTAAATACCTTTCTTCTTTTTGCTAAATGTTTCTCTAATGCTTGTGCTACATGAATTTTCATGCTATCTGCTTTTTACTTGATATTCTTGATTTACCTGGCCTTATTGTGCTGTGTTTATGTTATCGATGAGTTTAAAATTTGGCTCTGCTATTTTCCTTTCTCTTCATGTACTCTTCTGAAGAGGTCTTTGTAGCCTTTCACACACATTGATGCCCGCTGTTCATTTGCATTCCATTTCTTATTGTGTTCTGCTGTCTTGTCTTTGCATCTGCTGCTAATCTCAACTTCACAACCCATTTATTTTTGCTGTTTTGCACTGCACTGATGTCACATACATGCAAAATCTCTGAGTCACTGCTTACTTTCTCAATATGGGAGCTTTTTTTTTTTTTGTCTGCAGTCCTTTACATAATAACTTGTCAGAATTTTTGCATGCGACCCCATGTAAAAGGCATTTCATTATTTTATATATATATATTCACAGTAGCCACAGATCTTTGGGACTTGTTCACTTCTTCTGCTTTGTGTTGATATGCCTTCCTTTGTCTGATTTTCAGTAAATTTTCATGGTTTCCTTGTTCTGCCTTCTGAAATGCTTTTGTGACTGCTTTGCTTATACTTTGTTTGGATGTGATCTTGTTCACTAGCCATGCACATCTTTAGCTCTCTGTAGAGTTAATGGGCTCTCTAAGTATTTTCATTTGAGTGCCTGGATTTTTGTCCTGTCATTATTCTATCGCAAATTAGTTCAGCCTGTAGAGTTTGATAATTGCATGAATCAGTCATCTTTGTATTGTTTGCCAAAGCTCTGACCCATTGTTCTGCAGGTTCTTGATTGACGGAAAAAGCAGCCTTTCATGTAACAGGATTTTTTAATGAATTAAAATACTCAGGAGCATTAAGATTTCTCCCTGCCTGCAGCTGACATAGTAGGATGTCACTGAAGTGTAAGAGACCCTGTGCCCAAAACAACAGTCTGCTCCAATTGTATCCTTTTTTCTAGAGCTGCAATGCATTCTGTTGTTTTCTTTCTGTGGCTGTGTAATTCTCTGTGTTTTCCCTTTAAATGGTCACCTGCTCAGACACTGGGCTATATTTTCCCTTAGCTTATGAGTTTTGTTGACTGTAAGATCACATTGAATTTTTATCCTGTTATTGTGCATATGAACACAAGCAAAGACATTCAAAACAGGACCACATCCATGTTTAATTCCATCCTTCACAAGTAAGGTTTTGAGCATCTTGTATTTGGGAAGAGCTCTACAACATTTTTCTGACAATGTTAGCCTCACCTTTCTGTCCCCTTCATCTCTTCACTCTGTGTCTGGCCTCTAGTCACTTGTTCCTTATCTCCCGGCTCTGTTCTTGGTCTCTTACAGTTTTGTGTCCTGGTGTCTTTGCACAGTCAGCTCCATGTCCACACGCTTCATCAAATCTGTCTCACCTATCCCTTAGGGCATCTTTTCAGTGGTTTGCAGGTTTGCTGCTTTTAGCCTCCTCTTTGGTACTCCTTTTGACACCTCTTCTTGCTACAACTACTTGCTGGTCCTATCTTTTATTCTTTCTTTGTGTGGGAGTCAGGTAGATTCTTGTTCTTTACTTGGTATCTAGCACACCTGACAGGAAGCTCATCAGAGAATCATACAACTATGCAACCATTTTGCTTGGAAAAGACCCTTAAGATCCATAAGTCCAACCATAATGTGGCAAGGAAGGTGTTGCTTTCTCCCTCAAAAATCTGGGTGGAACAACAGTTTTAATTGTTGAGCCCTAGTTAATCTCTACTGTACGTATGCATAATTGGATGATTCCCCCAACACTACAAGGCTTACAGGACACTGTTTTGAATGTATATTTGCAAAGTGTGTTGTCCTGATACAAAAGGCATTACTTTTCCCATTTGCAGTTTCTACTCCAAAACATGCAGCTTTCAGCTGGATCACCAGTTTTAATACCAGGAAAACAAACAAAAAGACCCACCAAAAACTTATACTTCCCCTAGTCTTTCAAAAATACCTGATTGATCGTAAATCAGGTAGATTTAGAAGACCACCAGAAAAAAAAACACACAACAAGCAAACAAACAAACAAAAAAACCCAGGTTGACCCAGTATCAGAAGCCAAAATTTTCTCTCCAACACTTAGTGGAACAAGCTTGAAAATAAATCAGAGCAAAATCTTGCAGGGAAATGAATAAGATAATTGTAATAACAATTTATTTTACTAAATATATTAAAATAAAACTGTGAGTTTATGAAACTGGGTATATGAAACGTATACGATCCATTACTTTAGCTGGGGTTGAAATGAGGAAAAGGAAGTTGCATGGGTCAATAGCTTCACTTAAATCCACTGAATCAGTATGCAAGGAAAAAAAATGTAGTATCACCAAAAAAACACAAAGGAATGAATAAAAACTTCAAGAGCATTTTGTTTTGAATCTCTTTATTTAGGATACATAAATTTGCTCCAGATAAGATCAGTGTAATTAATAGCTGCAAATCTTAAGAGCTCAAAATGTATTTGGGTGTAGATCTAGACTACAGCAGTTTGTGTCTTATTTGCCAAGGGCCAAAAGGCTACAAAAACAACAACATTTTTGTGATATCTGTCAGGACGCTTTTGGGTAAAACCAACAACAAGACTTACTACTAAATATAATGTCATTCTGACCATTTTTATTTCCTATTTGTGCACTAGAGGGATAACCATTAAATCTGAACACCTTAGTGTTTAACCTTTAGTGTAATGATGTCTTCAGCACCTTCCTACAGCCATTTCTATCGACCTTGTCACACGATTTCTGTTTTGGAGCCTGCCTCTGCCATTCCTAAGATGTCTGGGTTTATTTGTGTAGCTTCATTATAATTACAGACCAGGTCCAGAGGCAGTTTCCCAAATGCAATAAGCTGTTCAGTCCTAGGATGACTATTTTGTTTGGTAACAGTACAGCACAAACCCAAGAAAGAGTACAAATTGAGACTAGGTGCACTCTATATGAAATAGTGAGAACTTTTTCTGAGCATTGACTATGACCGAGAAGACTCAGATAAAAGGTGCTATCTAAAACAAATACAATCTTGAAACCTTGTCCTCTGCACTATTCCCTCTGTTCTGTTCCCCTTGAACTGTTAAGTTCTTCAAAACAGAACAGTTTACCTCTTAGATAGTTAATCCACTGTGATACTGAGTATCTGAGTTTTACACTACTGTACAGGCTTTAGAAGTTAATTCCAGATTTATAGGATGGTTTACTGTCTTTGAGACAAAGTCCATTAAATATAAACAAGCTCCCTTACATCAGATGATATTAATGGCAACTATTTGGGGATTTGATGTTGTCAATATTTAAAAAACATAACAAAACAACAACAACAAAAAATCCACAACATACTTTTTGAGGCAAATAGCCTAAGCTACTTGCAGATATTCAATGACAAATAAAGATTTTAAATTTGGACTTTGTAGAAGGCTTAAGGATAAATGGTCTGAAGGTGGACTTCTGGTTGTTTTTAAAATTTTGGGGGGTTATTTTTATTTTATTTTATTTTTTATTTTTTTCCCCTTTGGTCCCATCTTACCTTCATTGAATGTATTTGACAGGGACAATGCTACAGAAGCCTTTTGAGGGAAGAGGTTTACTGCATCTGGCAGGGTATTTTTTTGTGGGAAAAATGAACTCAGAGTAAAGTATGTGACAGATTGCCAAAACTCATTTGTGCATTTGGCCCTGGCTTGTTGTGATTTTCCAAACCAGGCGTGTATGGTAGCATGATGACAGCAACACTTTCACAGGAGCAAATAATGGAAATAGCATTGGTGCGTTTCATGGCTTATCTCCCCTGAGTTTTTAAATTGAACAGAATCAATTTCTACTGATTCTTTTTTTTTTTTTCTTTTTTTTTTTTCTTTTTTTCCCTTTGTGTCACAGTTCAGCTGGGTTCCTGGTGCTCTTCTGGAACAGGGATACAAGGCCAGGTCTGTGCTAGTCCCGTAAACACTGATGAAGCTCCGGCACTGGTCCTCAAGAGTACATAATTGTGACCACATTCCTGTTTGTCTGATGGCTTCTAGCATGCTTCTAGGCATGGACTGGGGGAAGGACTGTGAGCCGAGGACCCTTCCCAGTGAGCAGTATGGATGAGGCCACCCAGCTGCGTCTGTGGGAGCGAAAACCTTAGCCATATGATGGTGGGTCACATCGCACCACTTGCCATCTCAGTGGCAGAAGCCGAGCTCTTGGCTGTGTTGTTTGCCTATAGAGGTGCAATCTAAATGGATCAGCTGTCTGAGCCAGGCAGGGGAGCATTCTTGGTGCCACACTGGCTTCCATGGAGTTATACTAGAAATGACACTAGTCTTTTGTGTTTCAGTAGTGATGTAGATGTGGGTTTTCTACTGTTCTGCTGTTAAACCGTGTGCGTTTTGACGGATCTTCTGAAACTATCAAAGGAAAGGGGCCAAGAGCTGTTTAAACAGTGCATGTCCTTCTTACTTCTCTCTTCAGCTTTCTTTTTTTTTTTTCTTTTCTTTTTCTTTCTTTTTTTTTTTTCCCCATGTACTCCTCCAGTGTTCACTGGAGTATTCTGGGTTTGTGGCTTTTTTCTTTGCAAACACTTCAAGACATCACAGCACAGGATCTGATAACCTGAACCGGGGAAGATGCACTTCGGGACAGGACTAACAAATCTTGAAAAACCAAAAAGTTGATGAATTTGTAAAGACAGCTAAAATTTAAAAATGCAAATGTATTATTTTCTTGTACACCCTCCCCACCCCCAAAGTAATTAGTTTAAAAAAGGTTTTGACAAAATACGACTGGTGACTGACTGTTGTTAAAAATCCTTGGTAAGGCATCATATGGTACATTGTGACAAAGCTGTGCCAGATATTTTAAGCTGGGTTTTTGTGCTGAGAGGTCACAGACAACTAGAAAGCAGTAGGTTCTAGTTGCTGATACATTGCCAGGGCTCGCCACCTGCCCGGGCTGGCAGGAATGAGAGGGCACAGACCTTTCAGAAGCAGCTTCCTAGTGGCCAGCAGAAAAACAGGGATTTTGACAGCAGCGCTGGTTGGCCAGGTTTCCATGGCTACTATCTGCACTGTCACTTCTGCTGTGTATCTGTGCTGACAGCCACTGAGCACAGGCCTGTGGAATTTGCCAGAGAGCACCTTGTCTTCTCATCCAGGCTCACTGCGTGATTTCTCTATTACCTGTGACACCAGTCTTGCATGTTATGTTTGCTCTGTGTGCTTTACAAAGTCAATCTGATAATTGTTTCTGGAGAACAACAACTTGCTCTGCTGTCTGAGCTTGCTTCTTACTTGCCTCGTCTTTGCTCCTAGGCTGTCCCTCTTACAGAATTTCCTTGTCCAGCAACAAAACTGCTGTCTGCAGGTCTCATAACCCTCTGGCTCTCATCTAAATCAAGTCCTGCCTTCGTGTCTCTTCTTTTCCTGCTCATTGAGCACAGGGTGGGAAGGTTTTAAGAGTGGAAAAACTGGGACAACATTTGTAACGAGCACAAAGCATGGATCAGGGATGCCCATCCACTTCCACTTAAGCAGGCAGGAGGAAGGAAGGTGCAGAACAAACTTTTATTTCTAACCATATTCAGCTAAGCAGAATTGTCCCTTTCAGTCCTTTCCACAGATAGGTGGTAATTAAAGGCTGTAATGTGAACTGTCAAAACCTGTGACAATACAGGATTTAAAGGAAGTGGAAGGCGAGCAGGAAAAGGAGAAGAGCAGCTTGTAGTTTATTCAAGGATTAATGCAAGTGGAAGAAAGGAGGGATGGAAACAGAGAAGGCAGGAAACAGATATTCTGAAGAATAATCTTTCAGAAACAGCTACTGGGGTTAAAATCCTTCTGGGATTTGCACTGACTATTCTAACAATTACATATGTTTGAGGGTGACAGGACTTGTGCAGTTTGAAGGGGTTTCTTAAGATTTTACAATAGATTTTGATTTTTTTTTTAAGAGATAGTGCAGAACAATAGGTCAAGTACTGAATACAAACTAGATTTCCAAGTTACCAAGTTTTTTTTTTTTTTTTTTTTTTTTTTAACTTCCAAAGTTTTTAAAGGTTTTGAGTCGGATCTTTAGTCTGCTGCTGTGATAGAGCTTTTTGAAATCTGGCTGTAAACCAATGTGGAAAAAGAGGGCTGGAAGGAGGAAGGCTCTAGATCTACATAAAACCTTAACAGCCTGTTGTAATTTTCATGGAAAATCTGGCACTTGTTCTGACTTCTTGATTGCCCTAGAATGACTCTTGTCCCACACTTATAAAATAGCAGAAAAGTCATCAAGTAGGAAATTGCAACCTTGTATATTACACACAGATGTATCTTCTGGTTAATCTCCTCTTTAGTTTACTGGCTGTTATGTAGGACAAATGTGCCTTGTCCAAAAGGTAATTTTAAAACCAAAAGGAGAGTTGTTTATTTATAATAGTCTGCAGAAGCACAGGAAGGAGTTATTGTTTTAGAAAGAGGCAACAGCAAATAAAGATATCACAGATATAAAAATAAACTTATGCAAGACAGCATACAAAGTAAATAGCCAGAATACATTGTTTTTAGGGCATACATAGTCAAATTACATCACGTACATGAGTCCCCTATTCCCCACTTAAAGCAAAACTTGAAGACACTGATGTAGGAGGACTCGTTTTTGTGGGCCTGCTTCAAATCTACTGGGTGAGAATAGACTTGTTTTTGTGCTTTCACTCTAGATGCTTATGCTATTTAATTTCTATGAGTGCAACTTTCCTCTTTGACGCCTAGTATCAAGCAGAAAGTTGAATAGCTTCCATAACAGAAAAATCCCCAAATCTGTGGTGGGTCAGTCAGAGCAGTCATAACCTATAAATACAAGCAGCTGTGCACATAACCTGTATTTTCAGTTCCTGATTCAGTGTGGGAAATTCCAGCAAACTCACTGGAGATCAGTGAGTGGGTCCATCTCACTCTTATCAGGTTCTGTCTGAAGCCAGGGTTTGCTGATGCTGAATGCTAATAAGAGTAGCAATGTATAGGTGAAGGGCAGTACAGAGATGCAAGCTTTCCCTGTCACTTGAAGTTGCTGCTTTTTCCTTTACTGAAAGCACAGTTAAGTCCCCTTATGTAGGGGTTCTAGCACAATGCAGTCACAGAAAGGAAAACCTCTGACTGGCAAGGGCCTAGGGTACTGATTTTCAACCTCAATCGGTGAGCAGGAAAAAATCCTGGTAAAGAGTGGATCTCTGCATCATAAGCTGATTAGCTTTCCCTAATAACTGTTAGGCCCTTGCAGACCAGGGATAGTATTGCAAGACTATAGGGGAAAATAACTTCTTAAGTAGGGCCATTTCTTCTCTGGATTTTTGTAACCTTTTCCACAGAGCATCAATCAGTCCGCCAGATCCTCTCCTCTCATCCCTTACGAGATAGTAATGGAGCACATTTGAAATAAAGCAGGGTCAAGCTGCATCACAAAAAATGCCTTTTTTTGAAGATTATTTTTGTCACCAAACTGACTTGTCTTCACTAGAGAAGGGCACAAAGACACGTAAGTAAATTAGTACTTGTACATCCCCATGAAATTCTCTTCCATTACAATATATTATTGACAGTTAGTGTACAAACAAAATTTCCCATTGGCTTCACAGTGGGTTTGTGATGGTGTCATGCCATTCTTTTTGAAACAATAAGAACATAAGTGCAACAGAAGTAAAGCACAAGCAGCGCCTGAAAAATGTTTTTTTTTTTTTTGGTGTGGATTGTTGCATTTGGATCAAAGTACATAGTCATTAAGGGAGAAGGTGTTAGTTGAAAAAGACGTGGTCCCTGTTTGGTCACGCACAGGCAGAGAGAAAACCTGATGATAGGAATATGGTTTCCTGTGCTTTGCATTAAGGAATTTACATTTGTCAAATCATTTGTCAAAAAATGCAGAAAAATTATTAGGCTCTAAAGTAAACCACAGCATTGTAGTTGTCAGCTTAGTTTTCTCCGTGGTTAAAAGCTCTGTCTTGTTTGGCAGTGTAATCCCTTAACCGCCAGGGCAGTCTTTTAAGGCAACCCCTTGTAAAAGTAATGAATGGTTTCAATGTAAAGTTGTCTTTGTAGTGTATTTTGAGCTGCTGTGGTATCTCAATGGTCATGATGTTCTCTGCTGGTTCATCCCAAAGTGCATGTGCAGTTTTTTTTGCCTGCCATTTAATGGATCAGTCCATAGCAAGGAGACATATGTATTTTCTGAAGCATCTGTAATCTGTGAGTTTTGTTGTGTGTGGCACACTGTTCTCAGATGCACAAAGTTGAAAATATTGAAAGTCAATTTCCATGGGAGTTCCCTTGGCTATTTCCCATGTTCCTCAAATAGCATAGTCAGAAAGTCACCAGAATTTTCTGCAAAAGTCCTGGGGCTGAGGGAATGCACAGAGATTTCTTTCATTGTGCTGTCCCTGGAAGAATAATTAGCTCAAATACAAAGGAAAAAAATCCTGTTTAACAGAGGGATCTTTCCTTTATGCCACTGTTTTCAAGGTCACATGTGGTTTATGAGAGGTGAAATTGCAATGCAGGGTCACATAAGGCTTATAGACTGCCACATATTTTCTGTATTTGTGCAGGAGACAGATTTGCAATAAAGTCAGCAGGTTCAGAAAGTTTAGCAGTCATGCTCACTATCCTGGCACTGCCACAGCTGCTGGTGGGCAGATGCAAGGCAGCGCAAGGAGGGGTAAGACTTGCGATGGCTGATGCTGGGCAAGGAGAAAGGAATGTGACAGCCTGGGAAAGGCAGGGGCAAGTGAGAAGACAGTGACAGTAGCTGTAATGGGAGGAGGAAAGAGATGGAGGAGGACTGAGAAAGAAGTGTAATAATTTGTGTGGGGTGACAGGAAATGAAGCAAGAACAGATGGGAGGATGCAAATGAGAGAGAGAAGGCAGCAGCAGTCAGGCTCAGCCGCAGACAAGTTGAAACCACCATCTATGCTTAACATAATCCTCTGTTTGACTCTTGCTTTGAGAACAGGGATATCTGGAATATGGGTTATGGAATGGTTTGGGGTGTATCTTTCTATGTGGCAATTGACATCTCTTCTGCAGCAGCTGGCTCGAGCCCTCCCGCCCAGACAGAATGAGCTATGCAGATTGGTGAGAAGTGATGGAACCGCTCCTCCTCCTTATCTGTCTCGCACCCTCTCTCTGGATCAGCTAGCCAAAGAACTGACATCCTGCGAGGGGCTTAAGCAGCTTGCCAGGAATACCTAGGAAGCAGAAGGGCACTGGAACCATAAATCTAAAAGTCTTGCTAAACAAAATCTGTGGTGATATACATAAAAATCCAAGCTCTACACAGAGCTCTATATACCGAAATTCTCAATTTCCTCCCCTGCTAGAGAAAGTACCTATTCTCAAAACTTCTGGAGAAAGGATGCCATTATTTATTAAATTCCATACAATAAAAGTCTGATGAACCCTAATGATGTTATCCCACATTACATTCCATACAATTTTTTTCATAGGCAGTTGACATATATGGGGGCCACAGTGGACTGTGCATAATTTCCATTTCTGTAACGTTTTATGCAGTTCTCCTCATGGAGAACTTGCAGATCACTGAAGCTGATTTCAGTAGAGTCAAAACTGGCTTCATGTGAGAGAAGCACTGATCACATTGTTTTCCTTTATTAAAAGGTTATAGTTCTTTAACGCCAGTACCAAAAGTTACTTAAGTTATAGTGTCTTAAAATACGTCATCCCTATTCCTCAGACTGGAGTAACAGAAATACTGTACTTGCTCTAAGCAATTAGACAAAAAGAGTCTCACCCTGTTTTGAACCTTGAGTTGAAGGACATAAATATTTTGAAAGGAGTTGTTGGCTTACAAATGTGACTCCAGCTGAGACTTTAAACATCAAAGAGACATGTTGATGGAGATCAGTAAGAATTTATAAAGCCATATGACTTGGAACATGTCAGCCAGAGATGAAAAAGAGACTGAAGTCCTGTGATCCTTATTTTCCCTTATTTTCCCATAGTAGGTTGCATTTTCTTGGGGATGCTCAATTGCTATTAAACAAAAAATAGTCCCCTCAAAGTTCAGTTTTGTTTTTGTATAATATCAAATTATGCTCAGAGAAAGATGAGTCATTGATAATGTGTTTTTATTTATTTATTTATTTTATTACAAGATAAGGCTTAGGAAAGATTATTTATCCCTTTTTCAACCATCAACACAATTCCCCAGGTACTACAGTTATTAGGCACTGGAAAAGCCCTTATTGGGACAACAGGGTCACGTAGAACAAGCCAGCACAAGTCTTCTGCAGCTAAACTTCAGCGTGCTTCATCAGAGGTTCTAGAGAAAGTTTGGTACATTATTCCTCTTGCTGAGGAAGAGTGGTGCGAAGTAAGTTGTGTGCAAGCAGCAGTTTTATGACGAGTCACAACTCAGCCTTTCACTGGACAGTAGTAGCAGCAACATGTGCTTGCAGAAAAGAATTTGAGAGGCATTTTTTTTTGTTTAGAGTAGAAAATCTTGATTTCTCCCTCCCCCTTTTTCTCTCCCCTCCTTCCCCCCCATCTCTATCCAGTGTTTATTTCCCAATTTGTATAATTATCTGTTACTTCTTACTGGCAAAAAAGCAAGTGTAGAAAGCCACCACATCATATTCTGATATCATCTGTTGGTGCCTGTATGAAGGGAATAGCAGCAGAAAATTAAACTTCTCTTTTTCATCACATACAGTTCATTTTGCCTGTAATTAAACTAAAACAGTGGTTCTATAACTCACTTGCAGACTTTTGGGTCGATTATTCTTTCACAATAATTGACAATAGAGCTTGTATTCCTTTTTCTAGGAAAGGATCGTATCCTTTTACCTTTTGCTTTAAACAGGCCCAGAACTGAACTGTTACAGGGGTATGGCTTGTGTCTGCAATGCAGTCTTTCCAGTGGTGCCAGAGCCAACCTTTTCAAAACATGGAAATGCATCATGCTAGGAAACCTATGGTGAGGCTCAATCTGATTTCTTCACTAAGGAAATCCGTGTAAGCAACCAAGCTTCTGAACATGCCCACATACCATCTGAGCTTCACAGTTAGCTTTTCAGAGCAATTTTTTTTAAACTGCCTCTTATTCTTTCAGAAGTGAAGGTAACAGTCTAAACAGTGTTTTCACAGTTCTTGAGCTCTCAGTATGAGATTTCAAAAATGAGCATACAAGCAGAATGTCTTTTAAAAACTAAAGGGATTTTTAGCTTTAGAAGCTTCTCTAGTCATTTTGGGGGTGTGGGGCGGGAGGGGGACATTCCACTTAAGATTATTTTCAAAATTCTTCTTTTTTTTTTTCTTTTTCTTGAAAGCCTCAAAACTTGATTTGGTCATCTTCTAGGTTCTTAGTTCCTGGTAAAATTGTATGCTTAAAAAGCAGGTTGGTAATCTGCTTCTTCTTCATTAGTTCTGAAGAAAGTGTGAAAACATTCACCTTTCTTTTGCTGTTGTTTTTGTTTGTTTGTTTTGATTTGATTTTAGCCATTTGGAAACCTAGTGGATCACCTAATGGATCACTATGAGGAGGCCATTTGGATCACCTAGTGAAATGAGAACTAGGAAAAAAATGCTATAACATACATACTCCTATACAAGGAAGAAACCTTAGTCATACTGAGTCAGTGGTCTAATGTTCCAAGTTAAATTCATTGACAAAAAATCCTTACCTCAAATGAATTAGCTAGACTTCAAAAAGAGTTGTATAGTCCAGCTGAACTATGGTTACTGATGACCAGTATTGGCATCCTATTTTTCATGCAGATATTTGCTGATTATGACATGAATTAGTCTGAAGGTTTTTCAGTGTCCTTTACTTTCTCACCAAGGCCGAAAACTGAACACTGGAAGACAGTCTAAATGGCAGATCTGTTACAAGAAGTCTTCTGCTTCCATTTAAAATTTTGTTTCATTTCTAGTACTTCCCCTCTCTCTCTTCTTTTCCGTGTTTAGATTATACTCCCACATGACAGCAGCTATATATTGGGCAAAGACACTGGATGAGAAAGATACCCTGAACATAGCACACCCACACAAGCACTGTATGATGTTTTTTGTGCAACATGTATAGGATGATCTTGTAGAAACAGCTGTTTCTATGAATCTTGTTCATTATTCCTGAGGGCAGAACCACAGATGCTATGGGCAGGTGATAAATGTTTGCTTTATATTTACTGGGTTATCCTTCTCTCAGCTTGCAATAAGGCATCATTGTTATGACCATAGAAACAAAACAAGTTTTCTGTGAGGGATGGTTTTTTAATTTTTGAGACTAATCTTTTTTTCTGGTATCTGACGAATTCTGTATGCCGAAGAGTTACAGCATGGGAATAGTTAGCCAGCAAAGCTTTAAAATAACCATGGATAAAAAAGAAGCCAAGCAATTCATGAGTCTGCTGCACTCTCTGACACCTGTGAAGCTTCACACAGTCTGCTTCCTTCTAATATTATTTACGTTCCTTTATAAATAATTCTCCTGCTTGCATTAATTTCTGCCTCAATCATTTAATTTCCTTTAGTCTTCAATACCTTAGGTGAAAATGCCAGAATGATTATTTGCTAGTGTCTCTTCCTCCTTTTCTGTTTTAACTTTTGGTCACCCACTTTCATCTGGGAACTGAAAGATGAAAAGATTACTAAATTTTTGTCTGGGAGTCTGTTCTCAACCTGACTACGTCTTCCTCTATATACTCTTCTTCCTGTAGCTTGTGCTTTCTTTGTCATACTTACCCTCTTTCAGCTAATGTTTGCAGTTTGTTAGTCATACCTACTGGCATTACTAGTGCTCTGAGTCTTATTTTTACAGGTGGAAAGTATATGTCTTAGGAGTAACATTCTCATTCAAAGTAGTTGCCCCTTTCCCTCTTCTTTTTCATTTTTCTCACATTATTTTATTTGGAAAATTGATTTTTAACACTACATTTGAGCTCTTCTCCCCTTCTGTCCCTTGCCTTGACATTTACACAGATCTAAAACTGTGTTTTGGCTATTACTCAAACTATTCCCTGTGAGTTCCTTCCTGTCTCTGTTCTGTGCTTTTGTTGTGTACAAGGAAGCCTTCTGATGATGTGCGTACAAACATCTCTTTCTGTATTCTTTGCAAATACCCATTCCCATTTCTTTAGCTGAGATCTTCTGTAGTACGTGCCTAGTACTGAGTCCCACCTCACTTTCAACCAACACTTGTATTACTTTATACTGCCGTTCCCTTGAATATAGAGTTTTTAGAATAAAGCCCCATTGTGCTATTTTTTAGGCTGGATTCTGCCCAGTTTTTGTCTATTTCTTCTTCTATAGCAGTCCTTGAGTAGACACTGCTGTTAGTGTTATAACACTAGGATCAGGTCTACTAGTTATGATTTGAAACTGGGGTTGTGCTGTGTTCCAAACTCTTCTGTTTAAAGCAAACAATTCTACCTTACTTGGTCTTTCCTGTGAATAATGAACCATCTAGCTGTGATAATTTGGATTACCTCTGTAGCATATACTTGTTGATTCCCATATTTTCATTTGTTTTTTCTCTGTTTACATATGAGTAAATACATATGTATTTACTGAAAATACATATGTAAATGTCTAGTGGTTCTTTTTATTGCTGGGATTAAAAAAAAGGAAAAAGAAATGACTGCATTTCTCTGAAATAAAATAAAATCCTCCCGTATTATTGCTATCTCCAGTAGGAAATTATTTCCCAGTTCCACATTTCCAATCCTTTTGTTAACCTCTTCATTTGACTGTACGTTTTTTCCATCTGGGTAGTACTCTTCCCTCCTGTTCCCCAATTCTTAACCTGAACAGATGGCTTTTTCCTCCTTTACTGTCTGTGCCCTTCCACCTCAGTCAGTTGTATCAACTTCACTTCCCCTACACTTAAATCTAGTCTATACAAAATTAATTTCAAGCTATGATACTTTATCTTCTGGTCTGGCCTGATCCTCAGCACAACGGGGCCCCTTTTAATAGGTAATCCCAAGCGTAGCTAAGGAACCTATATGATGAGGTGATGAGGGTCTGTGGAGAGAAGCTGAGAGAGAGAGAGAAGTTGTTTTTTTTTTTTTTTTTTTCTTCATCAATACAGCACGGTGAAGAGAGGTTGCATCTTACATTGGCTGAATTTTAAAGGTGTTCAAAACTTAAGCATATCACCTGAGGTTCTAACTGAGGACCCAGATGGAAAGCAGTGACTGGTGAAACTGAGGTTTCACATGTAATTCAATTCTAGTCTTCTTCTTAGGTCTTTATTGATGAAGGCAGTTCAGCTTAACAAAATAACTGGAACCTAAACAATTTCCATTTCTAGTCAAAATGGAGAGTGAGTTCTGGGGCAAGGTGGACTGTAGCTGGAAGACTTGCCTTCTGCATCTTAATTTAGGTCCTGAGAATAGCCGCCTCTGCAGAGTAGTTCTCTGCTGCATGTTATTTCCTAAATATGGGGGTTTTGCACAACATTAAGTCTGTCAAATGAGGTATTTTCATGTGGGGAAGTACATACCGGTATCTGTTTACTTTTGTTTCAAATAATAGTATCAAACTGCCTCCACAGTGCATGTACATTCCCCAAATACAAATTTATAAACTGTGCGGAAGTGTCGTCTTTGTCACAATGTTTCACTGCTCATTAAATCCAAAACATGCTTACACGTGCATGAGCATGCTTCCAGAGAGATTCACAGGGCTCATTTGTGGATCAAGGTTAAACATCAGTGTCATAGACTGAAAATGTAGGTCTGTAGAGGTGCAGCAGTGAATCAAGTGCTTGTGACTTCATCAGAACGGGGATAGTGCAAATGATGCTAGCATTACTCTCGCAGCAAATGATCCTCTTCGATCTAGCTGCTGTTTGTTTTCCTATAACCACATAGCAGCTATGTCATACACCTTGTAAAAATGCCCCAAAATGCTTTCACAAGTTTTGGTTTCTTTTGAGATGTGTGTCTGCATGCTTCAGTGATTCTTGAAAGTTAAAGGGCCTGTTTAATTAAGGCTTGGTTCAACCCCTGTTATGTGATGCTGAAAGACATCCATTTAGAGCTTTTGCCCATTACAATGAAAAAGTCACTACAGGCATCAGCAAACGGTAACATCCTTAAGTCCTCCTATATTTAAGTTACATGAATGTTTACACTTATTCCTGGTATTTTCAACATCTCCCAGGCAATAATGCAATTGCTGACAATTTATTAACCTGTCAGGATAAATTAGTAAGTATCTAAGATAAACACGTGGCTTTCTTGAGTGCCATTGCAACTTCTTGGACTTTCAAATTCTAAAATATAAGACCAAAGTGTGATCACAAATGCCATTACTGGTGGTGCTTGGATCACAGTTGCAGTAAGAATAGAAGGGCTAATGGAGGAGGTATGAGGAAGTCATTCTTAATTTTTTTGGAATTGACTGTCTGTTTAATTGTAATCTTCTTCTGGTCAACATTTTTTACTTAAATCAAAAGAAAAGAAAAAAAGGTGACTTATCTGTAAAGACAGTGGGGAAAATGTTCTAACAGTGTGCAAAAGAGAAGTTTTTAATAATCTTTTTAATTTTTAGAAACTTCAAGTTTTTAAGTAAGAAGTGTTTTTAATCACAAGAACAAGTAAGTAATTGTATTGAGCATATTCTGACATGAAGTTGAAGGGAAAATATTTTCAATAACTTTGCTTCTAACCACCAACCTCTTGTTCAGCCTTTGTCTTGGATCTCTGCATCCCAAGCATGTGACCTTTGTAGCTGAACATGAATGTGCAGCTACTTTTTCTTTGAACGTTTAGTTTTGACTTCAGGCTACAGAGCTCAAAAGCCAGGAGCTGCTAAGAAAGGTTGCAATAAAATGGAAACAGCCCCTCCATCAGCCCTTTGCAGCTGGAAACTCTGATTTCAGATTCAAAGGTCCTGTGTACACACAAACATTTCCCAACTGAAAGAGTGGAAAATTTATGAACTGATATAGCTAACTTAGTGCAAGTTTGTTCACCATTCTTTCCTGTGTTCAGTCAAGCCCGAGTAGAGACCTTGACTTCTGGGCTAGTACTGATCTTATTTGTACCACAATTACTAGTCTGAATACTCAGTGAAAAGAATCAGTGCTTGTTGGCCTTACTGAGCATAAACCTGTATGTTCTGCACTCAGTTTCTTTTACATTGCAATAATTTGTTTGGATTTAAATAACAATATTTCTTCTGGTTTTTAAAAGAAATTACTTGCTCTGTGATACACCAGAGTTAAATTAGGGATCTGTCTTCTTTTCTCATACCAAGAATATTGTGACGTTGTTTATGTTTATTATTACACCATATGGTCATAAACGCAACATTCCAACTTAATCTAAACAATCAGAGCCTTCATTTATGAAGAACTGTGAGAAAGTCTGGCAAGAGAGGTTCAAGGGAAAGTGCATAAAAACAGTCCTGGAATCTCCCAGCATATCTAAACTTGTAGGTAATTAAATCCAGAAACTGCTGGAATTCTTTAGAAGTTGAGTAGTTGGGGGAATATTTAATTTTTCTCACTTAGTGGATTGATTACTATGGTATTTCTGTTACATGTGAAGAAATCAGCCCACATGGAAATCAGCCAACGTGCTCCAGGGCTTCTTTACAAAGAACTCTTCAGTCTTGTTGATACATGGATAGAGAGAGAGAGAATATCGCAGGGCATAATCTTTAGGTTTTGGCACTGTAAATAGGAAGTCAAGTATCTGAATTTCTCTTTGCAGGCAGATGACTAGGTAAGCGTAGTTGCTAAATACCTTTCACAGGTATGCTCACGAGAGGTTGAGCCCATCTTTCTCATTTCAACTAGAGCGGCAGGATGATGGGCAGAGCCAAATTTCACATGGTAACATGAGACAGAAGGCCTACCTTCTCCAGAATTTGCAAATGCAGGTAAACCAGCATCTAAATGTAGCTGGAAAGAAAGATGTTTACCTGATCTGGGTTATCATCTGCAGCTTTTCCCTAGCCCATACATGTATCAGTTCTGGTCTGCAATAATGCCTGAAGGAGAATAAAGGCTACTGGTACAAACTCTGGTTTTCTTTTTGTGAAATCTATCATAATTAGAGACACATGCTTAATTCAGAAAGTCTTGCCCGAAATTTCATTCTGGTTTTGATAGAATTCAAATGAAGTTCATTCTAGCGTAAACTCAGCCTGTCCTGAATTTTGTCTTTTTCTCCAGTTTACTTCTGAATAATCACTCTTCCATTCCTTGAATGGAAAAGACATTTTTGAGTGAAGTAGAAAACGTTCATGTTCTATTTCTAACTTTTTGCTTTTATAATATATATAGACCTGACTTCATAGAATTAATATTTTAAATTGTCTGTAAGGGAAACATCTGCTTGAACTCTAGACTCATTGACTCAATGTTAACAAAATATTTAACTGAAGGAGAAAAGGGGCTTAGTTTTTTTTCAGATGCTGAAGTCAATGTCATCAGCAAAACCTGTATTAACTTCATCAGTACATCAGTGAGCCTGTTACTCTAGACCATTAAAAATATCATCACATTCTGGACAGAGCCATATTCATTATGTGTGGTAGCAGACAATCAAGGAAATGAGCAAAATGGGAGGTGAAAGTAAGACAGGTGAAGGGTGTGATCAGGAGTGAAGTGCATGTGGAACTAGTGTCCTGTATAAAAGCTGTATCTTTTTTTTTGCTGTTTTGCCTTATTCCAGGGCAGTTCTGGTTTTAAGACAAGAGGATTTGTGAGGTGATATTAGAAAACTTTTACTGTTTCTATCATCAAACTGTATTGATTTAGAACTGTAAAACTTAAGAGTTAAAAAGAAAAGTCCTTCAATGGTTACTGTTGCCAATTTTCAGTTTCATTGCTAATTTTTCAGTGTTTATTGTTCTACTTTTAAAGCCTGAGTTCCTGGAATCAGCTAATGAAATGAGTTAAGACTCTCAAGTTAACACCAGCAAGGAAAATTCTAATCTTCACAATTGTGACAAGAATCAAATAAATGAATTCCAGAGGTATACAAACCAGAGCACAAGATCAAACATTTCAAAACTTCTAGTACTTTAAAATTTATTGTTATATATTATTTAGGGGAATATCTACTGCAATGAACCAAACAGTAGAGAAAATGTATTTATTTATTGTTTGTTTCCTTTTCCTTTGGAGGTCTTTAAAAGACGTTTAGATGTAGAGCTTAGTGATAATGGTTTAGTGGAGGACTTGTTAGTGTTAGGTCAGAGGTTGGACTAGATGATCTTGGAGGTCTCTTCCAACCTAGATGATTCTATGATTCTATGATTCAGCGTAATTTTATACTTGTGCTGAGAGACAGCTTTGCAATTTCATTATTCTGCTAGAGCAGACAGTTTGAGTTATTTCTTACAGCATTTCTTGCAGAGACAGGAATGAGGAACATTGTGCTAAAAACACAGAGAAGAAAAGAACAGCTTGCATCTAGCCTTCTTTTCCACTTTTCCTGTATAGTAACTTTGGACAGAAGTCTCCTGTGGTAAAGGACTTTAAATGTTTTAGCTGCCAATGCTAAAAGGAAGTGTATTATGCAATCAATAGAATTTCACAGTGGAAATCTCTATACAAATTAAGCTCTTCTAAATTATGATGATGCGTTAGGATACTTTTAAAGACAGGAGATGCTGTTGCAGGCATCCTGATTGTTCAGATTCCTCATGTTTTACTGCTGTGTTCTTCAGATCCAGGGTGAATATTAGTAGAAGGTACTGATCAAACTTCTGCATCGCTATCTTGTGTCAGGGGACTGTAGGGACCATGAGTTGCTGCCAGGACATGGAGCACAGGCTGGCAGGGCTGTGTCCTCCCTGGCTGGGCGCAGTCCCACTGCACCCCAACAACAGGAGCGGAGCAGGGCCGTGGCTGAGGACCAGGGACAGCTGTGGGCTGGTGATCACCAGGTGAGGCCGTGGTGACAAGACCATTCCTGGGGTGTTCTGGGCAATTGGGCTGTGGATCGGGGTCCCAGTCAATGGCCAGGCACAGGCATGGTTATAACACAGCTGCAGCATAGCTCAGGCAGAGGCCAAGGGCGACAGTCATAGTTAAGAGCACCTCCCAAGGGTAGGAGGACCTGCCCCTGCTTCGGCTTCTAGTTTTCTTTACAACAGCTTTCAAAGCAGCAGATGTATTTTCCCTAAGCTGGCCCTGAGCCCAGGCAGCCAAATCCCCAGGAACAGGGGGATGCATGTTTAGCCAGGACACTGCCTGTTTGCATGATGCCATAAAAACAGAGGTCAGATCAAACAAAATACTGGTAGTAAGTCAGACCAAAGTTCCCACTAGCTCAGTTTGCTACAGCCAGTAGTAGATATTTACTGCGAAGTATATAGGGACAGTACCTGCATGTAGTGGTGCTTCTCCAGGGACTTGTCTGGTCTCTTCTTGACCTCCTAGAAGACTTTAGTATCCCTAGAGTTTATTCATTGTTTCAACTTATTTTATCTCAAATCCAGATTTTTAATGTCAGTCCTAAAGCTGTGTATGCCAAAATTTCCTAACTTTTCTGCTGCGCACCAAAGATACTCTTTTGGCTGGTGCTTCTCTCTAGAGAGGCTTCTCACAAAAATTGATGTGTTATCAAGTTCCAGGTTGGCTGACAGAGGTAGGGGGATGTGACTCTCAATCCTTGAATATCCTGAAAAAGACATGAGCTAGATGTGGTTTCTAGTTTGGCTGTAATTCTTGAGGGATTTCTCTTGCATGAACTTGACTACTGCTCTCTTCAAACCAGGTAGACTTTGAATGTACAAATTTATCTGGTAAGGAATTCCACCAGTTAATGACATTTAGGTGATAGATTACCTCTGTTTTGAAGCCTACTCCTTCAAGACTTCTCAATGGCGTTTTATTCTTACAGTAAAAGAGGTGAATGGTTTATCTCTGTGCCTTCTCTGTGCTACCTATAATTTTATAGACCCTTATTTTAATTCTCTGAGATTCCCCCTGAGCCAGATAAGAGTGCTACTCCACTTAGTCATTACCTCTACTGAAGCTTGTCCATACTAATTACTCTTTTCACAAGCTTATTCCAGTTCTTCCAAATGGGGAGCCAGAATTACCACCTTGTTGTGTAGGGTAACCCTGATCATGGTGGCATGAGGATATTCTCTGTTTTGTTCTCAGTTTCACTCGCAATCATCATTAACACTTCATACATTGCAGCCCCATGGTCTTTCTCCTGAGTGCTAATAGTCAGCTCAGAGCCTTTTTTGTTGTATATGAAGTTAAAATTGTTCTTCCTCTTGTGTATTGCTTTACATTAATCTATACTGAATTCCATGTGCTTTTTCATTATCCACTCTGAAAAGCATGTCTACAGTTTTTCACCAGCATTCTTCACTCTTCCTACTCAGTATCAGTATGTACTGTCAGCAGATATTCTCGGTTCACTGTGTATGTCCTTTCCAGGTTGATTATCACTGTAGCAGCACATGGTCCCAACACAGATTTTTCTAGATCCTGGTGATATTGATCTGTTCTGTTTTCATGCTACTTTGTTTCATGACTTCTAACCAAGAAGGTGTCATGCAATGTCATGATTAGTTAGTTTCTTGAAAAAGTACTGTAAAAAGGCTTTAAACAAACAAGCAAACAACAACAACCACACACACACACACACAAAAAACACAACACAACAACAAACCAACAAAAATCTTTGGAAAGATGGGTAGTTTTTATCAGCTGGATATACTTGTTGACTCTGTGGAGAACTTCCACAAGCTTGCAAGGCAGGACCATGTAAAAAGTCTTGTCATTTTTTCCACAAATATGTCATCTTTATCCACATATACACTAATTCTGTTCTTTATATTACAGTTTCTATTTACTTGCCTATGAACAGGTATGGCCTGTCATTCCCTTGTGAAACCTCTTTAAAAAAACTGACATCCTGTTTGTTACCTTCCAGTCCTCAGATGCAAGGGCTAATAAAAGAGTGATTACAAGCTACTTTTTTTTTTTCCTTCTGCTGTTTGATTTCCTTTATCATTTTGGACTGAATATCATTTTAATCCTGGTGATTTTTTTTGCTGCTTATTTTGTTCTGTTCCATTGTAACTTCTTCTGTGGTTCTTTGTTTATGACGTGTCCTCTGAGCTTCTTACAGAGAAGACTCCAGTGTGGTAGTCTCTTCATTTTTTTTTGCAATCAGCCTTTCCCTTGATTCTGTTTGAGATACATTTTGGTTGAAACCTTGTTGTCTGAAAAAAACTTTTCTTCTTTTTAATTAGGTCAAGGAAAAATCTTTGAAATTTCTCGTCCAGATTATGGCCTGACACTGAACCATACAGTGGTTAAAGTGTTGCAATATGAGTTTCTTCTCACCAGTTTAAATTCTATTTAACCTTCTGTGCATTCAGTACAAAACACAAAGCTTGAATTTGCAATTTATACAGTCAGATAAAATAAGAATTGAATGCTTTTACTTGCAGCAACCATGCTGGAAGGCAATAAATTTTGGTTAACAACATACTTATCGTGCCTGATGCCTAATTACATTATAAGGAGAAAATCCAATATTTTACAGTTTTATCAATTATGTTTGTTCACACAAATGTACAGATTTGGATGCTGTAGAATTGTTGTGCAGAGAGGCAGCATTCTGCCTCTACAAAGCACTGGGTAAAACATGAACAGAACAACTGGTGGGGAAAAATGTTAGTAAAAATGGTCATTTCCTTACTGTCCTTTGCATTCAGTCTTTTTGGACTTCAAAGAAATTTCTTCCCCCATCCCCTGGTTACCTCAGATCCTTAAGCGGTAACATAAATCCTTTAATAGTTCCACCTCAGAACCGAAATGAAACTAGCCTGTGCTGAACTGCCAGATACTGCTGCTCAGGCTCTGTAGGCCAGGGTTACCAAATGTAGCCAATTTGTAAAGCATGACAAAGATGTTGATGCTGTCTGTCTGTACAAGCAGCACCAACAGTCGTTTCTGGCTTCATTGGAGCACGGCAGGATGAATTTCCAGTTGGGCAATGTTTGCTGATTTCTTTATTGTGGCATATGCACTAGTGATAGACATCCTGAGCTGGGGACCCACAATTGCAGGCATTCATTTCCCACCTTTTATCCTCTCTCTCTTTTTTTTTTTTTTTTTAATAAAGGCAATAGGTATTTAATTTTTATTTTAGCATTTTGGAATATAATGGCTATGAGATTGTGCTCAAAGTTGTTGTTTTCTACTCTCCTTAATGGCCTGGACTTAATTTACAAAAAAAGCAAACATTACTGAGAAGTATGGACAACAAAACCTTAAGGGATAAAATAATAGCAATCAGGCTGTTAGACTTAATGGATTTGGTTCTGATTCTTCCCACCAACTTGAGTTCATTAAATGGCAAATGTATCCCATTAACAGTTCCAAAAGTTGCTTGATTAGTTAGCCCTGAAGGGAGACTGATGTACTTCTTAAAACAGATGTCAGAGTGGCAGCAGTTCCTCACATTCCTTGTCAACATATCCATCTCCAACCTGGAGGGCTAGCAGGGCTACTTAGCTGCTCTTTTCTTTAGAGCTAGTATGCAAGTGGCAAAGAAAAATGGAAAATAATTGAAAATAATTGAATTTCTGGTTTGCTTACTTGCTTTGTATTCCCTCTACCCTCATATGTTTTTCCCTACTTTCTCTCTCAAACATTGACATTTTCCTACTGTTTCTAATCTTTGTTGAACTCTTGTTTTGTCCCTGAGATTACCAAATGGTTGGTTGCAATCAGTATTAATTATGCAAATACATGATTGCATGAAAATGGAATATGGCTATCTGGCACTTGCAGGGCTTTTCTGAAAAAGGGTGTCCTCAGGTTTTGAACTACTAATTGACAACTTGGATATGAGGTACATTGTATTACATTAGTAGTTCCTTGAATTCACAAAATGTGTTTTGAAAGTATTATTTTTATTGCATGGATGCAATATAAATGTATTTTTATTGCATGGATGCAAAATAAAACTGACTAGGAAGTTTGAAAATTTAAGAACTGAGCTTTTACTCAATCGAGACTCAATACCTGCATATAAGCATTATGAAGTGAGCTTGCATTAATAACAACTTTATATTTTCCCATCTCTGATTTCTGCCTCAATTCACAAGGTGGTGAGGAAATGGCCATTTTTTTCCCCACCCTTATCACTAGCCTTCAGTGTTCCATGCACTCTGTTTGCTGTACATTCAGAGCCAAGCCTGTTCTGAGTAAATAATTATTAATTTCTGTGTGGGCTCCACTGCTGATAATAACATTTCTGTGTACGTGACAAATATTATTTAAGTTACTGTCCCACAGCCTTTGGGAGGTTGAGGTATATTACTGCCATTTTACAGGTGGAGTATTAAGACACAGAATGCTTAAGGTTATATATGTGTGTGTGAGTGTATCCAGGCAATCTGGGTGGCTGGTTTGATTGCAGTTGGAATTTGTCAGAAAGAGCCCTACTGGATGCAGAGGCAGTTCTCTGGTGGTCTGAGGGAACTGGTGGGATTGGTGCTGTTTAGTATCTTTATCAATGACACAGATTGGGATATTGTGTGCCCTCAGCAAGTTTGCAGATGACATCAAGGTGTGTGGTGCAATTGATACAACAGAAGGAAGGGATACCATCCTAAGGGACCTGGACGAGCTAGAAAACTGGGCCTATGTGAACCTAATGAGGTTCAACAAGTCCAAGTGCAAGGTGATGCACCTGGGTCAGGTCAATCCCAGACACGAGGACAGACTGGGAGAAGAACTCATTGAGAGTAGCCCTGCAGAGAAGGACTTGCGTGTGCTGGTGGACAAAAAGCTCAACATGAGCTGGCAATGCTCACTTGCAGCCCAGAAGGCCAACTGCATCCTGGGCTGCATCAACAGAGGGGTGGCCAGCAGGTGGAGGAAGGGGATTGCTCCCCTCTGATCCGCCCTTGTGAGGCCCCACCTAGAGTGCTGCATCCAGGTCTGGGGCCCCAGCACAAGGAGGATTTTGATCTGTTAGAGCGGGTGCAGAGGAGGGCCATGAGGATGATCAGAGGGCTGGAGCACCTCTCCTATGAAGAAAGACTGAGAGAATTGGGGATGTTCAGCCTGGAGAAGAGAAAGCTCTGGGGAAACCTTATAACAGCCTTTCTGTCCTTAAAGGGGCTTATAAAAAATATAGTGTCCTTTTACATGGTCAGACTGTAAAAGGACAAGGGGGAACAGTTTAAAACTAAAAGAGGGGAGATTTAGATTAGACGTTAGGAGGAAATTATTCACTCACAGGGTGGTGAGGCACTGGAATAGGTTGCCCAGAGAAGCTGTGGATGCTGCATCCCTGTAGGTGTTCAAGACCAGGTTGGATGGGACTTTGAGCAACCTGGTGTGGTGGAAGGCATCCCTGTCTACAGCAGGGGGTTGGAACAAAGTGATATTTCAGGCTCCTTCCAACCCAAACCATTCTGTGTCTCTGTGAACTCTGATGCTTCCTTGGTGCCATGCAACCTGGGCTGTATGGACCGTGACATGGGAAAAGCCTGTGCAAGTGTTTGTTCAACACCCTCTATACCCCCATCAGCATCAAGGCTTAGGTACACAAAGCTGTGTGAGCACAAATACCACCCTTAGTGCAAATACTTAAATTGCCTTCTGGCATGGCACTGGTCTCCAAACTAAAGACGTCTTCAGGACTTTGATCTGTGTGGTAAGGGACAGGGTCCACTATTGTTTCTATTTGGGTGGTGGAATGTGGGGTTGGAGAGAGAAAATAACAACAAAAGCAAGGGGGAAAAAAAAAAAAAAGGGCAGACACAGAGATGGCCAGGCACAAACAGCGACTTGAGCAGTTCCATAAAAGAGGAAAACCGTGGTGGAGGGCTTATTGTCTGGAAGGTTTGGATTTTTCTGGTGTTGAAGGAAGCAAGATATTGCATGTTCTTGTACCTTATCTGGCCAGCATCAAAGACCCTTGACCTCCCACCCACACATCCTCCTTTTGAAGGTGCAGTCTTTACACACTTGGTGTTGTTTTCTCTGGTTAGACAGATGCTTAGGTTTGAAAGACTAACAGGTTTAGCCATGCTCCTGCTGACCTCTGATATTCACAGGGAACACTCAGCACTCCTCCAAATAGAGTTTGATCTCATCAAATGGCATACAAAATAGTTTTTGCATGTAGTTGCTCTGAAGGTGCTTTTATAGCCCTTTATTTATTTTGTGAGAATTCTCCCACATGGAGCCATCCTTACCAAACAAGGCTGGATCCTCTACAGTGAGAGCACCAGTCTTTCATGACTAGAGAAGCAGTCTGTTTCCTTTCTTTGAACAGTCACCAGAGAGGGTAGAGCTGCATGATCTGCAGTTTCTGGGTTGCAGTACTCTTCACTCCCAGCTCAGAAGGGGACTGTGCTCTGGTGGTGCATAGCTCTGCCTCATTTCTCCCAGCTTCCAAGCCCTTTTGCTCCTTCCCTGCTTGCTCTGTTGTTTTCATTCAGAAAGGTGAGGGTGCATCCATGCTGATGGTTTAGTTTGGATCAGGAATGCACTTTTCAAGTGACTCTCCCATGCATCTCCTCTTACTGCAGATCTTGCTGTGCAGATCTGTTTGGCCTGTACTGCCTAAATTCCTTTAGGAGGGAATTAAACTGGAAGATGTGCTCTAAGAGCCTTCTGTGCCAGTGTGCATTTGGTCAACAGGATCAGGCCAGAGGCAGTCAGAAGTATTATTTCCTTCCCCTCCAGTTGCCCTTCCTTCTCTATTGTGCCACACTACTTGCCAACTCCTTGTCCTCTTCTCCCTGTTATAGCATGCATTGTAGTTCCTGTCTTACGTTGTCAGATCTCTGCCTACCTGCTAAACTAGAAGAACTCTCAACATCACGTTTATGTTGACTATGCAATGCAGTCTATTGATTCAGTATTAATATATCACTGGAGTTTGTATCCTGTGAAATTAGTACTACTCTACAGAGTAGGACTAGGATCTGGACTCTTGTTAGTTGAATATCTAGGCTGAATAAATAAAATAAGAACTGTTGCAAAAAGGCCTTTCTAGTAACAAAAACTTGTAACAGTAGATACATATTGTTCTGACTTTGGTAAGTAGGATCAGTAATTTATCATGCAATAATTTTCTAAACTGTGTAGGAAGACTTCAGAGGGACAGCTGGTTGGTCAGTGTGACATTTTTGTTTATGAAATTAATTCTAAAAAAATGAAACCCACCGTACTTTACCTTGTTGTAATACACTTGGATTCATTCTCTTTTTTTTTTTTTTCCATTTATCAATTTGCATTATTTTTCCCATGAGGTCTGACAGTATTATTTCCCATTCCTTTCTTTCTCTTCTTTCTATCAGTCCCTGCAAAGCAACCTTTTGTTTTGCTGTCCTTGTCCTTTTGCTCTTAAATTCAGTTTGTTTGATTATGGGATTCTTTTGAAGTTTAATTTGGAACAGAGCATGTGTGTTGTCCTTGAAGCTTTGTCAAGCAGGTAATCTGGTTTCTCATTCCTTGATGGTTAGCCAGTTTTACCTTTTAGAACCATACCAATTCTGGCAGGCCTGGGAATCCCCTGTATCGCAAATATTGTAGTATATGTAGTACCAAGTTCTGTAAGACATAAACATATTTTGACCTTATGTGTACCCTATATAAGGCACATGTACCATATATATTTAATATATAATTTAATTTTTAGTAAGAGGTCTTAGCAGAAAACATCTGCAGTTTATTTACTGACATAGTTTCAAAATGACAGTTGTTGCCTTACTGAAAATATCAGTGTAGTCATATCTGATTGACAAACTCAGCCCTTTCTCTGAAAATGCATTTTCCCATGTTTATTTCTAGAAATTTTTCTGCTTAATTTTAAGAGAAGAGATATTTTAAAGATTTAAAAGGGACAAAGAGAGAAAGTGAGATTCCCATAATCTTATTTTGGAGCTGTTGTGTTCTTTGGATTTTTTGGGTAAGACCCATCCACAAAATAATCCAGAATGTGTTTTATAGTCTCAGGTGACTATATGGAAGCTTGCGTCTCTGTGGTTAAGGTACCAAGTTCCTTATTCTGCTTTAATCTGTTAAGGGGAATTAAAAAGTAAAGGAGATGCACATTTTAAAGTGTGGCACATTAGGAAAGATCATCACAAATTTTAGAAATGTTTAGAAATATTATGAGCATAATCCCAGATACTACATTTATGTAGATTCTGTCCAACTTAATAACTTAATGTACTCTCACACAATTAAAAAACTTCTAACAAAATCATTAGAACTACCTGATGGTGTTATCCCTTCCTGTATTCCATTCCCTATTCTCAGATGTATCTTAGGTATATTTGTTTGATTTTTTAGCACCAAACTATGTTGAAGAGGACCTTCTGTGTAGATTAAGAGAAGAAACAAAGTTAAATCAGAATTTAAAAGACCTCTGTCTTCCATCCATGGTTACGGTACTTCACTGATTTGAAATTAATGTATTTCTGTGTTGAAAGAGAAAACTTGGGTAGAGACACTAATACTAATACTAACACGATCCAGTTTCAAGTATTTTAACATACCCAAAGTACCTCTGTCTATTGATGGCAGTATCCTAAATGACAACTCATACATTTCTCATTTAGTTTACAAATTCTTTAAATTCTTCTAGTGTATTTTTTTCCCCCACTACACACCCCTGTATTGAATGAAAAGGGTATCATAATTAGGGATGATTTTTTTCACATCACCAACAATAAACTGTAACAAAATGTTTTAAAATGCTTATTTTCTAGGCTTCCTCAGTCTGGAAATTCTATACCTGGTTGTTTGTCTTCTTCTTAACCTACAGCAGCATCTTCCTTGTTCTTTACAATTTTAAGTTGAAGCAGTACAATATATTGATCTTTTCTGTGGGCAGAATTCTTAATTTCAATGCCCCTTTAGGGAATTAAATATGGATTTGAAAGAGATGTCCAGCTGCTCATACCATTTGGCAGAAGCTGTCTAAATTGTGCAAGTGGGGGATAAATGCAGACATTTTGAGCTGTTCTAACCTCTCCTTGACTCAACATGTCCATCCATTATGAATCCCTTGGGCCAGATCCTCACCGAGGTAAATTGGCATAGTTTCCTTAGGCTTATTCCTCCTGTGCTGACTTGTACCAGCTGGGCCTGACATTATTTTCTCATTAAGTGGACGAAAGTAACCAAAGCATGTCTGCAGGCCTCAGACTTGAAGTGCATTTCTGTAAGTACTGCTTTGCTTTACTAGCAGCACTAATGCAGTGGAAGCTCCTGATACCCTCTGTAGACACAGTCACAGGGGAGAGAGTGAATTAGGGTAATATATCCACAGCTGTGAACTGTTCTCTATTTGAACAAGAGGGGACCGGCTGTGCCAAATGAAGCAGAGGAAAGATGAGCCATTCTGCTTGATCCTGGCCCAATGCCCACATGGTTCTGCTACCCATTTCTTCCTGCTAATACCCTGTCTCCTTCATGGCTAGATCCAGATCTTTCACAGGTTAGTCCTCTGTAGAAGCTACGGAAAGTTTTATGCAAGAGAAAATGGGACTTTCCAAGATGTCATATGTCATGTGAAGTTTTACTGTGCCTCTCCCCTGTCTTCTCCAAAACCTGCAACCGTATAGATACGGGCTGAAGAATACAGTGTATATGACTTGGAGAAAATTCCCTCTGGAAGGGATGTTTTTGATACCTGGGACATACACTCTCATCTGATGTGGGAATTAGGCAAGAAAAACAGTATTTTTCATAATGGATCTCAGATTTTCAGTTCTTCTAATCAAGAGTGAAATAAATACGTTGGTGCCTAATCCATATTAGACACTAATATATTTCTAGTCACAACTCTGGTCCCACCAAGAAGGGCTGTCAACTGGATGCAACTTATCTCAAAAATCTAGAAAGGCTACTGCTTATGAGAGATTTAAAATATCCATGTCTTCATAAGCCTTGGTCCTTCTGTGTCCTGTGCATGCTACTTGTAGAGATGAATGTACAGTCTGTATTATGTTAGAGCTTTAGCACACGTTTCAACTAGGAAATCTTACTGGTTTTGAGCCTGCAGAACTGGCAGAAGAGTGAATCAAATGTTATGAGTTTGCTAATATATTGTTGCATTTAGCTAGCGTAATGATTGTGTACTTGATGTATGCATAAGATCCTGTTTAGCACCAATCTTAAGTGAATAGAAGATCTCTTTAAAAAAAAAGGAAAAATGAATGTTTCACAAGTAGTATAAAAGCCTGTTAACTAGGAATTTAAAAGATGTTCATTGCCAGGGGAAAAAAAAAATAATGGTGTTTAGAAATGCTGCCTGATTTTACTGGCTGATTGCTCAAAACACTACCAGCATGATACGCTTTTTATTAGCTGAGTGCCATCTTGAACTTGCCTCTGCTGACTGTGTTGGGCTTCGTTTCAAATCTCTGTTAATCCTGCAATGAACCTTTAATAAAGCTGGATTGACTTTAAATCAGTATTTAGAAACATTAATTAAAATAAAACAGGAGGAACCAAAAGATCAAATGATCCATTGTGGTGGTGGTGTTTAAATCAAAGCTCTTTTCTCCACCCCTCTCCAGAAAAAAACAAGCCTTTGAAGACTGTAGCTGTATGACTTCCAACATGTTTTTTTTAAGCTGGCCTTAGATTTTAATTACTTTTGCTGTTTTTGGTTGGCATTTTCTCTATTTTGGAAGAGTTGTTTGGGACAGTTCTTTTTGCCCTGCCCTTCAGAACAGCAGAGGATAAACCAGGAAAGACTGCCATGAATAGTGTGACCAGGCACGACAAACATTCTAAGTCCAGGCTGCTCTGTGTTCCAGGGTGCACGGTCTCCTGCAAAGGCTGGAAGTGACCCTGGAAAGTTTTCTGTTTCCCAAGCCAAGTTATAATAGCTAGCATATATGCGCTCCTACAGCTCTGGCATTTTTATTTTCTTATTTTTTAATTTCCAAGTGACCCTCCAGCAGTTTCTTTGTTGCCTTTCCCACTACCAACTAGCAGTGTGCTTCTGCAGACAATGCAGCCTGTATGGTAACAGCACTGCACTCCCTGTTGTTCTGCTCTGCTGTGCCTCGAGCCTGCAGGAAAACCCACTGATAGCAGAAGGAAAAGAGACTTGATGTTGGGCTCTCTGAGGACTGATATTAATTACATGGTATGGTTACACCTCAGGAGCTAGTTCAGGGACACCTGATCCTTGCTGTCAAGCCTGCTATTTTGTAAGTGAATGATCTCATCAATTGTTCTTAAAGCAACTGATCTTTATTTTTTGTACTGTTTATCAATTCCTTTACTCCCTTAATATGTGTCAGATTTCTGCAGCAGTTTTCCTGTACTACTTTTTTTTCATGCAATTAAGTATGTGAGAAACCTATCAACTGTGTGAGAGAGAAACCTAATAAACAGTAGCTAAATGTTTGCCTTAAGTGGCTTTTATAGAACCATAGATTGGCTCGGGTTGGAAGGGACCTTAAAGCTCATCCAGTTCCAATGCCCCTGCTACGGGCAGGGATGCCACCCACTAGATCTGGTAGCCCAGGGCTGCATGCAGCCTGAACTTGAACACCTCCAGGCTTTCATCTACTAGAACTGGAGTACTGAATATGCTTGATAGTACTACTGAAAGGGAAGTGGAAGAAGAGGGGTTGTATTACTTCTTCCAGCCTTGGACAGATATGAAGGCATGGATCTGTCTTCCAAGACTGTCTTCCAGGAAGGTAATATGAAGCTGATAGAAAATGTGTGACTTCAGACACAGGTAAGGTGGTTCTCTGAGGAGGAGGGTGAAGTTTAACTTACTGTTGTGTTTGGGTTGCCTCTGAGTTGAATAGCCTGAAGCCTGGCAGAGGTTCACTCACCATCCATCTTCCTACCCAAGGGCCGGCGTCGCAGCCTTCAGGAAACCTGCAAGGGTAAATTCTTAAGGTCTGTAGTAATTTTTCAGTGTTACCACAATGTCAAATGGCACTGAAGCCTAGAAGCCGTAATGTAGAGATTAGTACTGTTGGAAGCTAGGCATGGATACGGCTTGTGTTGGACCACGTGCAAAGTAACATTGCTTTTACCCCATCTTACAGTTCTAAGTAACTGCTAAGGAGGAGCTACCAAATAGATCAGTCTGAGATGGTCAAGTTGTACCGGGGAGAAACTGTGGGTGCGGGTAGGAGGCAAGAAATTCTGTAATTCTGAGCTGGATACTTCTCACAGTGGAGTGCATAAAGGTTTTCTTTCTCATTTCTATAAGAGTGGATGCTCTACTTTTGTTCTCTGTTGTATCTCAGGTCTGGGGCTTCCTGGGGAGGATGGAGAGAGTTAGAAGGACAAGTAAATAATGCAACTACTCATTTTCTTGGTGTAAGTGCAATGCTTTTTCCACTGCATTGCATTGCACTAGGCTGAGTAGGAGGAACAGAGTTGTCAAAAATAATTATGGAAAAAAGGAAGCAGAAAACTCAAAAAAAAATAATGTTGAGAGCAGCTGCAAGCTTGAAAATGTGGTTTCAAAGGGAATTACTTCTTATATAGCAATGTGTTAGCTTCTCTAGTGGGCAAACTGGTCTTCTTGATACAGTCACACAGCATTAGTCATATATTCTTACTAGGCACCAATCTGCTAAGTTTTGTGTTACTGTAGATAATTGCTTTGTGAGATAACTCCATCTACTTAGTTAATTTCTCTCTCTCTCTGCCCCTTGTACTCCATTTGAAGTCTCATCATTATCATCATTATGAAAACTTCCTGAAAATATTTCTAATGGTAAGTCTTAAAAGTCATAAAGAGGTGATAAGAGGATAGGATAGTAATGGGAGTGGGAAAGAGATGAAAAAAGCACCCCCCCCCCCTTTTCAGCAGAAGTAAATCAGTGCAAATCAATTGCTGTGAAAGAACTTTAGCAGATTTATACCTATGGAAGATGTGATTCATTCACAGAATCATCATAGAATCATAGAATGGTTTGGGTTGAAAGGGACCTTAAAGCCCATCCAGCTCCAACCCCCTGCCCTGGGCAGGGATACCTTCTACTAGATCAGGTTTCTCAAAGCCCCATCCAACCTGGCCTTGAACACTTCCAGGGATGGGGCATCCACAGCTTCTCTGTGCAACCTGTGCCAGTGACTCACCACCGTCTGAGTAAATAATTTATTCCTTGTGTCTAATCTAAATATACCCTCTTGTAGTTTAAAGCTGTTACTTCATGTCTTGTCAATCCACTCCCTGACAAAGAGTCCCTCCCCAGCTTTCGTGTAGGCCCCATGTAGGTACAGGAGGGCCGCTGTAAGGTCTCCCCAGAGAACTTCTCTTCTCCAAGGCTGAACAATCCCAACTCCCTCAGCCTGTCTACATAGGAGAGGTTTTCCAGCCCTCTCATCATCCTCGTGGCCCTTCTTTGGACTTGCTCCAACAGGTCCATGTCCTTCTTGTTCTGGGGGCCCCCGAGCTGAATGCAATACTCCATTGCCTCATATCAATTTCTGCATAGTTAAAATTAAACTTATTTAGAAAATGTATTTCTTAAAGGGGCCATCACAGTTCCAGAAGCTGTGACAACAAATACATTATACGTGAATTGAGGAAGATAACCAAAAACATTAGTAAAAAATAAGTAAAAATCAACTTTCTGTCTTTTTATTTAATTTTTAAATGAATACAGTGATTTCATCAAATCACACTAAATCCCTTTATTATTATAGGAAGGTAGGTGGTGAATGATGGGCAGAGAATGTGTGGGAAGGAAAAGTTACTTCCAGAGCAAAAGTCAAAAAAAAATAAAGGGGAAGAAGCAATAAGAACAGAAGTGACAAATTAAGTACAGCATATATATAGATTTCTGTGAGACCTTGCACTTTCGGTTTGTGAGGGTTTTGTCTGAAATGTGTTCTCTTACATCTCTTGAGAACTGTTTGCTTTAATGCTGAAATGACTGAAAACAAAACTTGACCTAAACCAAGTAACCCTGTTTATTTTACTGGGCATACTCAAAAAATCATCTGTTTGACACAGTATTTAATACCCTATTTTTAGTAATTTTTACTTCCTACTTCATATTTGTGATTAAAATTCGAGCTGGAGGTTGGAGTGCCATTGTGCTTGCCAGTGCAGATACTCTGAATTACTCAGTATGTTGACAAATGTGTAATATCTTTCCTGAAAAATCTTGCAATTTAAGGATGTACCAATATTGTAGTTAATCATTGTGGTTAATAAAGGCCTTTTCAAGATAACTTTAGAGCTATCTAGCTCGGGGGCTGCTGTTAAGTGTATTCATGATGCTTAACAAAGGTTGTGAATCTCACAATGAATTTGAGTAAATTTTTCAGCTACTTAGTAATCTTTGAGGTTTATGGTGTGGCTACTGCCCTGCCTGCAGCCTGTGACCTAAGTACTTTGAGTCTCTTTCTGAAATGTTTTTCTGGATAACAGTGTCTGGGATGTAAACATTTTTCAATCAGAACTCACAGTCTCAGTTGCTCAGAACTGCTTCCAGGCTCAACTGCAAATGGTTCAACCACCAATGGTTTATCCCTGGGTTTCTTTAAACGTGGGAAGGTTGCAAGGTCTTACTGACACAGCTACCTGAAATGAAGTTGTGGGGAGCTGGGGGTCAGCCTCTTCTTGCAGGTAACTAGTGATAGGACTGGAAGGAATGGCCTCAAGATGTGCCAGGGGAGGTTTAGGTTGGAAATGAGGAGACATTTCTTCCCAGAAAGAGCAGTCAGGCATTGGAACGGGTTGCCCAGGGAGGTGGTGGAGTCACTGTCCTTGGGGGTGTTTAAGGAAAGGTTGGACATGGTACCTAGGGACATGGTTTAGTGGGTGACATTGGTAGTAGGGTGATGGTTGGACCAGATGATCTTGGAGGTCTTTTCCAACCCTAATGATTCTATGATTCCACGAATGGGGAGAACTTATTCATTGTGACTTCGCCTATCTCCAGCAGATCTATTCATTAGGAGCAAATTGCACTACTGAACTAATGTGTTTGGCTGATCCTTAGCACATTGGGTACCGATGTGGACCATGGGTATCTAGGTACTGTTAGAGCACTTTGTAATGAATTATGATGGCAGTGGTCATGATAAAGGCTGTTGCCTTTGAATGCTGAGTATAGGATGTCTTGACAACTAGACTGAGTGAATGTTGGAAACTCACAGTTATTAAGAACTGTTTTATTAAGTTTTATTAAGAAACTCCATATTAAGAACTGTTATCACCGGAAAAAAAAAAGGCCACATGAGAAAAGATGGTTTAGTTTGATCTGAATCAGAACAGTTTGGGTTGGAAGGGACCTTAAAGATCATCTTGTTCCAATCCCCCTGATGAACCTGAGCAGGCGGGAGGCTGGAGCTTTGGAGATCCAGTGCTAGCTTTTCTGTTCACTTCCTCTTTATGCACAACCCAATCCTTAGAAGTCTGAGAATGTATAGTCTGTTCACAAAAAGGCTTTCTGATTTGAATCACTTCTAGTAGGAAATTAAGGATCTCAGAGGCTTTTAGGATCTGATTTCTAACATTTATAAAGCACTCTGAAGAACTAAATGCACCTTACAAATACTGAGCTTCTTTTAGGCTTGAATACTGTCCATGTAGTTAAATAGAAATTTTTATCCACTCACAATTGTTTTCAGTGTCATCACTGCATTAATCCAGTCTCTTCTTTTGAACAGGGAATTAAACAATCTGATTCTCATTTATTTGTCCTGCTCTGAGTGTCATTTTTAACAGCAAAAGATCACTGGAGATTATTTATGGAAGAGTTTGCCATTTGATAAGTAAAGAAATCTTCACAAAAATTCAACCCACCCCCAGCTTTCCACAAATCTATGAAAAGGAGCTAGACAAAACCAAAATATGATTTATGCCCTTAGCATAGTTTAGTAAGCTGATTGTGTCACTGGCTTAGTAGAAAGTGAAAGAACAGTTTTGCTTCTTTTCTCTTTTATTTCAAGTACTATGTGAAAAAAAAGAATATTATGATGGCCAGTAACTACCATCATAACTTTCAGGATTGTTCAAAATCTGTCATCAAGTTGAGCAGCTCAAGGCATTAGCAAGTTGAGCTAACACTTCTTCCATACCTTCCTCCTTCCTGCCTCCTAGGGGCATAGTTAGTGCCTAGGTTCAGTGGGAAGAAAACAGCCAGAGAAAGAAGGCAAAGAGATGGCCTGTTAAAGATGGCCTGTTTATCAGTTACACACATGGGTGTATCATTTGGGTTAGCCCAGTGATACAAAGAATTAAAGGGATTATCGCATTTTTCTCCCATGTGTTTGAAAACCTCCAAGACCATAGTGCTTACTGCCAAACAACATTTTAAGAGCCAGACGTGCTGTATGGAGAGCTCTGAAAGTAGAGTCAATGGGGTACAATAGCTAGGAGAGAGTGCAGAACCATGCCCAGAGAGATAAGCGCAAACATCGTCTTGATGTTTTTTAAGTCAAGAGCCATTTCTTTAAGGTTATGTCAGTCTGATCTGTGCATTGTTAAAAAAACAGCAGATGAAGTTTGAAAGGAAAAAAAAGTCACAGGAGCTTTTCTTTAATTTGATACCCATGAGCTTGCACTGTTTTAGCCCAATTCTTCACTAGCTGTTGATAGTCTGAGAAATAAGCTCTTGAAGTAGGTCTAAGAGTGTCACTATATGTGGCTCTAAACTTGGCTACAAGCAGGCTCTCAAAGTGAAACTGCCAAATGTTGTCTGCCCACATTTGGATGAAACCAAACTCCTAGCTAATTCAACTTCAACAAACCCAAAACATAAAGATCATTGTTCTTCCTTTTTCCTTGAAACCTTGCACCAAGCCTGACGTATTTTCTGCATTTGTAGCTTACTCGGCCTTATGCCTGACATTCATGTGGATGTTTCTACTGTCTCCAGCTCTTATAACTCTCAGAAATAAGGTTCATGTGAAACTCCCTGGGAAAATGTTCCTTCCACCTTTATCTGTAGCCTTCAAGAATGCTTGTTTGTATCATGGAATCGTGGAATGGCTTGGGTTGGAAGGGACCTCAAAGATCATCTAGTTCCAACCCTCCTGCCATAAGCAGGAATGCCACCCACCAGATCAGGTTGCCCAGGACGTCATCTAAATGGGTTTTGAACACCTCCAGCTATGGGGCATCCACAACCTGTTCCAGTGCCTCACCACCACCTGAGTGAAGAATTTTTTCCTAATCTCTAACCTAAAGCTCCCCTCTTGTAGTTTAAAACCATCCCACCTTGTCCTATCATTATCTGGTTGAGCAAAGAGTTGCTTTCTATCTTTTTTTTATAAGACCCCTTCAAGTACTGAAAAGCTGCAATGGCATCCTGTAGAGCAAAAGGCAGCAATGAAAATAGTGGTGCTTGTTTGTTCAAGCAAATATTTTTCAAACACATCACACCAAGTTGGTATAGTAACTTTTAAACTCTAAAAATGCAGCTTCAGAAATGCTCGAGGGCACAGAGAACTGTCTTAAACACATGTACATATCTGTGCCTCTTGAAGCAAGTGAACAAGATATCAGAAATATACATCAGAGATGTCTAGAAATGTTGGAGTGCTTCCCTTCTAATTCTGGTCCAATTTATTTAACAAGAATCTCTTTCTTCTCAGCTGCTGTGAATGTTGTTACTTACCAGGCCATCAATTACGCAGTATTAGTCAGACTCTAGCTGAGCACGCTGGCTGATGAAAGCAGGCAGAGCAGAATTTGGGCCAGGGTACCTTCATTCATGGGCATTACTCTTTATCTGTGTGAAACAAGTGAGATAGGGCTATAATTCTGTGCTGAGTTACTGTCCAGAGATGAGGAAGGTTATGCCTCTCCCTGTGCTTTTTTTTCTTTTTATGCAGGGGATCAAGAGCCCCCTCCTGCTGCCTACATGTATTTACTAACCTCCAGTTTTTGAAGGTCTCTACCTCTCCAGTGTAATCCATAGTCTATCACATTAACATGTATGTCCAAAGAAAACAGGGTTTTGATTATTCAGGAACTCCATGGTTTAAAAAATAAATAAATAAAAAATCACGAAACTTGTATTTTTTTTTACTTTATGTAAGTTTTTTTTTTTTCTTTTTTTTTTTCTTCCCTACCAAATGGACATCCTAGTAAACAGTTACATGAGATCACATGTAGGCCAGGGGCACATGAACCCAAGGCAAATCCAGCTGTCCTGTATTTTGAAAAGCAACAAAGCTGCCACATGACTTGAATACAGCTTTTAGCTGTCCCAAAGCACTTTTGAATGAGTCAAGGCTGTTTCTTGCATGATCAAATGTCTTTCTTTCAGCATGCAGCTTGCTTCTTTTGCAGGCTTTCAACTGCATGGTCTGCTCCATTCTCACTTTTCTGCTCCAAGTGTAAACATGCAGCATGGCCTCTTTGATCATGTGGCCATAGCCTAAGCTAAGAGTCTCTTTGACTGACGTTCCAAGATTTCTGCTGCTGATATTTTCAGCTAAAAAGACTGAAACCAGTACAGCAGCATGCAGAAAGGGCTTTGCAATTCTTTTGCAAGCAGGCTCTTGATCAGCATTTTTTTTTCCTGAAAGCACTTGAAAGCTAAGGGGTCTGCTTTTGACTCTTTGTATACTTGCAGGGAGGTGTAAGGTCCATGACAGCTGGTGGGTAAGGGGAAGAGGGCTATTCTCTTTCACCAGTGGGAGGACTGCAGCAAAACCAACAAAAGTACTTACCCAAAGCCGTGTAGGAGAACTTGACATTCGCCATGAGATAGTTCTTTCTCTCAGTATAATCTCTAGATTTTCTTCTGCTGAGCAGGAGCTTGGGAACTTTACATGTAACCTAGGGGATTTTCCAGGCTATTGCAGGTAAATGCCTGCAGTAGGTGTGGAAGTGGTAGCAGGTCATATCAGGAACCATTTTGCAGCAGTAGCTTGGTCCTCTGAACTTTGAAAAACAGTAATGTTTTTTATGGACTCTGCTTGTAAAGAAAACCCCAGAAGCTTGAATCGTCGGCACAGAGCAAAGAGCTTGCAGCAGTAGTTCTGTGAGGTGTGGATGGTCCATTTATTTCAGCAAGATAACTCAGCTGGCGAGTAATGGCAATTTAAACGTCAGACTTGTTAGCAGTTTCATTCCTAATGAAAGACCTGGCTTTACGGATAGCTTTACTGGATAACTTTCCTGATAAAACCCTACTAATGGAATCACAGTTATACTAGCAAAAAAAGTGCTGTGGCTAGCATAGTTTACAGTGGTTCAATGTGTGAAATGAGCTACACTGACTAAAGCACTTTTGGACAATATAACTGCATCTATGGTATCCAGCAGATTTGTGGCAATGGATTAAAACTAGACGGTTGGAGTAGTTATTGCCCACAACGTTGATTTAGGTCTATTTCAGTACACCAGGTTGAAAACTGAGGTAGTTTAGGATTCACAAGTGGATAAGGGGTCACTGCTTAGCAGTATCTGTCAAGAAGGTGCAGAGAACACCTGTGTCATCTAATTTCAGTCTGTTGTCACAGTGTGCCAGAACACAAAGATAGAACTTTAGGCAGCATAAGAATGTCCTTTTTTTTTTTTTTTTTTTTTTTTCCTGCAAAACAGGTACACAGCTTTGGATTTAACCAGTATAACTAATCCAGCTAAAATTTCTTACAAACTTTTATGTAAGAAGGGGTCCACACCTTTGTGTAACATACCATATGGCATATATATGGTCATATAAATGGCATGTTTGCTTGATGGCAGAAGTGTTATTACTTCTTCCGAGTAAGGAAGGAGCTAAGTCAAGAAACCTAGCAGAGCTACTGAATGCATTTAAGCTGCACTCAGGGCCTCTATCAACCCAGCTGTATTTTGAACATTTGTGAGGTACATTGCATATAGCATCTCAAGTAGGCAAACTTGTCCTCTGCCTGTACTGCATATGGAAGGACTTGAATACACATTGCCATTTAAATCCTACTCTGATATTCTGATTCTTTAGAGAATATTTATGTTGGTTAGGTATGCCTTAAACTTTGAGTGAAAATACAGAGGGGAATCAGGAGCAAAGCTGGGTATCAAATGTTGCTTGCATTTTCTGGTTTGGTGAAAACAGTGTGAAAAATAAAATTTCTGAATTTGACTTTTTAGGGTGAATGTTTGGATTTGCACATCTACCATGATGTGCTCTATACTAAGTTTACTCTCCAAGTGGTTTTCCACAGAAAGCACATTTTCCATCTTCTGTTAGGGAAAGGCATTTAACGTGTAACCACACTTAATGGCTGAAGTTTAACGATTTTAACCCTGGTTCCCGGTGTGCACCTTTGCATCTATTTTTTATACTGTGCTCATCCCCTGCATTACAATACTGAAAATCTAAATAGCCTGTCCCTGCATCCTGCTAACTTTTCCACTCCACAAGCCCAGAAGTAATGCATGAATGTATTATCCTTAGGCTGAAACTAAAGGGCCTCAGATCAGCTGTGCCTCTTTCCAAGATTTTGCTAGCCTTGCTCAGAAGGTAAAAGTTGGACCATCAAAGTAAGGGCCAACACCTTCCAATAATCAACTGTAATGTCATTCTGAGTAATCACGTAGGATGTTGTCACTGGATGTCAATCTGTTTCTCTGCAGAAAGAACACTAGACCTGGGCACACAAGTCATTTTAGGCAGAGCTTCCATTATCAAGAGAAGCACTCACATATTTCTTTGTTATTCACCTGCATGGAGGCATCCATAACCTTCATTCTTTTTTAGCCGATTAGTAGTTTTTCCCTAACTTAGCTTCCTGTCTTATCTACAGTCAGAGCAGCAATGCCACAAAAGGAAACGGTGTGGTTTATCTGATAATGCATTGGTCTGGGATTTAAGACCTACAGATTCCCACCCTGGATTTGTCACAGGCTTAGTAGGTGAAATGAGAGCATTATAGTAAATTGAACACTTTGTGCCTGTTTTTTTGAGGAAGGGGAAATACTACAAATGGCCTTATGTTTTCTAAAATATGTCTTTGGGCATTGATTATATGTGTTGCAGAGTGTTAAGCTGTTAGGTTTTGTCATAAATAATAATAGAAAACAAATTTCTTGCTTATACAGCTCATACAGTTTGAATATAGTTTTGTTTACAAAACTGAATTATTTTATGGCCAAATACTTTATTTTTTTATAGGTTTCACTGAACACTGACATTCTATTTAATAATCTTTTGTAAAGCAGCAATCATGCCTGGGTTACAAAATACCTTTCTGAAATTGAAAATGCAGGGCTGCAGTGGGCAAATATTTGAAGTGCATGACTTTCATCAGGGATTTTGTTTAGTGGGGTGAAATCCTAACTGTGTTAAAATCAGCAGGGCTTTTGCCATTTGTTCCAGCAGGCTATTAAATTTTCAGCCAAGAACAGTTTCCCAGACTGGGTGCAACCTTCTCAGCTTCTTTGTGGTTTTAGAATTATGTCCAGACAGAGTTAGATTAGATAGAGCATGGCTTTCAACTATGAATTCAAAAATGCCTTTCAAATCTCCTAGCAGTTCCCTGCATCATTTAATGTTTATTCCCATTTTAGGGCTGAGAAAATGGAATAATAACATAAATTTAAAAAGCAGTTGTCCGAGATTGCACAAAAACAACCACAAAACTGAGGGACCAAACTGACCAGTCACAAACTCTACATGTCACAGTTCTTGACTCAATAACTGAAAGGAGGGATTCATGCTTTGGAGTGCCAGAGAGACTGGAATCTGCCTGTAACCTTCAGAAGATGTGAATAGCACACTGAAACATGTTTCATATTGCTTTCTGGTACTGATTTCCTGGTTTGTTTTGTCTCTTTACATTCTGTCCCAGCTCTGTATGTTGTTTCTTTGATGCCTGTACCACATTTTAGGATTCTTTTGTGGATCTAGAGGGCACTGAAAAATCTATGACAACTTGTTTGGAAGTAGGCATAAGTGATGGATTTGAAAAGCAGAAAGGTTAGATAGCTATAATAGTACATATATATAAATAAAACATATGAGCAATAGAGGGTCGTTTGCCCTCTGCCCTTGGAAGTGGGATGGAGGTGGCTGCAAATCAAAACAATAGAAATTAAAGGTTAAACTGTACAGAAAATACATTGTTTCAAAACCACTTTAAGCAGAAAGACCAAAAAGCTTTTTTTTTTTTTTTTTTTTGTCAATTACACTTTTTTTTCCTTTAAGCCTTCTGAAGTATCCATTTACACTCAGCCATCTAATGCATAATGCACAAGTCTCAGAAGGTCACAGCTGGGTGGGGACTGTGCTTTTCTTTGTTGCTTTACCAGAGTCTGTAGCTCCTGCTATATCTGACTCTTGTAGGAAGAGCAGCTATTTAGAAAGCCTCCAGAGCCAAGGCTTTGAAGCTCAAATCACTGCTGAGGGCTCCCAGTTTTCAGAATAGAATGATGCCTTGATGACTTCAATCTCTGGATTTTTTTGCCGGTACGTTGTTATATGAGGTTGGCTCGAAATCGCTGTGTGAAAAGCAGAATCCTAAATGAAGCTTCTTCAGTTTGGATCTATTGTCTGCAAGTCTCATTAGTATTAAACCACTTTTTGTTCATTGGTCTGTAACAGTCTCTCGCTTATGGTACCGGCTGTGGCTTTAGGAAATGGTGCTGGAACTGCAGTCCCCTTAAAGAAAGATAGCTCAATCCCTGAGAGTAGCACTGGGAGGCTTATGATGGAAATGTGCTCCTTACTGTGAGTTTACATTTTTTTCCTCTTAGCATATCACAGGTTTCTGAGCCAAAAAGGGAGGAGGGAGAACTGCAAACCTATAACTCAGGGTAAAATAAAGCAGATCCGTATGGTTAATCTGTCAGCTATTGCTTTCCCCTACCATCTGGTAATAATCAATACCAGGCATAATGTAAATAACCCATAGTGTATTCCGTGTGTATGCATGCATGCATATGCGCATGCGTGCATCCAGCACTTCTGTTCCATTTTGAAAGCACATCTGTGCTTTATTAGGGAGTTGCTTGGACACGATCATTACCAGCACTCCAAACTCACAGCATTGCTCTGCTCCACAATGGTAAATATTTAATGTGTACAACTGTGTGCATGCAGAATTGCAGGCTGTGCCAGAAATGCAGGCGAATTGCTCAAGCCTATGGAAGCCATTGCATGCAGTGGGATGCACGCCTGTGCGCACACACACACAAACAGGATCACCCTCAGTCTCTCATTCAGTCACTGGATTTAATGTTTATTATCATGGGGAACACTCTTATCCTATTTAATCCTGTCTAGATGGCTCTAGAATTTCAGACGGATACCCTGACTGGGAAAATGTAATCCAATAGTACTTTGTTTTGGGGAGCTGTTGAATGGGATGTAGCATACCAGTTCTGTTTTAGCTATTAACTTTTTCCTGTTCATCAGGCTGTTAGCCTTTTCCTCCTTCTTTCCTAATATGCTCTTGCTGCAGTGACAGCAACAATCATAAAGGCTGTGTTGGACCTTAGAGCTCTTTGGTTTAGATGGACAATTAATTTAAGCAATATCTTCCAAGCAGTTTTACAGCAACTGGGATCATGCTGTGATTAATTTTAATCGCTTCATCAGCTTGAGAAAGAGCTGCTAGAAAATGTAGAGATGGTGTACTATTCCTCTTGAATCTCTGTCATGGAATTGTTGCAGACATTTGTGTTACTCAGCGACTGCATCCATATATAATAAATTTCTGAAGGAAGCATACTGGGAATAGCTGAGATATGTGGTGATGAATTTATGGCGAGCTGAACAACTTGTCTGAGAGAGAACTGAAAGCTAAATTAAAATAATCCTTACTTCTCTCCTCCCCTCCCTCCTGCATGCCATACTACAGGGAAAGAAACATTATTTTGTTTGACAATACTGCACACACTATGCCAGGTATTTGCTTGACAGAGAGTAAAGAAAAGTGTGTTGCTGTAAGGCAATTGAATATAGGTTGCAAAATGTGATAGTTTTGAAGGTCAATGGATCTAGCATTCAATCTAGCAAACAATCTATCTAGCTTGATTTGTCTGTCAATATTTAGAGCTAGTCAGTATTTTATTTTATGAAAGAATGTTTATACTTAAAATGTTTTTTCATTAAATTAGTTTCACATGCAGAACAAAAATATTTGGAAAAAATCATATGTTTTGATTTTGTGCTGAAATTATAATTCACTTCATATCTTAGTAAAAATGCTCTAATATGGGCTAAGATGCATCTACCTTTCTAATATTTTAATACGAAAGTCAGAAAAAAAGTAATTCATTTTTTTCCCCTAAAAAAAAGTCAATGCATTTGCTCTATTTCATTATGGAAAAGAATGTCAAAATGCCAAAACTGAGGACTGTACTTTCTGTTTCAAAAAAAAGAAAAAAAAAGCTTTTACCATCCACATCAGAGATTCATCAGCAAATATCAATTACTAGTAAGGTTTTTAATTCTATTCATGTACTCTGAAATTACTACTTCAAGCGAAACCTATTGCGTCTTATATTTTAGTTATAGATTGGTAAACAGGCAAGTGTTGACTACTCTCATCTTTCTAATCCAGGTGGGAAAAAGTCTGCTCATGGAAATTACATTTATCAAGTGATCAGAACACTAAGCTTTTCTGTGCCTTTCTTTTTTTTTTTTTTAAACCAACAGCAGAGTAACTATTGAGTTGGCAACAAAGAAACAAACATAAACAACAACAACAAAAACACAAAAAATCCCACCACAACCAACCAACCAACCAACCCAACCCAACCCAATCCAAACCCATACAATATCCAATTTTGGTCTCTTCAAACAGTGGCCGTGCAAAAGGACACCCCCCCCCCCCCACTTGCAGGGGCTTGTGCAGCGGGGTTGGACCAGATGACATCCAGAGGTCCTTCCCAACCTCAGCCATTCTGTGATTCTGTGAAATGTGGGAAAAAGTGATGAGCAAAAACGTAATGGGTCTTCTCTGCTATTAAATGTGGTTGTCAGGAATAGGCAGCCCTCGTCTATGGTGAGTGCTGTGGGCTGACTCACCACAGCGAGTCCTGAGGGTGTCTTGGTTAACAGCATTTTTTTCTTCAGTGCAAAGAAGACAGCTAGGAAACAACACAGCTGGAACAGGAGATGCACTCAATCATAGATACAGACGAAAATACAGTCATTGTTGAGCTTTGAGTATACACGTTAATACACGCAAATTAAATATAGTATTGGAATTATTGATTTGTAATCTAAAATGGTGAAGGGATACATCCTATCCACTCCTATTTTGGTGTGTTCTGTGACTGCAGTGATAATGGCCTCAGTCTTTGTATAAAATGCTCATTCCTTAAAATAAAGAGTGAAACTCTGCCCCTCCTCCCCTGCTTCTTCCAACACTGAGAAAGAAAATAATACTTCCAGCCTTTTGATGTGTTAGTCCTTTTTCTAAAAGCATTTATCCTGTTACTGGAAAAAAACAAAACAAAACAAAAAACAAACAAAATCCCTCAGTCAATAATTCATGGAAAATACACCAGTAGTTCACATTCTGACCTTCCATTTTGGTAACAGATCTCCCTCCAACTCTCACAGGGCCAGGACAAAACATTTTATCTGGTGTTCATGATAGAAGCCTTCTGCCACAGCAAAAAGGAATTTCAGTGTATGTTTTGGTCTGCTGTTTGAGTTGTAAACCAGAATTGTATATAGGGCTTTATTGTATTTATTGTATATAGGGCTTTATATTAAAGATCTGATATATAAATAAATTTGGTGTGTTTATTTATTTTTTAATATATATATTTTTTATATTTATTTTTTAATATATTTTTTAAGTTTTTTAATGTTTGTTTGTTTGTTTCAGTAATACATAGTCTCTCTCTACTGGTGGTTGACTTTGTAAAATTTAAGACATGACCAGGTATTTCCGGTGCATGATACTTTTGTACCCAAGATAGACATGGATAGATGGTTAGATAGTCCTGCTCCTCTGAGCATGGTAGGAAGAATCCTATTAGCCTGCAGTACATGCTAATGTCGTAAGAGCCAGCAAGCCCTTTGCATGGCTTATTAAATGAAAGTTAATGCACACTTACATACCACAATGATTTGGCATAGTTTGCGAAAGGAATCTTTCAGCTTGACACAGTTATTTCTGTTCATCCTAGAAAGTGGCACATCCTAGAATTTTAGATTTACTCCCAAGCTACAGAAAACAAGAGAGATTCTTTATTTTTCAGGATTGTGCTGTTTTTTGGAGACAACTCAGCCAGTTGTCTCCTGGCAGGTGGAACTGTGTGTCTCCCTGGCTCTTACAACATGCAGGCTATAGAGCTTCAGAAGGATAAAGTAGCACAGGAAGCTTGTAGGCAAGGGGTTTTGTTATTCTAAGGAATACAAATATTAAATAAGTACTACCTTGAATGTCATCTGTCATCACACCCTGAGATGCAGCTGATGGTACCTAAGATCAAGTAGTTTTATTTCATTTCAAAGCTGGAAAACTTCTAAATATTGGCTGCTCACCAGGATGTGTCTATACAAATCTATTACTTGCTCTTGCAGGTTTCTTGTAAGCTTGTGCATATCACTGTGATATTACTAGTGATATTATTGATATTTTTTAAGTTAAGAATCATGTCAATGGCAGTGCCAAGTGCAGTGCCAGTTGTATGGCAGTGCAGGATGGAAAACTCATTCCCTGAGATCAGCTTGCTTTGTCGCGCAGGAGACATGGGCCGTTTTGGATAGGCATTGGAGCAAAATAAAATTTCCAAAAGAAGGGGAAATGGAAACCTTTCAGTATGAAGAGAAGTTGCACTCTGTGTGGCCTCCCACCTCACTGTTGTCATCCCCTTTGCTACCTAAAAATATTTTAAGAACTCATTAATTCTTCTGAAATAAAATGGCAGTTAGTCTCCTAGTTATTACTAGGAGATCTCTCAGGGCATGCAGCAGTCTGGGAAATACAGGCATTTAGATAATATTAATTTTGCCCCAGAGGCAAAGGGTTCTCCATCTGCTCAAATCTTTCATTACTTAGACTGTAAAAGCCTCTAAATAAATTTTCAGTAAATTCTTAATCTCCATGGGAATGGTTACTACCCTGACACTGCAAGTCAGCGTTGCTATCTAAAATTCCAATTATCACTGATGTTCTTATGAACCTGTTTGCATATGCCGAGTTTCCAACACATCCCTACTGATGTTTTATCTCGAGATGTGCATTAATTAGGTTTAGTCAACTTGGAAATGAACTGTGAACTTACTGAAGCACTGCCAACAGGCAGCATGATTCCGTGCTGTTTGATCTATTTAGATGTCTTAGGCATGTTGATTCATAAAGGCTGGAACAGCTAGCCATACTAGAGCCAAGTCAACAGTAGCAGTAAGAAATCACGTTTCATATGTCATAGATTAATATGAAGGATTCAGGGGACTTGAAACTCTCTCATTAAGTGAACACAAGAAATAGGGCATTCCGAAGTCTGTTGTCTAATGTCTTCTAGACTTCCAGAAGGAAAGAGGATTGCTTGGCTCCCTTCAGGCAACAGGGACATTAGCATCAGCTTGAACACTGGTTCACCAATAAAAGTCATTTCTGTAGGAACTCTTAAGGAACTCTTTCCTACCCTGAGAGTTGATGATTTCTGAAGCATTAGGGCATGTCTTATTACTTCAGATTATCTTCAGGTCTACTGATTTGGGAATTGTTCTCTCCTAAATGTTTGATGGTGTTTGTTTATAAGCTTGTCTGTACAAGGCACTTTTTTTACTGTTCTTTATTTTGAGTGGCAAATTCATGTCCCCTAAATCCAAGGGAACTCTCTGATCTCTTTTGTATGTTGGAAGGCTGTAGAAATATTAAGCTCTTTGAAAATTCACATGTATTCACATGTAACAAGAAAGATCATATTTAAATTGTTCAATACTTGCTAGTTGTGTCTAAAATACCTAAGATCAGTTCCATGTACAATAGTAAGAATGTGTGTTTGCTTAGAAGTTTTTCGCTAGATTTTGAATAATTCCACTATAGATAAAGCAGTCAGATGCTATTTATGAGAAGCTTGCTGGTCTCACATCTTATATCAGTTAGGTACCAAGGGTTCTTGTGGTCAGAAGGCAAGTATAGAGCTTCACTGAGAACTTCAATTTGTATTGGGAAGGTCTCGTTTAGCACTACACTGCTTCAGAAATGATTGCCTATAATCAACCTGATCTGTTAAACAGATCTGGGGTTGATAGACTGACAGATGAATGATCCTAAAAAAACTTTGATGCTATTGTGTTATGTACTGTATAAAGGCAAAACTGGAGAATAAGGAAAAAATTAAATACATAAATGCAAGAGAGAAGTCTGGCAAGGGTTATATCATGGATTATTAAATAGAGGAGTAAGGTGAGAGTATGTGGCCTGTTCTGCAGGAAAGGGAAAATAGAATCCACTTCTAGATATTTTGCTTACTGCTGTGTCTCTACACATGAGCAACCTATCTAATTAAGTGGGTTGCCCAAAGCACAGTTGTTCCAGCCTTACCTCTTTAAAGAATCTGTTGTACCCCCCCTTGCTGTCTTCATTGCATTATGCAATCTCGTCTGTTGCACTCCCACTTAATTGTTAGGCTCACTGATTACTAAGAAGGAATAGACTCCGTGCAAGGGCATCTAATTAGGTTAGAGAGTAGTGATCAAGGTGTACAGTGTAACAGCCACTCAAGTGTTCTTCACCAGCCCTCTCTTGAACAGTGGCTTCAAGGGAAGAGGAACCCGTCTGTCAACACATATTAGTTATCTCATTCACTACATTTTAGGGCTTATGGATCCCTATCTATCTCATGCACCTCTAACCTCTATTGACACTGGCTTGTGATGATCTCCTCCCACCTACTCCCCAAAGAATAATGAAGGGAAAGGCAGATAAGATTAAACGCTCTGTAGAACAAGGCAGACATCTAAGCTGTTGCCTAAAGTGTCTCTGCCTTCTCTTACATAATCAATTTGGAAAAACTTTAGGTTTTTCAAAGAGAACAAAAGGCCTTTCAAAGAGAACTTCCAAAGAATTTAATACATTCCATATCTCTTCTTTCAGTCGCTACAGCTACTCTAGAAGTTGCAGGCCACTTAGGTACAACTACGTTACCTCTGCAGTAACTACTGCAGAAAAGTGTAAGAGTATCCCAGCCAACCTAGATGTCTCAAGAACCAATATCTGATTAGGCATGATAACCTAGAACAGAGGGTAAGCAAGGAACAACTGTTCATTTCTAGTACACAGTTAGCATTAGATTAAGCTATCAGGTGGCAAGATCAAAACAAACAAAAGGAGACAGTGCCTTAGGAAAACATACAATGAAGCTGTGGGACTTTGTGCTGCAGGAAGATGTGAATGCTAAAACTGCATATGGTATCAAAATTTGGAAATCTGTATTTTATGGAAGAGATCTCCATTATGGGCTCTTACAAACGTAATGGTTCTAACCTAGAAAGTCTCTAGTCTGCAAACTGGTAGTAACTTCCTAGATATTTAGAGTATTATTACATGCCTTCCCTAATTATTCACTCTTTTTCAGGCATCCACATTTGGACACTCTTGGAGTAAGTGGAATAAGACAATGGGCTGGATGGTAGTTTTGTCTTAGTATGACCATAAGATGGAAAAAATCTGTTCTTTGCAGGAATCATGTAGGCAAGGGGGCAGGAATCAGAGGCACTCAAGCTTTGGACTGCAGTGGGGCAGAAATTGTAGCAATATCCTGGTGAACAGGAGGCTGCTAGAGACAACAGTGTGGGAATAAAAGAGAACCAGGGGCCACAGAGCACAACCATGGGCTGGCAGTCTCCAAAAAAGCCCAGAACAAGGCTGAGGAGCTCAAAGTCTCGAGACTAGCTAGTGGGAAAGTCCAGATTTCATCAAATCAAATTGCTGCCTGAAATTATATAATTTCTGTGAAACTTACACTCAGTTAGGACCTGAGGCCTATCACCTGACTGGTGGGACTTTAACTAGTGAAATTGCAGGGGAGTACTGAGAATGATTTTTTCAAAAAGTCTTTATTTTTAGAAAACCTTGCCACTGAAGTTGCATGAATATTATATGCAGTATTACTCTCAAGAATAGGCAGCAAGTAGAATGATCAATGATTTACAATGAAAGGGTCTTACTGCACTAATATACTCAGTCCCTGATGAGGTCAATGCTTTTGCTACTAAATTAGTCATTTTCAAGGCCAGGCTGCTCTACAGAAACAGTAGTGTCTACAGCCGACACATGTACTGTGTTAAAAAGGGTTGGGATGCTTGCCCCAAGCACTTATAAATAAGGATTCAGGTTAGGCTGTGGATCTCCTGATACGTGGTATTTGACTTTTCTCTCTTCTCATTGCCCCAAGGACACCACCAGCCTGATTGTTCCTGCCCCTCCCCTCCCCCCCACTTGGGACTGCACCCCCACCCTCTCCACAGCCCAGGTCCCCATTTCAGCCCCTGTGGCCACCAGCCCCTGCCCTAGCAAGGCCACAGCAGGGCTGGTGGTCTCCAGCTCCCTGCAGCCCTCATGCCTTTTTGAGTCTGTTTCAGCTCAAGACCATACTTAGTCTTCCCTCCCCTTCCCCCCCCCCCCCCCCCCCCATATAAATGGCATGCAGAAAAACAGGAATTCTGAGGTATGTGCAGAGTAATATTGCCCAGAATACATCTCTTGAGTACCTAATCACAAGTGCAGTAGTTTCTTCGTAACAAAGGAATGCTTGAATTCTTTTCCCCTGCAAGATTATATGTTACTGTAACGTTCCAAAGCCAGTTCTAGGGGCCCACAGCAAAATAAATGTGGGAAAACCGGTGATTCAGGTAGCACTTGCAATTGGTTTGATGCAGCTGATATGTTAGGAATCCATTGGGCATCACGACTTCCCTGCCTTTTAAAACTGTTTAAAAGAGCAAAGACCCTCTCTCTGAGTGGAAACGCCGTATAGTTGAGTTCCCCTTTTCAGCTGTATACCTGCATTGCTAAAGGTGTTCAGCCACATTTCCCAGGCCAGTGAAATATTGCACAACTAGTAACAGAAGTATTCCTCAGGAGTACACCCATCCACCTGGGTACTATTCAACCAAATGGGCCAAGAAGCTCTTGATATAGCCTTTGTGGCAAGAGACTTAAGCAGGACATCAGACATTTCAAGAGTTCAAGGAGACTCAGCTCCATCATCCTAATGCTGTTGGAAAACACTTGAGTTAGCGTGACCCATCCAAATGACCAATAACTGTGAATGACCTGGAAAAAAGTACATTAGTGACACTGCTATGAATCTGGACCAATTCAGGAGTTTAGAAGAAAAACTATTGTTGGTAGACCATATAAATATGAATGGCTGTGGAAGCTGGAAACAGAGATGTCTCATTCAAGGCAGGTTTGAGTGAAGTGGTGGTCCAGTGTGCATAACACATGTCCTGTGTCATGGAGAGGGCTACTGCATTGTGGGAGTTGATCAGAAGTGTTGGGGCTCCTCTGAATGGAAGGCTATGCTCACCAACTGTATTAGTTTTACCTGACTAAAACTGCCCTGCTTCGCAGATTTTTTGAGCCAATGGCTAAGATTTTTATCGTCCCTCCATGGCTTCAAAATTTGGCTTTAACAAAGCCAAGTAGGGTTTAGGCAAGGAGTTTGAAATTTTCTTGCTTGTCTGTACTTAAAGAGCAGCAACTGGTGTCATTGCAATAAAATAAAATTGTATTACTGTTCAAAATGAGAAAATTACACTGCACAGAAGAGAAATGGACTTCTCTTACGTCTTTGTACAAGACAGGAGAATTTTGACACCACTGCTTTTTTATGAAGACTGCAAAGAGAGGGGAGGAACCTTTATATAACTGAGCATAAATGTGTGCATTTGTGTGCATCCATGTGTGCCTGGAACACATACACATACTGTCAAATAGAGCAGACAGTGTAACTACAAGTATTCAGTGGGACTTGGCTGTTTTTTTTTAGGGGCAGGTGTAGCTGTGATACTGAAAGATTGACTGAACACTTGTCCCTGTATCAAGTCACACCCTACTTTGGTGATACAATAGCAGGCACTGGCAAATTTGAAAAGAACAGGACACAGTGCAGCACACCAAGACCTCTGCATGGCACTGCAGTTGCTCTCTGATTTGGGGGAAGCTACAGAGAAGCTATAGCACTGTACAAAAGAATCAGTATAAGATAGGAAAACAAACCACTGCAGACTTATCGAATCTTAAACGTCTTTATCTTAAACATCTCAGGATCCTAGGAGCTTTTAAAAGCACTCATAGTGATTCAAATTGTTGCTACTGTTAGCTTTACTGTTATATAGAGTCTTATTTTATCAAGGCAGAAATGTGCTCATCATTCATGCAGTGTTATAATATGCAGTTATAGGGAAAAAAAAACAAAACCTAAACCTCAAATGCCTATGACAGTATAAACATTGATAAGAGCCAAATAGAAAATGGCAGTGTAACTTGAATATTTTCTATAACTTCTAATGAAATACAAATTTTGAGATCCTCTATTTTTGTATTTTTTGGAGTTCCAATCAATTTCAGTAGATTTATGCAAATCTATACCATCTGATAATCTGGCCTGTGCTTTATGAGTTGCAATGAATTCAGAGGGTGTGACATACAAGAAGAGGTTATTATTTTTTATATTTATATATATTTTTTTTTCAGAGAAATTTTTGACATATATATTCAGATAATCTTGTATAAGCACTTCCAGTGTTTTCAGTGGAATGCCTGGAAATGAAGCTTTATCTCATGAATGTGAATGTGGTCTTCATTTCATGAAGAATAAAATTCTGTTGATATGATGACATTCCTTATTATTTCTGTTGCTTGTTCTAAAACTAATAAAAAGCTATTCAAATATCTGCAACGGAGGACTCGAGAAGAAAACATCTGCAAAGAGCTCTGAGAACCTCAAAACAAAGTGCATTGATATTATTATTGTTACAAGTGCACAAGGCTAATTGGAACAATACATTCTGCTGTGGGCAGTAAGTTCACTGTTGCTACAAAATGATTAACAGCCTCACCATCTGTTTCAGGTGTAATGATAACTGACAGTTTTATGCATACCATAGACATGATCCGTCTTTACAGTCCTGTTTGCCATTTGATTTAGTTATTTTCTTCTAACAGTATCAATATATTCAACATTACTCAAATAATAAGTTTGCTGATTAAACGTACTATTTCTTCTCATGTTTTCCTTCCTTAGCTATTGCCCCCGATTGTGACCTTGAAGACTTCAAAATAACTAAAATATGACACTGAATGAGAAAAAAATGCACTTGTTTTAAAATATTTTTTCTTCCAAAACAATATGTCGTGAAGGCTGTGACCGAAGTTCTGTTTATGTTGGTGTCTTCTGTTTTGATGGTATCTTATAGATGGTGCTTAGAGGGAGAACAAGAGGGCAGGCATAGAGCAATCCTCACTTGAAACCTCCCAGTTTAAGTTATTTAACAGAGCAGACTTTCTGAGCCAGAGGCAGTTATGTGTCCACTGTGTTTAAAAGCTTTTAGTGGACATGCCCTCTGTGTTTTTTGTCCAATTCCTTTTTGAACTCATTCAAACCTCTGGCTTCAGCAACTTATTGTGTAAATGTCTTGGCCAGTTCAATTATGTGATATGAAAAAAAAAAAAACAAAACACCACATTTCACTTTGTTAGTTTTAAATGTGGCACCTGGAAATGTCATTGGATGCCGTCCAGTTTCTGAATTGTGAGAAAAGGTGCTGAGAATTCTCTTAGATTATAGAATTATCACAAATTATCTTCTCTATTTTTGTTGGGTGCTGGTTCAAGCTCCATCAAAATCACTGGGAAGCAAGGATTCTTCTGGAGTTTGAATGCGAACTATAATGTTACTAAACAAAGAAAGTATTTGCGAAATGCACTGATCCAAAATACATCATTTGCAAAAAACACTGATACAAAGAAACACGATAGAAATATTTTCTGTCCTGTGATGCAGTTATACAGTCAGAATGGGGTCAAAATTGTAATGCCTCAGAAAGTTCACTGCTGGGCAAAAAATGTTAATCGTGACGTTAATACACTTCTTAAGAGATACTTGTCTCTGAAATGTGTCTTATGCAGATAACCTACTTTAAATGCATGAAAAGTTAAGAATAAAGGAATGTCCAGTGTACAATGAAAGAAACCTGTGAGAAATTTGCTTATATTAGAAATAGTTCTAGGCCAGTAGTCACAGAATATATTCGAATATATTCATAAATAAAGGAGAGTGCTTTACCCTCATGCTCTTTCCTATTTGCAAGAATATGGATATAATATTGGACAATATTCATAACATTGGACATATCCATATTATTCATAAAATGTGGGATTTGCCTGGTTCCATAGTGAAAGTGACCGTGCAACTGAGGATGGTAGTTAATAGACCTCATAAACCTGTATATTCTAAGAATATTTGCTGCAAAATGTTAATGGATATCTTGGATGTGTCTTGGATTTTTCCTATATCTCCCAAATTTGGCTAAGCTATGTTTTCCCATGTTCAGAAGAGGCCTTCTCCAGTTTAATGCACTTTTGCTGCAAATATTTTGAAATCTCTAGTAGCTCCTAGCAGAGCACAAACTATTTAAGTACAACTTAAAGAAACCAGAAGCACATCAGCAAGAGACTGCAGATGGAAAGCTACCTGTTTCCTGTGATGGCTTTTTGTGAGAGTTTGAGCTGGAGGGTGTGCTGGTACCAAACCAAGAGCTTGTCTCTTCTGTGCTGTCCCCCCTGCCCTTCCTGCTTTTGTCCTTCCGTTTAGACGATGATTGATTGTGAAACGAAGGGAACAAAAGCCAGAAGGTGAAAATACTTAACAGGAAACAAACAGTTTGGCAGAAATATTGGCTGGACTGGGAAGAGAAGTCTGTTCCTTTCCAGTGTCTGCAGCGAAGCATGAAGTCTCTGAGTGAATTTTGTTCTGCCAGGAGCAATGCAGGCTGCTCTTGCAGGAATTGGGGTGGCGGGTGCTCAGCTGCCTGCCAGGCCTGTGCCCTCCCCAGCAGGCTGCAGCCCCACAGTATTGAACGAGGAAGAGCAGAGCAGGTCTGGGGACAGTAAATAAGGTCAGAAGGGATCTAGACTGATGGACAAGTCCAAAGTGATGAGGTCACAGGGTGGGCTGTGTAGTCAAGATCAAGCATCCAAATCAATGAGGTACCTGGCCAGACACAGACGTGCCTACAACACATCTACAACATAGCCAAAGTGGAGGTAAGTCACAGCTAACAGCAGCCCCGAGGAAGTGGGGAGCCCTTGCTGGGGCCTCCCCACATGGCTTTTTCTTCACAACAGCTCTTATCAAGCTGACCTTGTGTAGCCAGCAAAACTCCTAGGAGTGGGGGGAGTGCATTCAGGGCTCTGACATACTGTCAGCTAGTGTATGAGTAGCTCATTGCTAAAACATGTTTTCCTATTTTTCCCTTAGAATTACTATGATAAAGTTGGTCCCAAGTTTGAGGTGATTGCAGCTCTGGCTGTCTGTTTGCTCAAAGGTAAAGATTTATGCCCTTAAAGATAAAAGTCCCACTGATGATTCAATGTCACTGTGTTGCTACATAATTAAATACGGTTTGTGTGTTTAAATTCATTAAATGTAAAAGTAAAAAAAAAGTAAAATTAAATTAAATGAAAGCTTAACTTGAATTTGTTTATATGATCTCACATTTAATCATGTGATGGCATACTTTTTCATTGAGACACTCTACCTCACTCAGTATGCAGTATGCATAGCTGTGTGGAAGGCTGCAAAGTAAAGATGCTTTACCCTTTCATTTTTGTGAATGTACCCTAATGTGAAACACATAAAAGAAGAAAATTTTGATTGGTATTTATAATTGTGATTTACGATTTATCATGTTTGTCTATGGACTGGCTTCATTTATTGCTGCAAAAATTCAGTGTTGCTTCCACTGAACATGGAGGCCATCCAGAGAATGAGGGAAGGGCTTCACAGGAAGTGAAAGGGTATTGCTAGGGTAAAGCAGATGGATCCTGCGTAGGAGAATTCTCTCTGTCATGACAAGTTTGACTTACTCCTGTTAACTATAAGCCAGTGTTTCAAAGAAAGTGCTAAACATACACAGCTGCTACTGAATCCATCAGAAACTGAGGCTTGGGCACAGAAATAACTATAAGAATGCAAAGTACTCTCAAACACCAGATACTACTTGTATCTGGGTAGCACTCCTGTATATGCTTTGCTTGCCAATCTCTAAATTGGGTTAAGCTCTGCTGCCTTTCAAACTTCGGCATTTCCCCTTTTCCTGGCAGGAGAAATGTGAAGATCCTATTCTGTTCTAGAAAAATTCTATTTTTTTCTGAAGCGTTCAGATATTGCTGTGAACATGACCATACAAAATTCCATAATAAAGCCAAGAATTTCTTGATTTAGAGCATGCTCACCTATTTTCTGCCCATACTATAAAAATGAGGACTGAGTATTCCTTTTGCAGACCCTTGTGTTGCCTGATAATTTGTTGCCAATGGAGATCATACCACAAATCAGACTTCAGGTCTTTGTTAAATCATGAAGAGAGCACCTGCTTCTGTCTTCTGACAAAACCAATTAGCACATTTTGTTGTTCTGTGGTAGACATATCAGCATTAGTCTTCCTCCATTCTCCTAGCTCAATGTTTTGTGTAACATACTTGCTATTCAGAACATGTTTTTCCCCTGCCCCCAAATAATGAGCAAAGGCAGTGCACCAACTGGAGTCTTCAAAAGAAGGCTTTCGATAAGGTGTACAACCATTGCTGCCTGAATTCAGATGAACAGCCTGTATATGTCTTATATTTACAAAATTGATTTGCTTTGAACTCAAGGTTTGACAACAGCAGTTTGGTTTGACTTTTTCTGACCTTGTCTGTGTTAAGCTGTAACGTCCTTGAGAATTCGATGTTATCAAACCTGCTCAAGCTTCACCTTCACTTTTAGATTTCATGATGACAACAAATATTAGGAGGAAATCAAATGTGTGTTGAACATAGATAATGTAATAGTGTCCTTATCTTCTTTACTTCTTGCCTATTGCGTGGAAACTGAATTTTCATCTGTTTCACAACCTTAAATTAGGTCTGACATAACTACCTCTGTTTTTTTTAAACTGTACAGCTGTATCTGGACACATCCAAAGTTCATACAGAATTGTTCTGCTTTATAGGATGGATCCTCCCAGGATAAGTTTGGCCCCTTAAAGTTTTTGGAAAATAATTTATTTCTTTTGATGGAATTTTTGGTTGCTTAACTATCCCTTGATTAGATGCTGAGCTGTAACTTGAAAAATATTAGGTTCCTGAGGAATACAGTCCCTTTTTCCATTCATGGGCCATCAAAAAACAGGCATCGGAACTTAAGCTCAAATTAAGGTGTATTGTCAAAGGTGAACTGATTGAATGAATCCAATCATGTTGCTTGTCTTTATCAGATGAGATTGCAAATGTGGTAACTTAGAGTCCAAATTTAAAGCTCGGTCCTCATACAAAAAGCTTGATTATATATAACAAACATTTTAAAATGACCACAGAAGTTGGGAAACCAGTATGAAAGTGCTTTGATGTTACAGCAAAAGAATGTACAAGAGAGGCTCACACATTAGTCAGTCATTTAATATTGTTAATGGGATATCAAAAAAGCAAGTGGATACAAAGTCATAAACCAAGTATTTCAATGCCTATAAAGTACTGTATCACCCGATACATGCAGAAATTCTGTTTGTGGCCTCTGAACCTAGGCTTGCTTAGTTTTGAGCAACCAGTTCTGGCCTTTTCTTAATTCACAGATTGCTTTTTCATCAGGTTTTGAAAGCCATCACCATAACTTCATTCCTTTCTGGGTGTAACTGTCTGTAATCTTTTATGGACATCACTGAGAACCTGCAGTATTTGGTTTCATACCTGTTCTTGAATGTTGATAATTCCAAAGTTCAGCTTCTGCTTTTTTTTTATTTATTTTCCTGTGGCTTGTCCTAGGAGCTCAAATCCTGTCGTATGTGTTGTTGAGAAACTGGAATCCTTTGAAGACTGCCCTGTCAAATTCAGTGAAAAACAGAAGTCTGTAGGCCAAGGTATGCTTATGGGCATAAAAGACATGACAATGAGTTATTCTCAGGTTATGTAGGCAGTTAAGCCATGTACTAATTTATTGACATTAGTCACTGTTTCATTCTTGACAGGGAGATTTTGCTCACAACTTTTCAGTCTATGCCTTATGAGGGAGAACAAGTGCTGTTAAATAACGACTGTCATTATGACTTTGGATCATATCATGATTTTCCCTGTTGCTTGCCAGGTAATGTCTTGTCACTTCTTGTGTTGTACAATTCCAAGGATTGTTTCAACCTTTCACCTTATGGTGGGGATAAAAACAGGTTTGTGTAGGCTTTATGCAGTATAGGCCTGAACTTCTGCTCAGACTGGCATATTTCATGACTTACCCATTTCTTCCTGGATTAATGGTCTTTAGAATTTTGGTTTTCACCTGATACATATTTTTAAGTTAATCTTGAATATCTATGATTCTGATAGAAAAGTTGAAAATTGGTATTGTTTCCCTGGGTTTGCAAATTAACCATAACCAGGCAACTGAATTATTCTTGTTATGGTCATTAGTGACATGAATATGTTTACTGAATATGAATATAAAACTGAATGAGTATAACATAAAAATCAAAGCTATTAACTATTTGCCTGCTTAACTTTTAGGCAAAAAGCAGGCTAGTTAACTTACCTGCCCATATTTTCTCTTTCTTCTTCTGTGCTAATCAGGTGACACATATCACTAGCTGTCAAAATACAAAACTTCCTAATAAGAATTAAAATTCATCACAAAATTTTACATAAATTAAAAGTAAAATGCATAATTAAAAGTAAAATAATTTATTTACATGACCTTAAATTAAGTTTATTTTGAATTATTTGAATGTGTTTTTCAAAGCTGAGGCTTGAAAGCTTGGGTCAAAAGAAGCCCGATTGTTTAGACAGATGTAGCCCAAGTTTGAGATCAGGCCTATCCATGAGTTTTGGCAATTTCTAGTCTTAAAATGGTATAAAATATATAAAGCGGTTAATTGTTTATTTTTCAATCTGTTCTATTGAGCTGTGGGCTAGATGTGATATGCATCAAAAGGACAATGAACAGGAGAGTGGGATTTCAGTACTGCATGAAGGACCTTGATTACATTGCTAAAGGTCACTGAGCTGAATTTGTTCATTTTCTAAATTGGAGCCAATACATAATTTGTAAAAATACACCGAGCTTTTAAATGAAAAGGGATCATAAGCATACATGTTTTTTTTTTTTTTTTCCTAGCCGTTTCTTTTTTGTCATGGTTTCCTCATTCTGTCCTAATCTAGCTCTCCAATGTTTCTTCTCCTTCTCCCCCGTATGTCAAAATTCAAAGGCTGGGAATCATGAAAATCTTCCAGACTTGTCTTTTACTAAATGGGTTGGCAGAGATAGGAACTTGACAGGAATGCAGACCTAACAGAGCAGAGCAACAAGGCTGATAGGGAAAAGCAGCAGGGAGCAAATCGAGGCAGACAGTTCTTACTGGTGTAACGCAGTAATGTGTGCTGGTCTGTAGTGAGCTCAGGCTCCTGGAATTGAGCATAATTGTGTGTTGTAGAGAAAAAGAGTATTGCTACATGTGATGATGCTAGTTGCAGTAAGATCAGAAATATTTACATCCTTTGGTACCGTGTGCCTGTGGAGTATCTTGCATCCTTTACACTGTCCACAGAACTGTGATCCAGGATATAAATGTCCATTTTTGTATACATTTCCCATCTCATGTGTCCATAAAAGTCACAACCACAAATCACCTGAGGACTGATGTTTTACTAATGGTTGAGTCTGCACAGTGCAACTGAAGCAATGACTATGGCATATCTTAAGTGCTTAGTACCCATCCAGAGGTTGAACAGTCTTACAGTTTGCCAATGTGAAAATAGTTAACTATTTCACTGAAGGCCATTTGATCTAAAACCCCTTTTATTGCTTTTTTTATCCCATAGCTCTAAACTTACCTATTACTTCCCTGAATGACTTAAATGTCACCCTGCCATCTCCAGTGTCTGCTAAAGATGGAGATAGTAAAAACATTTATTCTTTTACACTGCAAACAGTTGCATATTGTCAAACTAGGGAGACAAGGGAGAGTATAATAAAGCCACATTATTTTTTATTTTCTTAAGGTGCAATTCCACTTAATTCTGTGGAACAGAATAAATAGATACCTGTGAGGGATGCATGGCTTGCAATCAGTGACAGATTTCATAAGGAGTGCTCACTGAATTGTTTGTGTAGAAACTAGTTGACTAAAACAGATCTCAGGTGAGAGGTCTGGGGTTTTGCTGGAGAATTCAGGTTTTAATCAAAGCTGAGTAACAGACCCTTGCCTGAGGGCTCATCTGTAATGGTGAATCCGGTCATAACACCAAGCATGAGGAGAAGTTAGTAGGTGGAAGGAACAACTCCATAAGATATTATCTCATGTCCAAAGGATTTCTCTGTAGAGATGGTTTTATGCTCTGATTTTTAAAAGTGTATGCTTATAAGAAGGAAACCAGTGCAGCCTATGCCAAAGTCTTTGGGATTAATAGAAACGTATGCCTTAATTTTAAAAAGTTTCAGAGTTATTTTACATAAATGTTTCTGATGTTTTGGTTGTAATAAAAACCTTTTAACGTAATTTAGTTCAAACAAGTAGAGGAAATGGTGAAAACATTCTGCTAAGCAAAATAACATCAGTAACTGACAAAGAAAAGCCTCATTTTAGAGATACTGTTTTAACAAACAGTCTTCAACTGTTATTTTTGTTTAATATATTTTTAGTTACAGGAAGATAAAAAAATAGTAGCTTCCCCTTAACCCTTTAAATGACACAATGGAAGTGTGGAGAGGGACTTTTTTTTTAATCCCTGCAGGTAGCTACCTACCTTATGATTCAGTAGGCAGGGACAAGCTGAAGTTAAACAATTGGAAATAGCTAAGTAAACAGTTTTTCTGAGCTAGACTGTGAACTTTCACCATGTGCTAGAAATAAACTCCAGAAGTATATTCTGACTCTTTTGGCTCGATGTTGTGCTTCTCGTACTTCAGTATTCAAATGACTAGGTGCATGCCATAAACAAAGCATATTATCACATAGCAAAATAATATATATATTTTCTCTTCTCTACAAGGAGTCACTTCACTCTTGTGGAGTGTCCCATGGACACTTCATAAAAGAAGACAGTGCACTGTATTCTTTGTAAACATATAAATAAAAACTTGGGGGGGAAGGAGGGAGAGAGAAGGGAGCATGTCTCAACTTTGTTTTTGCAGAGTTTCATTTATCTCTTGCAAATAAAACTAAGCCATGTCTGTTTTCATTGGTGATATTTTTCATGATAAAAGAAAGAGAGATTATCCAGTGTTATCAGTAAGAAGCTGTTGCAAGGGGGGTTCAGGTACAGCAGTGACAACATCATATTACTTTAAGTAAACTGATTTTATTCGATGATGTTTTATATGTCATTATTTGGTGAGAAACATGGGAATAGAGGTCAACTAGTCCAAGGCTTATAGAGGAATTATGGCTCGGGGACAAAAATGTTAAAGATTTTAGGCTGCATGGCTTAGTGTCTAGATCTGAAAAATATTTAGAGGCAGAAAGATGCAAGTAATCTCTTTAATCCCTCATTGAAATAAACTGAAAGAGACTCCTAGGAGTATATGAAAACTCCCATAGGTGTGATTGCTTTGCCTTGAATGACCCAGATGGTTAAGTTCTTTTTCAAAGTTACTTGGGCAGTTAGCAGTCCTGCCAATTGGCCCATTTTTTCCAAGATATGTAGCTAAGTATCTTGAACTATAGTTGAGTCACTTTGAAAGATAAGATGCTTTTATGTAAAACTCATGGGCTGTGTTTATTAGAGGAGAGGCTGGATTATCTGTAGAAACATGGGACTTACTACCAAATCAGAAATGTGTTTATTGAGTTACTCACCAGGATAGGCTTAAATCAGTTGTTTCCCCCAAAAGGAAAGAAATCTGGAAAATAAGAAACACTATTTCAACAGCTTGAAGCAAGGTAGACTTTCAAGTATGCTGTGCTCATAGACCTATTCAGTTTTTGGATGGAAACTCCAAAAAGCAAAAGCAATAAAACTCCATGTACTATGCAGAGTAATTAAACTGCCAGACTGCTAGCTGATAATACTATACATAATAATTTATCAATTATAAGTCTTAAGACAACGGGGTTGTATAAAACCTGTGAAGAGTCGTTGTGAGGAGTTTATGTGAGGGTGACTGAATCATTATGGAGATTAGTATAAGACAAATCAAATCAAATCCCAGACTGTAGGAAATGGTTAATTTGGTCCAATAATTAAAAGCAAAGTGTTGGCACTGGCTTGGACCCCTTGGGGAATTTTGTTTCTATTTACAGAGTACATAGTCTGACTACAGTAGGTATTGTCTCCAAGCAGAAACCAGACTATACTGTGTAAACAGTGAGTTGCCCAATAGTTGATAACAGATAACTGACTGCACCAGACTTGCCTGACACATTCACTAGACTGCACGTTTGGAACGGAATTTCTGACCTAGCACTTTGTAGGTGGCTTGTTTAGACTGAAAGGGTGATTGCACAGCTACACAATGACTTGGCTGGTCATTTTAAGGATTTGGTCTTGAAATAGTTGGATCAAGGAAATATAAAAAATCTTTCACTTGAAAGTCCTATACCAGCCCTGCATATTCTGAGGTCTTTTCCACAGAAAAGAAATATATTGGTAGCCTGAAAGGCAGTTATTTGGTGCTGGCATATGGGAGAAGTACAGCCCTGTAGTCTATGGAAAGGAAAGAAGTGGCTAAGAAATTCAGAATGTTTCTCTGTTTTCAGTTCCACCTTGAATGGTGCTGGGTCTTTTGATCCTGGGAGAGAGTACAACCCTGTTAGAGGTTGGTAAATTTGTTTAACTGATGATTTTCACCACAGTAAAATCATAGAATTGTAGAAACATAGAATATCCCAAGTTGGAAGGGACCCACAAGGATCATCAAGTCCAAGAGTTCAGCAGAACACAGCCAACACAAGGATGATCTCAGCCATTGTGTCCCCAAACTCTCAGAGACCCTAGGACAGGGGAAATACAAAAGGGCTATGTAGCAAGGGACCCTGTGGAAAGAAAGGTGACAGGGAAGAGGAAGAAAGGATCATTTCGTGACAGTGACTGGAAGTGTTCTCATTATTGTCTTTGTTGAAGTTTTTCAGACTATCAGAAAACAAATGAAAAGCTTTTAATTCAATTCAGGCTTTGGGTAAATGTTTAAAGAGCAATTCTTATGTTCTTCACAGTAGGTCACCAATACATTGTTTAAAGGGCACAGTAGCTTTAAATATTTAGTGTAGGAGGTAGTACATGGGAGGGAGACAAGCACCTGTATATTAAAGGCCTGTGGGAAATTGAGATGAAATTTCATGATTCATGAAATTTCAAACATCTCTTTGCAACAAATGCATAGACAAAGGATCAGATTTTAGGTGGTGTAGAATGTAGAATGTCGGCATTTTACTAAAATGATGAAGGTGAGAAACAGGTGTATTATAAATGATCAGTCTGGAAACAGTTCCCAGCCTGTAAAGGAAAATGACAATAAAGGCATCAGAACTTTGTTTCCTATGGCACCATTCAGTATTTTGTCTGTCTCAAAATGGTGCTACATTTTATATCTATATCTTGCTGTAGTGCAGCAGCAGAGACAGTGATCAACCAGAGAATTTGACGTATAAAGTAAACTGATGAAGTTAATTGGTAGCATAAGGCACTTTGCAATCTGAATACAAAGTAATTTTCATCTTGATTTTCCAGTCTTGAACAAACATCAACACTTTTACATAATGCAGGTACTTGAAAAATGATGCTTGGTTAAAATGTGCTTTTCTGAAATAGTAATTTCCATTAATTTTCTTCACCCATTGATTTAACCATCAAATGGAGAATAGAGACTGTAACTGGAAAGTCAAAATAAACATTTATCAAAATTTGCATTTTTTTTTTCTAAAATTGTGTGGAATAGGTCAATAATAGACCCAGCAGATTTTTAATAAAGTGCCATTAGAGAGTCCCAGAAATCCATGCATAATTTATAACAATGTATTGCTTATAACCAAGTGTTGCATATACTATCAATGTCTGTGACATGCTTAGGACCGCTATTAAGAATCTCTTAGCTATTCATAAACTACTTGTAAATGGAATAATAAATAATACATGTCCAAACCCTTTCTTTATTCCCAGTGACATCATCTTCATCATGATCAGCCAATTACTAACGGTTGTTACTGTTCGCAGTCCTTTGAATAAACAGATTCTAGAGCCTTCCTGTACTGTGTAGTTTGGTTTTAGCTGGAAGTTTGTTTAGAAATTGGTTGCATGTTTCCAGCTATAATCAGATGTTCCAGTCCTCAGATGAAGTGTTTCTGTGAAATCAAAGTCTATTATTGCTTTTCTTCTGCATTGTGGGGTGGTATGTAACTGTAAATACTGTTTGAACCACTGCAAAATGGCTTGTAGAGTTCTTTCTAACACTGATAGAGATTTTGTGCATCTCTGCAACAAGTTATTTATCATTGTCATTCTCTGAAAATCATGGCCTAATAGCTTCAGCCTAGGGCATTCAAATCATTCAATATGGACAATTCCTGCTATTTTTCTGCTTTTGTCTTATTTTGACAGTCTTTGTGTAGTAGGATTTTCTTCCTGATCATGCCTTCCTTTCCGCTGTTGTCCCTATTATGACCACCACCACCTCCTCCAAGTTCTTCTGCTGATTTCCTCTTCGAGATCCTCTCCCTGGTTGGTACTTTCAGTCTCCAGAAGCTGAAAAAAATGCTGAGATTCCCCCTACACCCCCAAAAAACAAAAAGGCTCTGCCTTGAAGCAGTTGTAATGAAGAGATTGCACTGTGAAAACAAGAACAGGGACTTACATTCAGTTCATACTGAAGTCTCTGTTGGGCAGCAGAAGTGACCTTTAATCCCTGTCAAACTGGATTATCTTCCATCTGCTGGTGTATTGGTAAAAGAGTCAACAGATCATTAGAAGCATCCTAAGGAAGGTAATTTCTCTAAGAATCAATATTAAATCCCTGTCCCTGAAGAGTGCTTTTTTTTTGGGCAGGGGTGGGGGTGGGTGGGGGCGTTAGGGTTTGGGTTGGGGGCGGGGTATAAGGTAGGCAGATCAGAAAGTTATAAAGAAATTATTAATGAAAAAATAACCAGTCTGCTCACACTCATTTAACCTCAGATTTTACCACAGACTAAATTAAGTAAGTTTTCTTCCTAAGTTGCATGCAAATGATTGAGCCAATCCCCAGTCTTTGATAAAAACACAGGGTTCTGACATAGGTCCAATTCATGGTGTCCATTTCAGGCATTACTGGTTTGATCTGTCACTCTGACCCTTTGCTGTGCATTACTGTTCCTAACACAGATTCAGTAAAAAATGTTTACATTTTTTGATGCTCCAGTTTAAAGTTGTCATTTTAGATGAACTCACCTTCACAGGTGGTTCAAACAAAAAATCCAGGAGTGATGGAAGCATAGACACAATCATCTTCAGTTGCTGTTTGCCTTGGGCAATAGCATAGACAGCTGGGAACAGCAATGCTTAGCTGCTACCATTAGATGCATGGCCTGTCCTTGATCCAGTGCATGGTATGCCCTTGATAGTCCAGTTCTGTCTTAAAAGCTCCTTCTTTCTTAGATAAATCAGAGGCTATGCATTCCCCTTTTATATTCCAGCACGTAACCTTCAAAATCAGGATTGTACATCTTGCTTTGAAGAATGATTAGAAGACACAGTTGGAGGAGAGTTTTTACCTATTTGAATTTCCTGCAGGGAATGATTCTCAGACTTCAGAATTTGGGAGTTTTTGTTGTTTCAACTAAAGGGTTAGATTTGTTGAAAAGGATGTGGTATCCAGCTCATAAACTCCTGTGTATGGTAAAGGTGACAGGGAGGCACAGTAGGAGTGTGGACTACAAATTTATCTTATTTGTAGAGATTTACTCATTCTTGCCTGAAAAGCCACAAGACAAACTTGTGAGCTAGCTCTTATATTAAAAAGCAACCAATTTCTATTTCCCAATCTGTTTTTTTAAATGGTTCATGTTACAACTAGTTAATTTTCTCTGGAAAATAAGGAAATGCATATTGTAAGGGTGCTAATACATTATCTTGTAATGAAGGTTCTGGGGGGCAGAGATGTTAGCAACAGTCACAAGAAGTGCTCTTGCCAGGACTCAGGATTTCTGGGCTTGGCTTTGAAAGTCTATGCCTTTGGGACCCCCCTCCACATACAACGGAGGGTGGGCTCTGTGTCTATCTTATTTTTTAGTGCATTTTCTTCTAAAAACCTGCTAAATATTTGCTGTCTGTTTTCTTTCCTTCTTGCTCTGTCTCTGTCTCACTTGGCTTTTAAGACTGATGTGAGAACTGTCAGAGCAGGAACTAAAATAAGATTTTTGTTAACTTTGTAAGAGTTAGCTAAGGTGACAGATCCAATACTCCTGCTTTAGGCATCATTTGAAGTTTGTTTACTAAACACCTCAACCAAATGCGAGCATATGAAATATGTACCAAGTAATGAGCAGGAAACATACGTTGTAAAATGAAAATGTCTTTGAATCATTGAAAACAGCCTTTGGTTATTAAGTGTTCATTTTAAATTCTCATTTATTGAGAATTATAATCATGTTACCAGTATACAAAATCATTTTTACTTAAACTAAATTGAATGCGCTTTATTATCACATCTTATTTACAAAGGCTGACATAATGAACAACTCTAAACTTTGTGAAGTTGTATTGTATTAACAAATATTTTTAAAAAAGAAAAATTATTTTTTAATGAAAACTGCTCCTAAGAGATTTTTGAAATATAAAATGCACCTAGCCTTGACCTTTGACATTCATTGATTCTTTGTAAAAAGTTTTTTTTTTTCTGTCTTTAAAAATATGATCATTCTTGCCTTTACAGCTTTATGCTGGATGAAGGTACATAGAGATACAGCGCTGTGGAAATTATAGGAAAAAAAATGGTCCTGAAAAATGTTGAGATTAATTTGTCTGGCAAAATATTAAACGATAACAATAGAAGACTTAAGGCTAGTAGTATATCCACATCACAAAAGGCTTATATTAGAAGTGGTATTAACAGATGTTTTCCTTATCCTCGTGTTACTTCTTAGGGTAGATAGGGATAGCTGAGTTTTAAAACAATTGTCATCCTTTCTCTCATGATACATTCCTCAGTATCCAAAAGTTACATCAGCATATTGTTATTAGATATTCATTATTAGCAGTCTTCTCTTGGTTTCAGACAGATGGCAAAAGAGAAGTAACAGTGGGTCCAAATTTTACTCAGTTTCACTGAGTAATAGTTATATTGCAGAAAATTTAAAATAAAATAGCTCAGGAATCACAGAAGATAATAGATATAGCAAATCGGGAACAGGATAAGAATGCCCATTATTCCCATTTCCAGTTTTATTAGAGGATTAATGTAAAATGTTGCCCTCCTGCTTTCCTTTTAGGCAGGCTTGTGCTGAATTGACTGTACTCCAACCTTGCTCTGGTGGGCACAAAAATACCTTATGGCTTCTGACACATGGCTGGATAGCCATTGTGATTTCTCTCCTGGAGCTGACTGATAATCAAAATAAGCCATGAATAGTGGATAAAGTTCATGATTTTATTAAGGGTGGACCCTTTGCAATACTTAATTGAAAATGACACAGAACAGAGCAAAAGTAGGCACACTGTGCTTTGTTCTGGGACACAGCTGGCCTAAATTGAAGTGTTGCTCAGCTTCTTGAAGGTTTAGCTACCTCCATTAGCTGGCAGACTAGCTTAAAGATCTATTAAACCATTTTGTTGTGCTCTGCTGTATGGTATCAGGATTAATATCTACAGTGACATTTCTTTGGTATTAAGTCAGGTTGTACAGCAGCAGTTCCATATTTCAAACTTCTGCAGCAGGGAAATCTCAAGGCAGTACTGGAGAAAGCCCTGAATTACTTTATAAATGCACTTGGAGATGGTTGTTAGATTTTTATTTTATTTTATTATTTTATTTTATTTTATTTTATTTTATTATTTATTTATTTATTTTGGTGTAAACCATATGCGTTTCTAATTCAGAGAAGACTGAATAATGAATAATAAGAACAGATCACAGTTTAACCCTCCTATTGGCTTCAGCCTCAGGAGATAATTAGACGCACTTTTGTGGAGGAAACAAAAACATAGTGTTTTTCACCCTGAAAGCTGACACAGCACTTCTTTTACTTCTAGGCTTAGCATGAACATAAGCATTTGTGGTTTACTGATATAAAATAGGTCAGGAATAAAGCATGATTAATTACATGCTTTTTCTATAGTGCTTCCCCAAACCCTGTAGCTGAATGAATTCCACTAGGTATAGACACCGTTTTTCTGACTTCAGACTTATTTTTTTGTCAACAAACAGTACATGTAGTTCCTCAGATCTCTGGATGCACATCTGCCCTATCCTCACCTGCTCTGTCTATTGAGATTCATTTTATCTGTTTTGTGACAGATACGGAATCGGCTTTAGCTTATTTTTCCTTAGAACTGAAAACAAGCTTTGTTGAGCTTCCCTAACTACAGTTCCACCAGCCTAACAATGCATTTATTACAATCAAATGCAAGAGGCTTGTAGCCGTTTAAAGGTGAGATTATTTCTCATGGGCGTTGTCCTAGAAGTGGGACCAGTTGCAAGCGGCATAAATATGCTCACTTGCAGTATCAGGCATCACAGTTTTCTGCTTCTCAGTGTGATCGCTGTACTGCCTGTAGATTTCAGTGCAGGGGAGGTACCTAAAATATCCCTCTCCAGCTTAAGCACTGCCAGCATCCCAGCCGTGCTGAGCCTGGAGCCTGGGAAGGGGGCTGGGAGTGACAGGGCAAGCGCTCACAGCTTTCACAAGTGCACCACTTTCACCTCCTGCAAGAAGTGAAGCCACCGCATGCTGTGTGGCTGTCACATGGCAGGGAAAAGTACGGGTCAGTTCATTCTGCTACCTGCTCTCTAAATAGACGTACCCCATGACAGTAATTAGGGAGCTGGCAGACAGCACCTCTCACAGCCTGGTAAGGAGGGTTCCCTGGGGGACCGAGGGTCCTTACTGCCTCTGCCTCAAGCACAAAATTACTTCTTTATCACACAGAGAAAAGGCATTCAGCTGTTTACAAACCGCTGTACTTGTAATGCCAGTGTATATATGTCTGTGCCTGTATGTGGCCTTGTGTTTATGTTTTGCAGTTACCAGTCCTTGGGGCTCTGTGGTGCACACCCAAGAGTGCATCCTTACTTGTGCTGCCCGGGGCTGTTTCTTAGCCTGGCATGTACAAAAGGCTCCTTTCTGTGAATGGCTTCTGCACTTTGATGGGTTTTGTAGAGTTAAATGAGTGCCATGGAATTATCCCCAGTGCTCTGCCTCTTCTGCTCAGTGGAGATGATCAAAAAATGTTCACAAAATGTAACTTCTTTTCATCAATGTGTTGAATTTTTGGAACATTTCAACTGGCTCCACTACTGAGTTCTCATCTGTTGTAATTTCTCCTCCTGGGCAGGAGAAAATGAAAAGGCCAGCCTTTGGACTGGGAGCCAATGGACTAATTTGTGTTTTCCAAATGTTGTGTGTTGCAAGACAAAGAGATTTTGTAATAATGCTGGACATCATATAGCCTTTATGAACAACCTCACTTATTACAGTTATTATTTCCAGAACTCATCTAGAGAATTAAAAGCTCTAGTTTGCTCTGTCTAAACAGAAACCTCACTGCTAGAGAAATGATCTTGTGAAACAGCTCCAAGCTCTTAGTTCCTATTTTTACCACCAAATTTGCCTGCAGCTGCCAGTTTGAATTACTTCCATCTTTTCTGTGCTTAGAACAACTAAGGGAGTAGAGAAAAGAAAAAAGAGGATCTGTAGAGATTTGCATTCTTTAGGAAGCAATAAGAATCTTCATCTCTGAAAGCTCGGTAAGTGCAGAACCAGAATGGACAGAACAATTGATTCTTTCCTACATTTGTCCTTGTTGGTTCCTCCCTTTTCCTCATGTAACCAATTGGCTCATAACCACTATAAATCCGTAGACTATCTAGGACAAAAATTCAAGTTAGTTTCCAGCAGTGATCTGACTCTTACACATCGTTGATTTTTGCAGGGTTGAGGAGTTTGCAATTTGGAAAAAAACTTTCCACATCCTTATTTAAGAAAGCAGTGTTTGGTTTTATAAAACTAACAGTTATGCTTTTAATGTTTTATGTGATTAAGAAAATGTATAGCATAAAATAGCATGGGGCAAACCCTTTAGTTTTGATTTATAGAGTCTGATACATGTTGACCTCACTCTGTCTACAAAGCAAAGGAGTGTGTGGGTTTGTCTACTCTTATCACTTATATTACAGTGATCAGACTACTGTAATTTTTATCTGTTTCCTGAGAAACTGACAGTCTACTGTTTCTTGGTCTTTATCCTGTGTGATCCAAAAGACTGTGTTAAAATAATTGAGTGCCAATTGATAATTTGATGGTTGTATTTAAAAGAAGGTGCATTTCCTCCCTACTGCATTTTATTACATATGAGTGACAGTTTTTTTTTCTTTTTTTTTTTTTTTCCCTAAGGAAAATACAATGGAATTTCAGGAGTTTTACAGCAAGTCTCTCTCAAGCTTGGTCATGTCATGCATTAAATTTGGTTCCTGCATTTTCCCAACTGTGCTACAGAAAGAGAACTGATTTAAGGTTCTCTCCCCTGATGCATTCACAGTAAGGATGTTCAATAACTGTGCTATTTTTTCTCCAAATTTCAGTCATGTGACTATCCTAAAAATAACTCTGCCTGTGATTTCTGGCTTTGTAGATTTGCTGTATTTTGGGGTAAGAAGAACAAGATGAGCAGGGGCTTACAGTAAAAACTGCTTATTAGAGGGTCTTTCTCATTAAGGCTGTGAAACCTCATATAAAGAAACAGATATTAATTGACAGAATTAACTTGAAATAATACTGTTTTTTACATTCTAATAGCATGTTCTATATTCAGACAGCTTGGGAAAAGTAGATATCTTCAGAATCCTTTGAACTTAATTTTTAATTACTTCTATTTTAAAGAGTTAAGTTTAGATGAAAGGTGGAATTAGGAGGCTATTTACCTCATGCATTTATCTTCTTTCTCTGGAGAATGGTGGTTAAAGCAAAAAACAGATTCTCCATCACCAAGGCAACAGGTTGACCTATGCCAATAATACAAACATGATGAAGTGCAAAGTATTATTTTAGTGAGGGGGGAGATCCTGGTAGTTTTACTAAATAAGGCTCTGGAAGAAAATACTGTTAATGAGCCTTTTAAAATATGAAAAAAAAAAAAGGGCTGTATGATGTGTCCTTGGTAATTTAATGCAAAGGACACAAGGCACATCAGGCAATGGTGAAGAAGATAGAATAGCACCTGGTGGGAGACAGATTTACAAACCAATAACCAAATGCTTTCAAACAGGGAGAATTCTGCTTTCTTAAGTTTCTGATGAACAGACCGTCAACCTGAGGCTTTGCATTTTGTCCGACCTGAGTTTTTACCATTAATTTAATAAAAGCTGAGATCAGTCAGAAGATAATCTGTACAAAATATGTTTTTGTTCTGCTCCCAATGAAGTTGATGGAAGACTACTGAGCTGATTTGGGAAGAATCTGTCTCCTTTTTTAGACAGAAGATTTGTTGACCCCCAGCAGTTAGCTTTTCATAGGATACTGGCATCTAATGAGTAAAAATACAGGGAACAAATTTAATATGTACTGTTGTGTTTCATATTCTCATGCAGTGTTGAGGAATCTTCTGGGGAAAAAATGCATGCTAAAGCTCTTGCACATGGCCAGTATAGTATAAAGGGGTCTCATTATGAATGAAAAGCATATCCATGCATATTTGTTTTGCTAGTTACCTTTGTATTTTTATACTGACATCCCCTCCTGGTGGATAATATCAATTTTCAAATAAAACTCCAGTGAGGATTTACCTAGAGAATACCTATTTATGCTATCCAGTGTTCCATAAGCAATACCCATGAATTTTGAATATTGTAAAAACTAAGGAAATGTATATCTATATACACATAAAACATGAAATACATTTGGTGTTGTAATTTCTCTGTTATCAATACCTGCCAGAGGTTATCTTGCATTACTTTATAACAGTTCTTGGTGAAAGTAACACAGCATTGTCATCAAAAGTGGCTTTAATTTCTGATGACCATTTATTTATGTGGAAGCTCAGCTGAGCAATGAATTGACCTTTTTTTTTTTTCCCTACTAAATGCATATTTTTTTTTTCAAGTCTGGGATCTCAAGAGAGATAATTGTATGACAAAGCACTCTGCTGTTATGTATGATTGAAAAAGTGAACTGTAAATCCAGATTGTCTGCAAAAACTGGAGATCTCAGAAAGATAGTTGTGCTTAAAAGCCATTGGCATATCAATGCCAGATTTAGAGGCTTCATACGTGTAGGCTAGGAGGTGCTATTTTCACAAAGTAGAAACTGTACAAGAGCTAGCAATAGAAAGGCTAAGGAAAGGGAGTCTTTGTAACCTTCCCAAGGGAAGCAGAGAGAGAAAGCTGCATTGAGAACACCCTGCTTTTCTATTCTTCTTGTTACTATCCTGTGTCATATTAATTTTCAACATAATTCTTAACATATTAGCCAGATTTTTCTGATCTGTTTTCTTTTCTTTGGCTAGCATTTCTGCCTCATACTGTATTTAATACTAGTTCAGAATGTGTCATGCAATTTTATTATTTGAAGCTCTGCAAATAATCTAAAAAATCTTGAATGCTGTCCTTACAGAGAATACCATCACTGAAAGTCATACACCTAGGAGAAAACTGGTTGTAGGTGCTTGTTCATTACTGGTCAAAACCATTATGATATTGTAGAACTATTGCTCTGCTATCAAGAGCCAAAAATGCAAGAGCCAGTAATAAATCTTACATTTTTGTTTTAACAGCTTCCCAGTGGACAGGACAAGGAGGAGTTGTATTAAATTTACAGATGATATTAAACTCCAAGCAAACACACCACTGTGTGCAGAAGAATTAGGGAACCATGCTGAAAGGCTATAAAAAATGCAATGCCTGATCTTGAGTGAAATAGGGAGACTAAATACATAGATGTGTGAGTAGAATATCCTGATCTGTGGTGATTATTTTTTGGAAGTATATTTAAACTCATTACTCTGTCCATAACTAACTAGTAAAGATTAGGAGCTTCCCGGTATAGGAGGCAGATATCTGATATAAGACTCTTTTCTGCATATCAGCATATTGCACAAAAATTTTTGCAGGATCCCTTCTCTGTCCCCTGGTGATCTGACCACTAGCAAATCCCTGGACTAAGTGCACTCTATGAACTTCTATGGAAATGCTTATGTTTATGTTGTGTTTGGAACCACATACATGGATATAGTTGTCCATTGTACAGGGAATGCTTTGGAGTTTGATGCCCAATGCTTACAGAGTGTTGGGTGCTTGGCCAGAAAGTTGCTGGAGATTTAAATTGAGCCATCATCCAGTTCTCACCTCAGACCCATTCCAGCCTTTCTTCTCCACTCCGTAGAAATGTTTCAGGTTTTTCAGAGACAGTTTCAGTACCCTGCACCTCTTGCTGTCTCAAAATGGGATTGGGTACATTCCTTTACCCCACAAATCATCCACAGGTCTTCCTTGAGGTAAGTCAGAGAACAGAGACAAATCATGTTGGGAACATGTCTTCACTCTCCTTCAGGTCACTGTGGACACTGATGCTAACAGCAGTCCTGTGTTAACCGGGAGAGATGTGCAGGCATGCTCTGTCCTCAGGTTTCCTCCTCTCTCTTTTGCTTCGCGCACTCATTAGCACTGCTTGCAGCCATACGTACAGTCTAAGAAGTGCAGAAGAGAACCGAGCACTGTTCCCTCTGTGCTGTTTTTGTCTGGCGCCAGTGTTAACTTTTTCATGTAGGTGTTCCTGATGCTGTTGTTCTGCCAGTGATCTGGGTTCCAAAAGACTGGGCATACCTCGGGGTGCACATAACATCTGTGCAGATCGTGAGCACACCAGGAACCCTTCAGATCTGGGAACTGCCTGCTTAGTTTCTCCTGCCCTCCTCTCTAGCCTGACCCCAGTGCCAAAGATGGACTATGAAGTCTTGAAGTAAAACTGTCTTCTACTATATGCAAAAACAGTCATATCAGAAACAGTCGTTCATATATGATTTGTATGAATCATATTCTGTCTTACCCTGGGTAACTTTCTAGAATGTCCCCTAATCTGATTCTTGTTGGCATTATCGATTTATAAGTGGAGTTGGAGATTACAGAAAGAATCAGTTTTTGGAGTTGGGATACCTTCCACCTCTCCACTTTCCATATGATGGTATCATGCCATAGAAAGAGAAGGAAAGCTTTATGTAGAATTTGCATGAATGGTGAAACCTCCAGAGCCTGTTCTCACCTTGCAGGGTATGTTGGAGAGTTTAGCATATTGAAAACAGTGTGACTGATGATGAAGATGAAAGGCAGAGAAATGTAAGTGGTAATAAAGTAAATCAAAGCAGAGGTGAAGAGTGGAAGATGAAGGAAAGCAACTCAGAGGAGCCTGTGAGAACAGAAATATGTCCTTGCCTGTTCTGTACAGTCTCTAATATAAATGACTGTCTAGGGGCTGTTCAGAATGAGGGAGCACTATGAGAGAATTTGTAAATGAAGCTGTAAACAGAATAAAAATTGCAGTGCTGCAGCAGGATTGCAAAAGCAGTGTGAGATACATTATCTTTCATACAGGTTTCTTTCCTAATTACAAAATCAGCAGTTTAATAAATAGGGCCCCTTTCTCAAGAAGCCTTGTAAAACCTATAAAAGGTCTGTAAAAGCTGTGCTAAATACAGGGATGACATGCTCCTTAGGAAGGTGGCAATGTAGCACTGAGTTGTGAAGTGTGGATAGAACAGCACCATGAAAATACGTATTTGACTCCGGCTAAGAATAGGACTAGGACTACTAAGAAAATGGGGCTAGCAGGGTGCATAAGAATGGAAACCGAACAGCTCAAACAAGATGAATGGGTGCAGAGAGAACAGAAGATTTGTGGATGCCGTCACTTTTGTTCAGTTGCAACTCATGCTCAATCCACATTTCCTCAAGTGAATGCAAAAGGTACTGCAATAAAAACAGTAAATAAGGTTTTGGTGAGGCAAAAACATCCTGTATGTTACATATGCAACAAATGAGACATATCCCAAAGAATAACTGTGTGACACTGGGACTGAGACTGGCAATAGCTGTATTTACCTGCTGTGTGCGTCTCCTTATAGCAATATCTGGTTACTCCTAGAAAGGGTAGGGAAAAAGCAATGTTGTGTTTTACTAGAGAGCTACTCTTAGGAAGTTCAGAGCTGCATTTCTGTAGTCACAGAACTGTAATGCATTGAAGAGGGGTGGGGAAAGAAGCCAGGATTTTGCCCAGCAGATATAAACATATGAAGTGCAAAAAGCAGATATAAAGTGTGAAAACATGTAAATTTCATTCTGAATTGATAAATCATTCTAGCGTAATCCCCCTTTTTGGTAGAAATACTGGGTAAAATGAGTGTCCAGAACCTGGAACTATGAACCTGAGTCTGCAAAGACTTCTTTCAAATCTGAGAATTCCGAGAAAACAGGAAATTTTGCTGGAAGCACAGAGAAGGATCTTTTGGGGTGTGATTTTCTGCCTGAAACCTCGGGTGAGGAGAGGACAATATTAGTAGTTACGTAAGTTCCCCAGGACTTTGTCTCTGTCTGGGTGCTTGTGTCCTGCTTCATAGAAACTCCAGGTCCTACCATTTCTTTTTGAAATTTTCAGGGAATTTTATTTTGGGCTGAGGTCAGTTTCATAATAATATTAGATTTTCTGGAACTCAACTCTGTTTGGGGAAAACCCCTTCTAATTCTGGTCTGCCTCACTTCCTCTTTCAGTGATTAGTCAGGCCTATGTCATTACAGGTATTTAAGTACGTAGCCTCTAGCTAAGGGCCTAACTCTCACCAAAGTCAAAACTATTCTATTCTTTTATTCTACTAGTTTTTGGACTGCTGTTTTATTTTTATTTCATTTTATTTTACTTTATTTTATTTATTTATTTATTAGAGTTTCTGTGGTTGACAGTCTTGTTCTCCTTCTCCTAACCATGCCCATTTAAGTATCTGCTGAGCTGAAGATCCTGATGTCTGACCCTGTCTGCAAGGCTCTACAAATATTTTATGAGCTGTGCTTTGGCAGAGCAAAGGAGCTCTTTGTAACAGATAAATCCACAGACCTTGACCCTAAGTGATTTATCCCACTTCAGAGTGTAGAGAATGTATAATGTTTTAGTTCATGGTGTGTACATTTCTGCCAAAAGTTTCTGGTCATATGGAGTTCTAAAATGCATAACTTTGACCAAAATACACAGAATCCACCTTTTAAGCTAAATGCACAGGCAGGGAGAATCAAAACAGAACTTCCAAACATGTCCCAGTGTTTCTTGGACCTGAGTTCGAAAACTTTACTCTGTCTTGAATTAGTCTGTGAAATTAAAAATAGAATACACTGCACAAATTGTTGTCAGTCCTTGGCACCTGAGCATGTAATTCTAATCTCACAAATGACGTAATTGGTTTATAAAACCTGGTAGTGATGAAAGAGTTTAAGTGCTGGTCAAAAATACGTTAATAGATGACAGTGAAGGCAGGCTTCATTACTCTTTTTCTTTTTGCTCCAGCTTATCTATGACTTTATATAATTGGGTCATTGGGGTGCTTGCCAAACAGGCAATGAAGCGATCTCTGCTTGTTATCTTGCTGCTTTCTGTGGTAGATCTCAGTCAAAAAGGAGAACGGCCTATACTCGCTCCTTTCTTTTCCTTTCCTCCACTGTTGACACATAGGTTTAAGCATCTTTGTATCTGTTGATCTTATACAGAAAACAAAGCTCTCCACATGCCCAACGAATCAGCCATAGTATGTGACTAATACAAATGTGCCTATCAGCTCTGCAATTAAAAGGAAAAGTATAATACTGATGCCCCTTCCTAAATCTTGACCATTCAGTCTACTAGTTGCACCACCTGACAAGCTCAGCATCTAGACATCTGAACACAGACCAGTGTTCTTCTACCTGGTTGGCTTTTGCAGTTCCTCACCACCTTCTCATAAAACGTTTTGTATAGGTCTGTCTTTAGCTTCTTCTCACATACTTCATTCCTTGCCTTCTACTCCTGCCATACTGTTGATTGTGGTAGGTCTACGTGAAGCTCACAGTCAGTTACCTGAAAAGTAGCTCAGTGAAAAACTACTGCCTAAACTATCTCAGAGCTATGCAAAAATATCAGCCCAGAAAACATTCCAATATTTTCTGTAACTGGTGAACTGAAATCCTGTCATTGTCCAGAAAGTTTGGAGCACTTTTTTTTTTTTTCTTTACACTTTATGGCTGAGTCATTCCAAGGGTGGAGTAATGGTAGTTCTGATAAAACAGTGGTTTAATGAGCTATATTGAAATTATACTTGCTTTGCAGATTGCTTGAATACATCAATTTACTAGCTTTTTCCTATGATTATGTGATTGTTGTATTTAAGCAAATTTAACTGATGCATGCTTTCCATTGTAATTTATTTGTGCTGGAGTCAAAATAAAAAAAGGAAATATTTAAAGATTATGTTCCTATATCATTACCCTTATCTAATGTGTCTTAATCAGTCTATTTGATTTTAGTGAATCTAAAGATGGTATTATTTAGCCCTCACTCAATCTTGTGTTCTGAAGTACACTGCTCGAGTTTGATGCTGTGGTATTATTTTTGTCATTAAGGATTGTCTTTTGCTGACTTGTCTTTAATGTAAGACCTCCATGCTTCTGACACATTTCTAATAAGAGCATGAGAAAAATCTGAAGGAAAACTTCAGTGCAGCACTTGTTTGGAGAAACAGTAATTAAGATGGGGTTACATCTTATGACAGAGTACCAAATAACACTCTGACTAAAAATCTGAAATCTATTTTGTATACAGATGCTGAAAAATAGATGCTATTTTAGCAAAATAAGATTTCTCTCTCCAGACTGTGTTCAAGCAAGCTGTGATGAACATTTCCTTTGGTTGTAGCACTGTAAAGATTTACATTTGTTTTCCATTACTTCGATGGTGTTTTTAGTAAAGTAACTTTACCTCTGTCTTTTTCTAAAATTTTCAATAAATAATCCAAAAAAGTAGTAAAATCTGGATTAATTTATTAAAGATGAGGGAAGTTGTTTTGTGGTGTTGTTTTTTTTTTCTTTTCCATTTGATTTCCTTGAAGAGCACAGACATATACAATAGATAGAGACATATACAACATGGTTAACTACGTTCAGCATTTGCCATTTAAGCTTTCTTCCTTTTGGAAGTTCAGCTATTTAGAAGAAAAGCTTAAATACAAAATCAAGTAGATTTGAAGCTATCATCTTGCATCTTCACAAGACCAGTTCACTTGATGACCACATCTACTATCAATCTGCTCTTGTTCATAAAAACTCCATCCCTCATGTCTGAATAACATAGGCACTTTGGTGTTTTTTTTATTTCTTGTAGTACTTACAAGCCTATTTGCCGTGCTTCTGCTAGCTAAGGATATCTGATGCTGAGGTGAATTCCAGCAAGATTGGGCTGAATGGATATCTGCCAATAAGTAAGAGTCAGACTTGGTATTTCATTTATTATTCAGTGGATGGAATTCTTTCTTTTATAAATAGAAATTGTTTCTCTGCCAGAATTTAAGACTTGTCTATGCATGTTGTGAAAGATGAGTGGATTAGTTGGTTGGATTTTTTTTTTTCACATGCACTTCCCTCTCTTTTTCCTCAGAGCTCTGAAAATCTCAAAGGAAGATTTGATTTTTGCTACACAAATCAGGTATATGTGATGCGTGCCCTTTTTTACCTACAGATGGCACAACCAAAAGGGAGAATGGACTCTGTAGCGCAAGACAGATGGGCATGGATATCTGAAGAGTGGTTGTAGAAGAAGCTTTTATGTCTTCTGAGCACCGTCGTAGACATCATGTTGCATGCAGGTGGATAAAGGGCGTGGTTTGCTACAGGGGCGTACCATCAGCAGTTTCTTACCTTTTAGTCAGAGTGGGGAAAGACTCTGAAGTTACATTTCTCTCCTGAGTTTTCCCTAGTAAATTTGCAGTATTTGTCTGTTCCTATAAAAGCTGAGAAAATAGTTATCTTTTTTTTTTTTTTTAAATTATTTTTGCCTGTTTAGATAAGTGGCAGAAACTTTTGACCATAGTAGTAATGCTTTAAAAGAGTTGTGCAGTGCATCTGAAAAGTTTTTACACCCGCAAGAATAGGGGGTAAAAATCAACAATAGAGGTGATAAATGACATCTTCCACAGTTTGCAAGTCTGTAGACTTCCTCTTTTTCATTTCATCAATCTAGTGATGCAGACAGCAGTAAGGCTAAAATGAGGTTAGTTCTGAGATAGATTGAATCTGTCAGCATGCACTAAACTTTGGCAGGGTTCCATAACGGCCTGAAACTTGGTGAACTGCAATGAAGAAGCACTTTCATCGCTATGAACTAGACATGTCATCATGCTGACGCCTAGCATCCAGAAGAAAACCCTGAGCTTTCATGAGATACCACACCTGCTTCCAGTAATGAATGATATGTTACTTCCTAACTATTCTCTTAAACTGAGCCATGTTTATCTTTTACCTGACTCCATGATAACTTTGAAGCTTGGATTAAGAATCTTTTTAAAGAGTAATTCCTATTCACAGTACCACAGGCCAAGGTAGACAGTAATTACAACCCTACCAACTAAATAAATTTGTCCAGCAAATTTCACCAGTGGTTTGCAATACTCGTACAACTGTATCATCCATCTGTAAGTATATCTGTACAGTTTCTGGTTGTCTCTTTAAGTTAATCAGCTTGAATTTGGTTGAAAGCATACAAAGCACTTATACTGGAATGATCTCTACTATCATGTGGGCAGCTTGTTTTGTTAAATAGAGAATAGAATGGGATTTGTTGTTTGCTAATTTGAAACAAATGCCACTGTGTCATGTCACCTTATATTCCAGCACAGAACAGTATATCCTGGCAAAATGCAACATTGGTTCTGGTTTGGCATACAAGGAAAATTATTTTCTTCCAAGCTAAATATCTACATTTAATTTATAGTGGTTAAAACTGATCAGATTCAACTGTAGAGAGTCAGGATCAATAAGGGCATAACAAATAAACACGCTTTCAGTTCATCAGCAGGTATTCTAATTCATCAGTGCCTTTAAGGATTTTTACTGATCTTCGTTCAAATCTATTTTCATAGGAGCAACATTAAGAAAGATTGCCACATAAAACATAACTACAGGAAATTGCTATTAACAGCAGGTCTAATAAGATGCAATATGGAAAATTCTTACAATCATTTGCAAAGTCTTGAAAGCAGGAAAACGGGCATGGAATAGATTTGTAGGTTATTAAACTAAATCACAGATCACATAGGTAATTTCCTTTTTGTTTTTCTTTGTTTTCCTTTCAAGGAAACATAGGAGTTTTTTTTAACGACTTTTTTTTTTTTTCATTCTGCTTGCAGAATGTCTATCAGAGGTTGTCCATAAATAGAGTTTATGCGTGCTACTGAAACATATACTACTACTAATATATATACATGCTTGTTTGAATATATGAATGATTTAAAATCACAATTTAATGGTGGCTCAGCTCTCTTCCTCTGTTTTTGTACTAAAATGAATTTTAGTATACTTTCTCAGGTCCTGCTTCCTGCTAGCTCTGTAATAATACAGAGGTTTTTTTTTTTTTTTTTTTTTAATGAAGTCCCTCTTAGGTAGTTTTAGTCTTTTTCAAGAGCTGCAGGGAGAAATGCTTTTGGTAGTGTGTCTGAATTAGCAGAGTGCAACAAAATTCAAACCAGGTGTACGAGGCTGCATCACCAGTCACTTCCCTGCAGTTGCTGCTTTACACATCTGATCTTGATTTGATCCTTTTAGTCTGTAAAACTGTGCTGTAAATTCACAGCTGGATATTTCATGAGAATCTCAGCATTGCATTTGCTTTTCCTTTCCAACACTAGAAACACAAAAAAGACAAAAATGAGTGAAAAAATGTAAGGTCATGACAGAAACTTTATAATCTTCAGCTCGATTTAGTTCTACAAACAGGCTAAGGATTAAAAAAAAATGTGTCTTTTTGTATGATAGTACAAATTCACATATCCTTTGTCCTTACTATCTTTTTTTTTTCTTTTTTCTTTTTCTTTTTTAATATGGAATAGGGAAATTTCAAAATATATTCAGTCCTCTGTTCTACAAACGGCAATTCCGTGCTCCTTGCTGTTCAGGTCAGTTGGCTGCAATGCACTAAATGCTGATGCTGGCCTCAGGAGAGCTCAGTGAACTCTTCTGTTTCAGTTTGTTACCTGCAGATCCTGTTAGAAGGGATTACTACAGTAAACACATCTTCAAAGATAGGTCTACCTAAAAATATCCATAACTGTTTTTGAACAGTTTTTGAGTCTTCTCATGTTCAGTGACATAACTTATAGCATACTGCAGATGATGTAAAATCACTGAAAGATTTTTTATTTTTTAATTTTATTTTTTTCCCCAGGGGAAATCAGCTTTAGAAAGCTTCATAGATGGTTACTGTTCTGAGAAGCATTCTGAATAGGATGTTCCTATTTTCAGTTTTTCCTAGTGGTTTATCATCAAACCAGAGATTTTCAGATATCTCTCACCTAGTCTTAATTAAATGACATAAGGGACCTGTAAATTTGAATTCATTAATGAAACAGTGGACAAATTGCTTTGTTTCTCCACTGCTCTGAAAAAGATCTCTGTGATCTTTGCTACATGAAATTGCATTTCTGAACATGATATGAAAGAAACAGCTTTTTGACCCCAATTAAAAATGCTCTTCAGTTTAAATTCCCACATATTTTGCTCAAACAAATTTTGGGCATATCTTTTCAAGTTTATGGGGCTCAACTGTTGCTTAATGTTTTCTCTTGCCTTTTTTTTTTTTTTATATACTAATAGCAGTGTGAACCTTTGGCTTTGATTACAGGGGAATTAGGACATTAGGCAGAATCTATATAGTACCACTGCATGTGAGTCTGTGAGAGGTTAAGGGAGCATTAATGTCTGTTCAGCATCTTCTTTGCTGTAATTGTGCTAGAGACTTGTCTGTTTTCCAGGTGGGACATTAAACTTAATGCTGCCATTGGCAGTGCTCCAAGTCTATGTCTCAAGGAGATATATATTTGTGAACATGTTTCTGAGCTTATATTTTCAGTTTATCAACTGTACAGAGACACGTAGAAAAAGTTCTCGTAAGAGATAATCCCCTAGAAATTCTAGATTTGTGGAATCCTGTCTGATCTGAAGCCCGACTCTTGCTACTGCTTCTGACCAACCACCAAGCTTTGCCTCAGTGCACTTTAAGGCTCGTATTTCTCATCATGCTTGTGTATGTGGGGAAAGTTTAAGTTTCTCTTTCAGTTGCTATGAAATTACTGACCATGGTTTCAGTTCTTAAGATAAGCTGTTTTAGGGAAACTAAACCCTTAAAATATCTCTAAAATGTTGCATTGGCAAGCTTTTGAAATAGTAAACTGAATTCTGTGGCTGCTTTCAATATTTGGGCAATCTGTAGTGTGCCCTGGGGTCCAACGTAGGTTGGGAATGTTGAAAAAATTCAGACTCTTGTTTCAACCCAACCAGCAGGGCTATGTTACTGCAACAAAGAGGGGCAGTCTGGCTTTTGTAATGATGTGAAGTTGGGAAGAACACAGAGCTAGAGCTTTAAGAGTTCCCACATCCTGTAGTGTATGTGTATTTACCATGGACCAGACTTTCCAGATGTTGAACCTGTCTCCATGTCGTGGTGTGGTCTCAGTTGTTGAATCTCAGATATGTCAAATCCTTCTGATCCTGAGAAGTGACTAAGCACTTTTCCTACTTAGCTTTGGCAGCTCCTCCTTTAACTCTAAGACCACTTTCTGACACAGTTGTTGTGGCAGCAGGACCTTATAATGTCATTATACAGACTTTATAACTAGTACCACAGCCCTCATCCTTATTGCGTTTGCTATCTTCTCACTGGAAAATCCTGATTCGGTTTTAGACCTGAAGCAAGGTAGCGATTACATGTTTTTTTTTTTTTTTTTTAGTGTCTGTAGTCTAAACCTAAGGGTTTTGGTTACACATTGGTTTCTGTTATCTGTGCATACAGTTCCATACAAGAAGTGCCAGACTGGGGCAAGCTCTTCCTCTTCGTTAGTGTCTTGGCAGATATTCAAAATTAATTGTTTTGCCCGTATGAGGGCTAATGCCTTAACTAGAATGGAACAGCTTAGTAGGTTGTCTTGGGTTGCTCCAGTGTAATTTCCTAGATAATGTTAAAGTGTCAAGCTTCAGCTTCAAAATGAACTCCTTAAGCCATCCTGATGATTTAAGTAGAAATGTAACATGCCATTCACAAAACTAAGGTGGAACACTAAAGCAAGAGACAAAAATTACAAAGATATAGAAACCTGTTGCTTCAGATATTGAAAGATAGACTGATGGAGAACTAGAAAATATACAGAAGAAATCATTTTGAATGACAGTGCTAGGTGACCAAATAATATTTTCTACCTCTGACTTGTGGAAACATAAATATCTCCATATATACAAGTAACCTAATGCCATTGTCCTGAACATAAACTTATGAACTGCTCAGCAAAGTTGAGATTTTGCATCTGGCTGTTCGGGGGGGTGAAGGTGGGTTATAACAGTACTTTGAACTTATAAATCATATTTCACCCTAATATTTATACACAGCTTGTTTTTCAAAAAGATTTTCTAAAAAGAAGAAAAAATAAAAAAATGCTCTGGGTAAAAGGAACTAAGCTGTACATTTAAAAGAGTTGGCCATCTCATAAGCTGGTTTAAATCAGGGTAATTCCATGGATTTGTAGCAGCTGGGCAGCTGGCCCAGAGATTTGTCTAATCTGAGACCGAAGCCCTGATAGATAAGGAATTCCCATCAAAGCTTTTGAAGCTCATGTTCTTTTTTTAATTATGAGACATCTGCAAAAATAGGCTGGAGAAAGATGAATGGTTTAGATCTCTTCCTAATTATAATCTATTTTCCTCTGTTGAATCTACTTTTTAAGGATCTTCTACATCTATTTCTCACTTGTTAGCTAGCACACACAAAAATCTACAAAACAAAAGAGTAAAATGTGTGTATTCTTCCATTGGGGCCCCTCAAAAAGGACACAAGCATAACTATGTTACAAGGAGCTTGTAATGCCGTACATTCAGCTGAAGAATTTGGTTCATGCTCTTTTCTTTCTGCTAGCCCTCATTTACAGATGCATATTTAAATTTTTATTCTACTCTCTTTTCCTTCTTCTTGTAGTCATAGTCTCTCTGAACTGTGGAAATAGCATAACTCCTACAGAATCAATTTCTTCTGTATTTTGGATCACAGAGTGTATGAATAACTCTGAAGTGACAATGTAATTTATAATGGCACTTAAGGGTCAAATGCTGGATTTATGTAGCAGTTAAGTGAGAATTTTCATATGTTGTAATACACAAATGCACAAGACAAATAGCAGTGTGTGTGTGTGTGTGTGTGTGTGTAGCAAAACACTGAAAATCAAAGATAAAAGCAAAAAGCTCCAGCCACTATTTCTTTCCTCCAAGATGCTGAATTCCCACAATGGGAGAGATGTTAAAAGTGTTTGGAATTAAAATGACCTAAGTGAAAGAGGATAGCAATTGATTCATAGCAGTTTTGAAATGACACAGGGATATGCAGATTTCTTAAAAGCTTAGAAATATTGTTAGAGACATTTTTAAATTGTTTTCAAGCAATTGTTTCTGTTTGTTACCTTTCTGCACACAGCTATATCTTAATATTGAGATTTATATATTAAAATACATAAATACATAAATAAAATAAATAATACATAAATACATAAATAAAAATACATAAAATACATAGATATGTATTTTACATATCTATATAGAAATGGCTGTTCCACAAAGTAATAAAAATTGTATTTTTCCGCGCAGAGTAACTGCTATGGAAAGCCTAAATATTGCATCCAATGAAGCTAGCAGAATTCTCACAATTTTTTTCTTTTGGCTTAGACTTACAGTTTACAGACATGCATGTTTTATGACACTGAGTCAAGAACTGGGACAACTGAGGAATAGATACACATCTGTTCTGCCACCCTTGTTACAGCTGGAGATCATGGTATTCTGAGTCTGCCTAAACTCATCTTTAAGCTCTGACCTTGTAAGAATTTAAACGTATGCTTGATTTGACACGTGTGAACACTAGACAAGTCAATGGGATGGCTTACAGTATGCAAAGGTAAATAGGTATGTAAGTGTTCT